>NC_056726.1:716992369-717007369 GCF_019279795.1 Protopterus annectens
TATGATTATGGTATTTACAAAAATGCAATATATGTGGAAACAAAAGAAAAGTATTGGATGACCATGTTTGTTAATCATAAATGGTAGCTCATTGTGTTCATGATGGCCATAATTATATTTAATTTCAAATGCTGTATTCATTAACCACAGTAAAAAATACTAAAATAAAAAGCATTTGCTACTTGTTTTAGAACGAGTACAGCAGTATGTGAACAATTTTCTGTAACTAAATGACTTAACAGAATGCACAATGCCTGTTGCTTATAGATGATAAAGAATGACACATTCATGCACAAATCCCAGTTTCTTCTTTGGTCCTGTGATTAGATCAGTAGTGCAATCCAGTAGAAATGTTTGTTATCTTGGGTACATATGCAGGTTACACAGTGTTAATCTGAGGCTTTATGAAATAGGTAAAGAGCCTCAATACAGATATGCCCGATCCTCTTGGAAATAAACTTGGCAATGTGTTTAAATACCTTTTATCTGCAATGGAGCTGAATGAGCTACACTGATATGTCATTAATAATTACGTTTTCCATACCATTAATGCAAAACAATAATCACCTGGAAACAGATCTGATGTATTGTCATTACAATATATACATCACTACTTTTACAATTATTTGCTTTTCTTTGGTATCATCTATATCCTGTTCTGCATGGAGAAGCATAAGGCTCTGAATTAAAAAACAAAATACTAACAGACAGGAGTAAATTAAATGTAAAAAACAAAACTAAAAAAAAGAAAAAGTACTAAAAACAAACAAGCAAATTAATTATTTCACATACTCTTTCAGCTTTATTAAGTTTACTTAAAAACAACTGAGCGTAGATTACATTTTATACACCTAATTAATCACCTGATACATTTTATTTAATTGATATCACATTAATGCATCATTGTTTAAGTATTGGTCTAAGACAATATGAATCATTTATACCAGGAAAAATAGTACCATTTAACATAATGATCCCTTTGTATTCTAATGCATTAGCAAATTTTCCACTATTGTCACCTCTAAGGCTAACATTCACTAACTATATAATCATGAATTTAAAAGATGACTGAATTTAAACCAAAAGATGAAAGGCTAATAATGGTGGCTCACGAGAGTGGCTTATAAACATGTTAAATTACAAAGTCTATACAGAAACTGGTAGGAAATAAATTCAGATTCTATAAAAAGATATTGGAAATAAATGCACATCTTTTCCAGGCTGTGACACAATCATGGGTGAGGGTTTGTGCACTAAAAAGCACAACAATGTGGCAAGACTATTGCATTGTGGATTAAACAAACACTAACACATTCAGGCAGCTGAAAAGCATTGGAAACATCAACCATAAAGCACAATTGTCCCAGACCCCATTTAAATAACTCACACCAACACCAAAAGACATTTGACAACCTTTATTAATATTACATAACCATTAACTTTATTCACACAGAAAAAAAAACAGTAAACTTCACAATTCTTGAACACTCTCAGGGCAGCATACCTACTCACCCTGGCCAAGTCATACATCAGGGCAGTGTACCCACTCACCCTATTCGATCATCCATTAGGGCAGTGTACCTACTCACCCAAGCAAGCCTTAAACGGGCGGTGTACCTGCTCACCCTTTCAAATCAACCATCATCCAATTAAGTTCACTTATTGTCAAGCAGCGTCCAGCAACTCACTTGAAACCCCAACTCAAAGCCATGACCACCTTCACCTAGAGGGGGAACAGAAGAGGACAATTCTGACCCTCTTCTCCACCCTCAAACTAATGTTAACACAAAGAAATGTTTTTGGAGAGAGGGTCACCAACTCACGCCTAAATGTAGCACCACTTCCTCTGTTCCCAAATATATCAGCTAAGCTAAGTCCCTCCCTATCCTACCTTACTTCCCCTAAACCTCTCAAACCACTTAACTCCTTATTGTCCAAAAGCCTAGTCCCTGTTACCTGACTTATCCTTACCATAACCCCCCTTCCCTCCTATAATACACCCCCCTCATTCACTAAAGTGGGTACTAGACAAATTGGTTTGTTCAAAACCTCATTTGACAATGATAAAGTTCATATCACATGATCACCCAATAGCAATAGATGCAAGAAAACAGATATTGTAGTCCATAAAAAGTCAAAAGTAGCATTAATTATTGAAATTGCAACACCCAGTGACTATAGAGTCCTATATAGTGAGAGACAGAAAGTCATAAAATACCAGGGTTTGCAAACAGAAATGAGATCAATGTGGAATAAAGAGATGCAGAGAGTTCCAATAGTAGAATCCAAAATAGCTAATACAATAGAATTTAAAACTGGACTTTAATATGTTACCAGGACATATAATATGAAATGCAAAAGGAGACGATTCTAGGTATATTGTGGGTACTAAATGGAATACTCTTGGCCCATATCAAAGACTGAAACAAAATTAATTTTATAAACTCTAACTGTACCCTGACATAGAAAATAAAAATCACTCAGCAGTGGAAAAAGTACTAAGCCTGTAGCCAAATAAAGAATTGACTTATAAAGTGGAAAACATGACAGCCTGGCAGAAGAAGCATGTTTTCATTCTATTGTATTACTATAAATATTTATTTATTTAAAAAAATATATCTGCAGTTGACTGTGGGTGCCTGAGCTTGCCATGTTTTATATTTATTAAAACGAAGAAATTGTTGTTAAAGTAATTCTTTGGTCACCGAAGAAAAGAAGTTGAATATGATTGAAAGGAAGGTGGACATGAAACAGAGATAGATGCAGCTAGCAAAACCTGAAATGGCATGAAAACTGGAAGTGGGAGAAGGAAAAGATGTGAGAGTTTGTATGTTTCAGATATGTAATAGGCTGTACTGCAAGCAACCTTTTTACAGAAGTTGAAATGTTGACAAAATGAAATGCTCTTCCATTCAGAGATATTAATTTTTGGGGATGTAAAGTATTTACTAGATTGAAATTACTAAAGAAAGATACTGGTAAAACAGTTTTGGCTTGATACTAGAAATAGGCATATTCTGCTTCATAGAAATTAAGAGCTTTTAAATATCCTATGACTAATATGAAGCAGATTGCATAATAAAATGCTACATCTCCCTTAGGTGAAATGCATAATATCACAATTGAAACATAATATTGATAATAATATCACCTCAAGACTTCACAAATCAACAGTCATACAACAGCATAACACAATTTTTTTGGAGGAGAGCCGCCAAGCCATCCCACACTCTTGCTTAATGTGAGTGCACTGTCTCAGACCCCCAAATTTTATGTATACTATCTGTGAAACTGTACCAATGCATAGAAGACGGAACTTTGAGAACAAATGAAACTTAACAATTTCTTTTTCTTGTTCTGGTTACGAGATCTGAAGTATTGCATTACAGCAGTAATGTCCGAGTATTGAGATGTGATTAATATGTGGGGATGACTTAAAATTTGCAAACTTTTGCATTTCATAAAATGACAGTAGAAAAATAGAAATGGTCACATGAAATCAAATCTCAATAATGTATGAAAGGATGTTAAACTGACACAGTTTATGATGATGTTGTTAAATTTAAAATCTGTTCCTAGAAGTGAAGTAATATTAAAGGACTATAGTAATACATGGTTGAAAAGTGTACAGATAGGGAAGACAACAGTCATTTTGCCTGTTTTTCTCAATGTTTATTCCAGCCAGGTCAGCAACGCTGGCATATACTACTTTCTCAATGCACTACATTACTGTACACATGATATTAGTGTCTACTTTAGATTAGTGAATGATCAGATGATTGAACGCTGTTAGTTCGAACACTAAATGTCAAGCTGGCAAAATAGCAAACGGCCGGAACTGCAAATTTTTTCCCAGAGAAAAAAGATGCTGGGCCGGCCATCCTGGTTGTGCCATTTCCTCTACTGTAGTGCAATCGTGGAGTTGGTATATTTAAGTAGGGGGATGTGGGGGTGAATCCCCCCACTTCATTTAGTGTTTAGTGTTTTTTTTTTCTTTTGGGAACAGAGATTTTTTTCCCTGGGAAAAAAAATCGCTGTTCTGGTTGTTTGCTGGTTTGCGTTTTTGAGATTTAGGGGTCAATATAACAACGTTCGATCAACGGATCGTTCGTTATTATAATATAGACCCAACATAATGCATCATCAAGGTAACATCCCTCCATTCAGCTCTTGTCCCTCCCATTCCAGCCTTCTTGCTTCATTTTTCCTATTGCCTTCGTTCATTACTTTCTTTTTAGATCTCTTCCTTTACCATTTCCTTTCACACTTATCCTGTGGAACTCTGGTATTTCCCACCACATCTTCTTACCTTTGTTATGCCTACAACCCCTCATTAAACATTCTTTTAATTAAGCTATTCTGTGCATTTTTCTTTTTTTATTATTTTTTATCAATTGCTGCCGATAGAGCTACCACAGTTACTTACACTGACCTAATCCCTTTTGTTGGGCAGCTGCATGATTGCAGCATGGCATTCATCAAGGTAGCCAATCCAGGTAACCATGAAAGGGATTTTAACTTCTAAGCCCTGGCTATTCTTTTACACATACCAAGGGATGGTTTTGTATTGAAATCATGTGATAGCTTTGTTACTCACTTTTGTGAGTGATACCACTGTAATACCCCTATCCCAGTTGTATACAGATATCCCCATTCCATCTGCGGTTATCATAATGATCAGTGGAGCACATATGCTCTCAGTAGCATTCCATGGGAGAGGCAAACACCATCATATCACTGTTACCATTCCTCAAACAGAGATTCCATTATTGAAGTCACTAACAGACCCTAATCATCTGGATCTCAGTGAGGGCTCATAAAGCTGCATTTATATATGTGTGTGTGTGTGTGTGTGTGTGTGTGTGTGTGTGTGTGTGTGTGTGTGTGTATGTATGTATATATTTATGTGAGAGGCTTTTTTATGGAAGATTTTCTAACATGAACAGGCAACGTTTTTCAAGATCATCTGACAAATGAGTGTGTTGGCCATAATTTCAGTTATAAATTTGCCAAATACAAGACTATACAGAAAAGCACAAGATTGATTTGAAATTATGTGATCAAGACAGAAATTATTTGAGCAAGCCTTTTACATTAATTGCGATAAAACTAGCATTGACTAAGGTAAAGGTACACACAGAGGAAGATAGTTCCTTATATTATCAAGACTGGTTCAAATGCTATTCATTTTCACATTGATAGTTACAAAGCTTTTGAAAAAAAAAGCTTGCCTGGACTCTGATAAAAAATTAAAATAAATAAAAAATATAAAATAATACATGGGCACAACTGCTATTTCCAGGAAAAATAAATATACATCTGTCATCTGGATACAACTATTTAATACATTAAATGATAGGGGCTATTTTAGTTGGTCAAAAAACAACTCCATCAAACACCTCTCCTTTGACACAAAATCATCGAAATTCACTTCCGTGACTCATGGAATTTTTCCCAAGGCAATGAAACAATTGTCTCATAGCACAACAGAACACACAATGCACTAAATCAAGCACACCCAATGGGGGGGGGGGCTTCGTCCATCAACCTCCTCACCCCCCACATCCCCCTAACTATGTATACCAACTCCGAGATAGTACTACAGTTGGGAAAAGGGCAAAGTTGTGGAAAGTTGGCCAGCTACTTCCTCACCCTGGGAAAAATTCTGCAATTTGTGGAAGTGAATTTCGATGGTTTTGTGTCGATAGAGAGGTGTTCAATGGAGATGACTTTCGATGAACTAATATAGAACCCAAATGATTGTTTTACCTTTGCCAAATCCAACATAGCAATATCTAAATATAAAGTGATTGAATGTGATTCTCCATTTTTGACAATATTATCAGATAGAGAGAAATGGATGTTAGTACATTCAATGGAAGCAAAACCAACTATTGGTATTTCAGTATCACAGAGGACAGGAAAGACGTAGAGATGGAATAACTCAGAAGTAAAAATGACTGAAGTTTTTTTATAAAACTAATATAAACTGAGAGAGATGTTATTTCATTAATCTATTTAATGTATTAAAGTTACTATTTACTTAAATATTTATGTATGTTAAATATTTATTTAAAGCAATTTGCATTTATTTAAAATGTAAGTCATCTTGTTCACAATATCCTGCATGTCTTGACACTGATATTAGCCACTCCTACTTATAATTTTAAAATCTGATTTTTTTTATTAACAAATATTTTAATAGAGTTACTAATAATGTGCAATTTTATTTGCTTTTCATTTGAAGCTGCCATTTTTAGGACTTCTTTATTGCTTACAGTCTAAAGCCTGTATTCATTAGACTGCAACAAGGTAAGAAGAACTGAACAGAAGCACATTAATGTTAATATATTGTTATGATCTTGGGTTACTTGGTGATGCAAAATGTATAGATTAAGGTATGAGTAAAATTAAGACAATTTCCCTTATTTTACAGAGGTAGTTGCCTAAATTAATATCCTTGGTTTAAGCTATTGAAAAAAAATTTAAGCAAATAAACTTGAAAAATAAAATGATAAAAGGCGTGGAAAATGATAGCTCCTTCTTGCATTTGGAAAGTCAGCAGCTACAAGACTAACAAATACAAATAATTTTTCATGCATCTACAAAGTTACTAGTTGTTTTTTTTTGTTTGTTTTTTTTTAATTACTACCTGCCTTTTATTGGAAGGGAGAAATCTCCAGTTACAAGCAAATAATCATGCAAGGTCTGAACACAAGGGATAATTCAATAAAGCTAACATGAAACTTTTTCTCGCATTGATATGCACACAAACGTGAACAATTTTAGATTCAGTAAGCTCCGTGCAGCAATGCACATGCATGTATAACTAATGAACCTTTCATGTAATGCAAATTTTGCCTTAATTAGCTGAAGTTTATGCAAATTCACTATGTGGAGCGATCCAACAACCTGTAGTCTCCATGTCTGTGTTACTAGTGTATGCGCAAATGTTCCACGTAAAGGAGTCTACACTGAAAGAAGGGGATGTAAAAGTCCACAAATATTGACATAATTCCCATGAAAAGGTAAAATCCCATACATAAATGTCCAAATCATACACCGTAGATGTCTGAATGCAGCAGGAATTATGTAAAACTAATGTATTTATTTTTTTAATAAATTCTGCATGTTTGCTCTATGCACGGCATTCTGCAAACATGCTTAATATAAAAACAGAGAAAAAAATGTAAAAAGAGCAATATATAATGTACTGTACACATAAGTACTATAAGACCTTGAGTTGGGTACGCACAATCATGCTTTTTTGCTGTTAACCAGCTTGCATGGCTATAAATCATGTAGTTTCTAGGCTGTCAGCATGAATATTAAGCAAATGAAGGCTAAATGCTGTAGATGTGTTGAATCTCTCAAGGGAACAAATGTAGGCTCCTACACAGTGTTTATATTCCCATTGGATGTGGATGCCATCAGGAGTGTGTGTCATCTCATATATAAATTTTCCTTGTGTCTAGTACACGTTTGTGCAGTGCGCTGCTTGCCACAAACTGTTTGGATGTAGCTCAACTTGTTCGCATGACCACACCACTCATGTCCGAGTCATGAGGTATTCAGCTATAAATGGAAACTGGATGTATTCAATTAACAATATACAGTTTTGCATAGCTATGCTGCCTTCACTGCGCACTGCACAGCACTGTCCCCTAAAATAAGGCCTTTAAATCAACAGTAAATTATATCCTAATCAGGTGAACTGCATCATAGTTAGCCAATCCCACATGGTGGACCCACTCCAGAACTGTATAAAGCATGCATACACTCTACATTCTGGTTTTCCCTCAATACTCTGAAACATTGGAGTAGAGACTTGGAAGTTTAACTGAGATAATGCTAGGGACTGCTGCAGCTATTTTACATCTGTATGTGCTAGATGCTGAAGTCAATTCTGCTGGTGCTGCTGACAATAGGCCTAGGCTGAGAAGGAGAAGAGTGTTCAGGCCCAGCGTAACCTTCCAGGAGCTACATGAGCTGGACATTGTAGAACACTTGCAAAGTGGACAGAGACATATTACAAGAACTCAGTGAGCTCTGCTGCCCTTAACTCAGAGCCAGAGCTAACAGAGGGAAACCCATCCCAGTTGAAACTAAGATATGTGTAGCCTTTAGGATCCTAGCTACAGCTACTTTTCAAAGAGCAACTGGGAATATGATGGGGGTGTCACATGCATCTGCACCCAGGATACTCCACCAATTCCTGGATGCTATGCTCCCACATGCCAGTGAGCACATATCCTTCCCCTTTCTCCTGAGGTGAGGGCCACCGATATGCAGCAGTTCTACCATGTAACACACTACCCTGAAGTACTGGGTGCCATAGATTGCACTCATGTACACATCAAGGCACCACCTGGTGAGCAGGGTAGAATCTACGTTAAACATGAGGCATAGCACTCCATCAACTGCCAAGTTGTGTGCAATGCCCAGGGGATTATCATGAATGTGTGTGCTGGCTACCCTGGCCTTCATCATGACTCCCACATCTGACACACATCACAGCTGCACCAGATGTTTGCTAGGGGGGACATCCCACAGTGTCATTTACTGGGGCATGCTGGCTACACCCTGCAACCATGGATGATGACACCCATCAGAAATGCAGACACACCCAAGGAAGAATGCCATAATGAGGCACACAAACAAAGTAGGAACATCATAGAACATGTGTTTGGGCTTCTGAAGTTATGGTTCCAGTGTCTTGATATATCTGGTGGAGGCCTGCAGTATTTCCATGCACATGTGCATAAATATTCACAGTAAGTGTTATACTACACAATCTGATACTGTGGAAACAAGTGCAGCAGGTTCAACAAAGGAAAGAGATACACAGGCCCCCACCAGTGCATAGGTCAACACAGCCACAATTACAGGAGAACTTGGAGGAGGAACTCCCAGCCGATGCCCCTGTAGGCAGACATAAGTGTGCCCATTACACCATGGCATTGGATAAGAGAAAATGCATAGCACATTCACTGACAACCTATGGACCTAGGGACTAACACCTTACTCCTACTCACGTACATATTTTAAAATTTATGCCAGGCAACTCACACATCCTGCCTATCCATGTACTGACTGTGTACCGCTTGCATCAGACAGAGTCAGCACTGAACTACAGTTGTGTCAACTGCTGCATTTACAAGGTAAGTCTGTAACCTATATAGTATTCTAGTGAATTATTATGATAAGTCATTGTAGCTATGGAACTGGTACATTATGCAAGTAACTATAGTAGACTTTTTGTCCAGAATTATATCCACATGGGACTACAGGCACCCATTCCACTATCACGTCTCCATTTGTAATCAGTAGTCCTCATGCATGGAATATTCATGCAGTCCTACTGCAACAGATTAGTGGTACATCATTCAAGGGAGTTGTAAGAAAGTGAGGTTAAATGATAGCTAGTCTACTGTGTATCCTAGCAGAACACAAGATTCGTTCTTCCTCCCCTCAAAACAGCAGTGTCCCCTTGTAACCGCCATAACAGCAAGTCAGATTACACACAGTTAGTATGCCACACAGTTGCAGGACAGCAATACAGAATTTGATCTTACATTGTATGTGATAGGTAACTGAGGAATTGCAATATACATATTTAATGCAGGTGATTGTGCTATTGTGTGATAAAAGATCCCCTTTCTAGCACATGGCTTCTTTGGCTCAAAGGACTAAGGCAATCATCTTGTGTGATGGTGTTTAGGGTTCTAATTCTTAGATGTTATTTTGGATGTGAACTAGTAATAAGTTGTGTTTTACAGACTGTAACTCTGTGCGTGGTATACTTATATTAACCTCCTTCTCATATTAATTACACAAAACAGGGATACAGGTCACACTGTGTAACACACAAAATCCCAGCCTGGAGCCAGCTAAGTGTGGGCTGGAGTCAATTTATGGAACAGTAAATCTGTGATGTAAGCAATGCACTTTCCATTTGCACACTGCTAAGCAACGCCCAAACAGGTGCAAAAATGCCCCCACTCATGCCTCTACACTTAGGCAGAGTGCAGATCTGCTTCTCCTCACTCAATTTATCTTAAAAAAATTACATACATACATACATACATACATACATACATATATATATATATATATATATATATATATATATGTGTGTGTGTGTGTGTGTGTGTGTGTGTGTGTGTGTGTGTGTGTGTGTGTGTGTGTGTGTGTGTGTGTGTGTGCGTGTGTGTGTGCGTGTGTGTGTGTGTGCGTGTGTGTGTGTGTGTGTGTGTGTGTGTGTGTGTGTGTGTGTATGTGTGTCTGTGTATTTATATATATATATATATATTTTATGACTATGGATTATTCCCCACTGATTTTCCTAGACCTTATCATCTCTACTTAAGTAGCCTCTTGTACTTGATTTGCCTATCATACATACCTGCTCTAGAATAGTTAATTTCTTTTCTTATTTACTATTGTATACTAAATTGCTTTGTGAACAATACTAACTTTCTCTAATGCCGTATTATCTATTATAGTCTGTAAACCTTACCTACTAGCCTTTTTAATGTGTATATTATCTATTATACTCTGTAAACTAACCTTTACTTTTTAATGTGTATATTATTAACTGTATGATTGGAGCTTTTCTCCCAGGGTCTTTGCTGAAAATGGACATGTATCCAGTCGGACTATCCCAGTCAACAAATGCAAATTAAATAAATACATTTTTTCACATACACACACACACACACACACACACACACACACACACACGCGCGCACACACATATAGGTCCACTTCATAACACTGAAATTTCATAACGTTGAATTTCATAACACTGAGACCAAAACATCTAAATCCCAAAACATCGAACCCCCCCCCCCCCCGTAAATTAAATTTACCAACTCCAAGATCAAACTGCAGTGGAAAAAAGTTAATTTCCTAACCTCACTGTATCACAATCACCATGCACTGAGGTTATGAAATTAACATTTTTCCACTGTAGTGCGATCTTGGAGTTGGTATATTTAATTTACGGGGGGTCGGGGGCAGAGCCCACCACATGTGGGGTGCAGGGGGCTTGCCCCCCTGCAGAAATGTAGTAGAAAGTGTGCTTCTTAGTTAGGTGTTGTTGTAGGTGGAGGTGATATTATTTAGTTGTGCAATGTAGTTTTCAAATTTATGAAGCACACGTTCAATGTTCTGAGTTTGCAATGTTTTGGGTTTTCATTATTTTGAATTTTCAATGTTATGGTCTCAGTTTTATGAAATTCAATGTTATGATGTTATGAAATTTCAGTGTTATGAAGACCCATATATATATATATATATATATATATATATATATATATATATATATATATATATATATGTGTGTGTGTGTGTGTGTGTGTGTGTGTGTGTGTGTGTGTGTGTGTGTGTGTGTCTATGTGTGTAGTGTCCTACATACTCAAATCATGGAGAGTAAAGCTGCACTAAGCCACATGTAACGTTGGACAAAAGACCAAAAGTAAAGCCTACACTTTAGATAATGGGGTCTATATTACAACGTTGAACTTGTAGAAGTTCGAACACTGTAATATTGAACCCTAAAGTCTAAATCCAAAAATAGCGAAGCCACGGGGTGGGCTGTTTGTGGGGCTTTGCTATTTCCTCCACTGTGGTGCGATCTCAGAGTTGATATATTTAAGTAGAGGGTGTGGGGGACACAACCCCCCACATTGGGGGGGAGAATCACCCCAATTTAGTTTAAGTTTAAGGTTTATTTATTTTTTTTGTCACAGAAAAGCAATTTTTTTCCCTGGGAAAAAAAATCGCTGTTCTGTGTTTTCATTATTATTGGATTTTGGAGTTTAGGGTTCGCTATTACATTGTTCAAACTTATGTTAGTTCGACGTTGTTATACAGACCTTATACAATGCACTTACAAAATATGGAAGTACATAGAATAACACATGTTGCATTTGGAGGATTATTGGGACATCTGAAGTTCAGATTTCTGCTAGTTTTCTCTCATGTCATGTGCAAATGATCACATTTGACAGCAAACCACAAGTTAGTGTGAAACACACATAAATATGAGTCAAACTTGTGGACTTGTTGCAAACATATGGACAGTGAAGAGTTAGCATGTCCTACTATTCAAGACCACATCTCCCTAGGAGAGCATGTGGAAACCTTGAAAAGTCACAGAATATGAATATGTACATATATTGTGAAGCCATATGTTTGTATCTACGCCAGCGACACCCACATTAATCACATCCCCCTGTGTCCGCTGGATTTCACCACACATACGTTAACAGCTGAACAAGTTTTGTAATGTATAATGTTGTGTGCTCATTCATGGACAGGGCAAATTGATTTTGACCACAGGCTTGCCCATCCAAATGCAAACACACATATATGCTCAAAACTGGTAGTGTTATCACATATAAAATAAAAACCACATCTTCGGAAATGCCAAGCAGCTTATTACAAAGCTTTCAGGATAGCTCCTTTCCTCAGTGCTAATACATCTCAAAAGAGTAACATATTTTATATAACAGCTAAATACATCATATGATCACAGACAGCCAATAAAAAAGTCATCAACAATTAAAATAACAATACATATATATATATATATATATATATATATATATATATATATATATATGTATATATATATATATATGTATAACAGCAATATATGCACAATTAATATGTCAATTATAGACATTTAAAATATGTTTATGTCAGAGTATTCTATTTTTTTTTTCATTAAAACAGATTTAATAGTGACAGCACTATTCAAGCCAGGTTTCAAGTCAGCTTTTAGTCTAAGGATCCATCTATACTCATTATTTTACAACATCTTATTTATATCACCACCCCTAACATGCTTTTGTACTATATTAATCACCCTAAATTTAAATGCATAACTAATGTCAGTCTCCAAAATATGTTTACGCAGTGTGATCATTTCAATACCCCTATGTATTTCTGACTTATCTTGAATAATATGTTCTCTAAGTCTGTGACTACTTTTCCTCACATAAAAACAGGAGCACTTTACACAGGTAGTAAGATAAATTACATGCATGGTGTTACATGTAGCGTCACTTCCTTCTCTTCATTCTGCCCATTTACTGCTTCCCTGTCACTTTAGCCCATCCTTTCCATCCTTAGCCCTTTTATCTCCTTCTATTCTTACACTGTACTTAACTCCCCACAGCTATGAACCTTGATGATATACTACATTCATGCATTATTTGAATACACGCTATGAACCTTCTACATATATTTCATTTATGTGTTATTTGAATATATGCCATTTATTACTTCTATTTTTCCATGATTGCAATGTTTTTACTGCTGTTTTATTATCAGTTTAATTTAATGTAATAGTACTGCTCAATTATCTCTGTTATGTGTATTAATATTTTCTTTGTATGTAGTTTTGTGGAATGTTTCTCCCTGGGCCTTCATTGAAAATGGGCTCATTCCAGGCTCAGTGGACTTTCCCGGTTAACAAATGCAATAAATAAATTAAATAAATAAATAAATAAGTAAATGATAGTAGAAGGTGTGCATCCTGTTTGTATTAGGATGTATAAATGTATTACTAGAAGTTATGTCTTTGTAGCAATGTAAGAGGTGACCAACTTCTTTCATCTTTTGTAAATCGCTCTTTGCATGATTTATTGGCTAAAGCTGAAAATCCTTTATTACATATGACATTTCCTAATAATGGGAATTTGGGAGCCACTGCCCAATGTTCTGACAATTTTGCAAAACAATTGGCATCTAAGAGAAAAAGGTAAAACAAATAAGAAGCTTCAGTGGCAGCTTTTGGCTTATCTGGAGCTTGGTGCTGTACCTCGTGGTCTTCGTATTCTAAAGATGCCTTCATATACAAATACATACCCTGACCTCTTGAAAAAGTGGAAACAATTGAATTTAAAATTGAGTGCAGACTGCATGATACTCATGAATGAGTTCTTTATTGACATTGAGAGTAAATTAATGGAAGAGATTTCTAAACTTCAGAGTGAACTCATGGCTATGACAGTTTTTAAAGACTTGGCTTATGTATATCAACAAATGGTGGACGGGATGCAAACTGTAGATAACAAACTTGAGTTTGCTAAGAAGCGTAACCTGCAAAGAGATATCAATTACTTTAAACTTGGCCATATTTTCGTGGCCAACATCTCAAAAACAAAAACAGAATAACTTACAATGCTCATCTAAGGGGACAATGTATGAACTTAATATTTTTACTATGGATTCATCGAGCAACACTGGTTCAACCAATCAACAGAAGGCACATCCAGCTGTAACCAATAGGAATGCATCAATGGAACTTCTGCAGCAGCCCAGTATGAATGCTTCCCTCCTATCTTTGAATAATCTTGCTGATGAAACATCCAAACAACATTCCCCTTCTGTAAGCCTACCTAGTAGAGGAGCCCCTCCCTTATTTCAACAATTGGTTAGTTAGAATGACACATGACAGATTAAATCTGATGGAAATACTGGAAGTTTTTTTTTCCAAACAAGTAGGCACAATGAATTTGAACATACCAGAGAAAGTGGATACACGACGATGGAACCTCTCAAGAGATTATCCGCTGCAGCGAGAAGGGACAGATGTAACATACAGTGCCAAACGAAAGTACAACAGTCCACTGATGCAGAGAAAGGCAACTCATCAGAAATAACAGCAGAGAGGTATTATTAACCTATTTAGTTATGAATTATCCACAGCTCAAATTAGTTTATTAAATAAAGAACTTAAGTTTATTCTGAGTGCTGTAAATAATATTGTTGAAGCTTCAATGGACTTAAAAATCTTTACTCAGAGTCTCAATCACAAACTGATTTTAAGCATACATTAGGAGCTGCTAAGCTTGAATGTAAAAAATTGAGTATTTTCATATCAAATAGCTCCCCTATTATCTCTGCCTTGCATCATGTGTGTGAGTGTGATCTTAGAGAACTTTATGATAGCAAGAATAAAATAAAAACATACAACTAAAATAACTA
>NC_056726.1:717312369-717402720 GCF_019279795.1 Protopterus annectens
AAGAACTTTCTTTTTTACTATTGGGTTCATAGTTGTATTATTCCTGTTGTATGAGAAATAGGGCTTCCCAGTTGTAGCTCTTAACTTGGCACTCTCATCTATTATATCAGTTGTAATGTGATCAGTATAACCCCTCTCTCTAAATCTCTGTCTCAAGTCAGTAATCTTTTGATCAAACTCCTCATCCCTTGGTGTTAACCTAGATGCTCTCAATGTTTGCCCTTTTACAACATTTTTAAAAATGTGTCTAGGGTGCATGCTCTCTCGGTGCAGAATGGTATTTCTATAACACTCCTTTCAATATAATTTGGTAGTTATTTGATCCTCTCTTGTCTTGAACACCTTTGATTTAATCTGGTTTGAGAAGAACTCTGCTTATCTTGGATGAGAATCCTATTCCAGAGAGTCGTAGTCTCTGAGACACATACCTGTCTCTCCAACATGTCCAAATTATGTTGTAGGCAAGGTTTAAGTACATAGCTAGGGTATTGTTGATACTATTTGTTTTGTGGGTGTATAATAGGTCCATCAGGGTAGAATCAGATGATGCTTTGTAGGCCAAGCATAAATTTCCTCACAGCTGTTTGTTAGTTGACTGAGTACAGGGATTGGGCTTTGAGGTGGTCTATACTGGGCATGTTGTTTTTGCCCTGTATTCTTTTTGTGAGGCATAACATTGCAAATGTTTGGTCAGGTACATTCCAAAGGCTGCATTATACTCAATGATTGGTCTGATTTGGGCTGAGTACAACAAAACAATGACAGCCTTGGATCTAGATAGCAAACCCTTGCTTATAAGTTGTGCAATGTAGAATGATTTTTTTAACTGCCATAGACACATGATGGTCAACTCTTAATGGTGTATTTTCAATCTGGTAATTTCAAAGGACTGGACATATTTCCAAAGGATACTAGTATTCATTTCTTTGAATTCAGTTTTACACCACGGCTCTGGCACCAGTTATTTGTCTGTGCTGGGTATTTTTAAAGGGTATTTGCGTTTTTGGGGATTTGATAACTGCACTTAGTTTGCAGTCATCTGTAATCTTGGTCATCTAGAGGCCTTTGCCATTAGCCTTTATTTCAGAGCAGCAGATGCCAAAAAGGAGAATCCCCATCAACAATGTCTGAGGGACTCCACTAGTGACTGGTCTCTTTGTGGAGGTAGCCATCCCTATCCTAACTTCCTGGGTCCTATCTAGAGCCAGTTAGCTATCCATTGTGTGGGATATGGGTTGATGTCTAATCTAGTGAATTTACTTACAATGTCTGAGTAAGGTACTATGTAGAATGGTTTGGCCAGATGAAGGAAGGCAGTCTGCATTGTTTTGCCCTTGTCCATGGTTTTAGCAACCTTTTTAAAGAAGTCCACCAGGTTGAGTAAGTATGCCCTGCCCTTGGTGAAACCCAGTTGGGTTGATCCAGCATCTGTATGTTTCCTATGTTATTCTTTATCATTTCCATAGCTTTGAATATAGGACTAGTCAGACTTATGGGTCTCTAGTTGCCTGGATTGGTAGATTGCCACCCTTGTGCAGAGGGATAACAGTTGCAGTTCTCTATTTGCTTGGCAGAAAACTTGTTTGGATGATATGGTTGAATAGAACTTGTTGTGGGCCTGAGTGGTCACATTTTCTGCTATTTAGGAAGTATGCTGGAATATTATCAGGGCCCAGTGATGCTGTGTTCCTGGCTTTATAGGTTCATAGGTTCATACGTAAGCACTAGGCTAATGGCCCTGGAGCCAATGCAAGCCTAGCCCAATAATATTCCCAGTCATTTGACTGCCAGAAGTCAGTTCCTTGTGCTCTTATTGAGCAAGGCTATTGAAGTGATCCCCAGGGAGAATTTCCTATTACCCATCCACTCATCAAGATTTTTCATGAAGAGGGCTAATGAGGTGCTCTGCTTGATGTGGATGGGGAGTTTATTCCAGAGTATGGGAAGTCTCTAGGTTAGGAACCTGTCTCTCCAGGAGGTTCTGTTTAATGTGGTGATGAGGTTGAGGTCTTTGGAGTGTGTGGCACGGAGGGATTGTGACTTTTTCAGATGAAGCATGTCTAGCAATATTGGGTCAGACATGGCTTTGTATGTCAAGCAGAGATCCCCTCTAGGATAGAGATGGAGTAAAGCTGGAGTTTTTTGAGTCTTTCTGTATAAGGCACATGTTTGAGTCCTAAGACCCTCTTTGTGAGGAACTTTTGTGGCCTCTCCAGCTGTTGGAGGTGTCTAGTGAGGTACATGCCAAATGGGGCATTGTACTCTATAATGGGTCTAATGAGGGATGAGTAGAGAATGATTATGACTTCATTCTTCTTGGATGAGAAACCTTTTGTAATGTGATGTGCCACATATAATGACTTTCTAATGACAGTGGCAACATGGTTGACGAAGGAGAGGGTGCTATCTACCTGTGTCCCTAGATCTCTTATCACACCCTCAGAGTTAAGTGGGTTACCATTGATATGGTAGTTTGTGGGCACCATGTTTTCCCCGAAGGGAATGACGATGAACTTTTTAGCATTGTACCTAAGGCCATGGTTTTAGCACCAGTCGTTGGTCTCCATAAGGCTTTTTTGTAGGATGTCTACATCAGTTTTAAAATCAGTAATAGTTCCCAGTTTGCAGTCATCTGCGAATTTGGTGAACCAGAGTCCCTTTGTGTTGAACCAATCCCTGTGGGACTTTGCTTGTAACTGTCAGATTTGCAGTCTGCTACGTTCACCATGTGGGTTCTGTCAGTGAGCCAGTTGGCTACCCATCTTGTGACATAGGGGTTAATGCCCAGATTAGTGAGTCTATCAATGGCTCCAGAGTGGGGGATGGTGTCGAAAGCTTTGGTTAGATTGAGGTAGGCTGTGTTGACAGCCTTGCCTTCATCCACCGCTCTGGTAACAGATTCGAAGAAGTCTATCAGATTGATTAGAGAGTGCATTGAGGACCTGTTTTCTAGTGATATTTGGGATAATTATGGTTAAGGGTATTCCTTGGGCGGCCATGGTGGTGCAGTGGTTAGCATTGTCGCCACACAGCAAGAGGTTCTCCGGTTCAATCCTCGGCTGGGGTGCCTTCTGTGCGGAGTCTGCATGTCCTCCCTGTGGTTGCATGGGTTTCCTCCGGATGCTCCGGTTTCCTCCCACATCCCAAAGACATGCTGTAGGTGGATTGGACACTCCAAATTAGCCCTAGGTGTGAGTGTGTGCATGTGTGTGCCTTCAGTGGAAGGTTGGGCGCCAGGCTGGCAACTCGACACCATAAAACTCCACTGCCAATCATGAGCGGACAGATGATCCGCTGTGGCAACCCCTAACTGGGAAAAGCTGAAAGAAGAAGAAGATGGTTAAGGGTATTTCCTGAGGGCTGACTGGGGAAAAGAAGGAGATAAATTTGTCACTGAGTAGATTTGCTTTGTCCAATGATTCAGTTTAGTTTCTGTCCAGAGTTAGGTCGGCATATTGTTGTATGGTGATTTTGAGGTTGTAGGCATAGCTGAAGAAAGCCTTGTGGTTGACCTTTCCCTGTGAGGCTATTTGTACCTCAAATTCAGCTTTGTTAGACTAGAATAGTCCCCTGAGTTCCTTGTTTAGATTGATGAGGGAGTTATTACCTTGCTGTGCACAGTCATTCCTACTTTAGACCATCATTTTCTTTCTTTTGTTATGCAGCCTATTAATGTTTGCATTCTACCAGTGTGGCTTATTTTTTGAAGTTGGCCTATGCTTATTTCAGGTAGTTACATCTGTCTGTGTGCAGCTATTTACAAAATTGTACAGAATTTCAGCAAACAGTTCTGTATAAGCAGTAGTGTTCTCAAGGTTTGGGGGAGCTTGGTATTTTGCTAGGGTGTTGGTTAGTAGTAGAAAGCTAGCCTTAGAGTAATTCTTAAAAGTTCTAGGGTTAGCTGGGGTTCAAAGTTTAATTTTTAATTTAAAAGCTGCAGCTTCATGCTGTGACCTGACTAGTGAGGACATTACACAGGGGGGGGTGGCGTAGCACATGCTTGTGAAGACCAGCTCAAGGATGTTAGTGACTCTAGTTGGTGTACTGGTCAGCTGTTCCAGAGTGTTTGTATTGATAAAGTCCAGGAATCTCTGGGCCTGCATGTCTCAGGTCATGTATTACTCTTCTTATGATCCAGCTTCCTTGCATTTCAGTAAAGCTGCCTAACCATGTTCAATGGATATATGAAGTTATGTCTACTATATACTTGATTGTATTCTTATTATGCTCTGTTATGTTGACTATGTTTTTTGTTGTATTTTGTATCTTATTGCTTTATTTTTATATCTCCTGTTAAATACCTGATTGTAGTAGCTTTTTGAGTTTTTCTCCCTGGCCTCCACTAAAAA
This sequence comes from Protopterus annectens, assembly GCF_019279795.1. Taxonomy (NCBI): domain Eukaryota; kingdom Metazoa; phylum Chordata; order Ceratodontiformes; family Protopteridae; genus Protopterus; species Protopterus annectens. The sequence continues at coordinate 717,316,719 of NC_056726.1, forward strand.
GGGCATCTCATCATGTCCAGTCAGACTATTCCAGTAACCAAAAGCAATCAATAAATAAATAAATATATTATTCTCACTTTACATTATGGTGGTTAAAATCTTTATGAATATGATATTGGGTTAAACGGGGGAGTCTCCAGTACATTTCAGTATGTGTCATGCATTTCCTGGGTCCTAGAGGGGGATCTATAACTTACCAAGGTATGACATGGGACTTTGCTGATTGTGATCTGGACACAGAAAAACTCAAGTTTATTATACTTTTTGACCAGCTGTGAGGTATGTTTGTGTTTGATGTAAACTGAGATTCCTCTTCCTTTTGTCACTTTCTGTGCATTAGATGGTCTAAATGTGTGAAAGACATTTTAGTCCTGCACTGCTGGGGTGCTCTCTGTGGCTATAAACTATGCCTCAGTAACTGCTCAGACACCTTTATTCTCCAGGGTAAGTGGAACTTAGAGGGACTGGAGTTTCTTCTTTAGAATCCTGGCATTGAACTGTAACAACTTTAGTTTATTCTGGATTGGTTTAGCTATGTCAGAAGATTTATCAGGTTGAGAATGTCTAAAAAATCACTATGGAGGTGGACAAGGTTATAGCCATATTCAAAAGTCTTTAGGGGTCAGGTGCAGATCATCCCTGGCAAAACAGCATGTCCTGTCAACCATATCTTCCCAGACAGAAAAATGTTGTACCTTTTTGAATGACACCAGAAACAAAGTCAATTATTAAAGTCAGTTATCGTCTGTTCATATTGTGGCATCATCCTTGGAGAAGGTAGAACACTGCTCATTGCTAGACTTATACCGGCCTGGGACACAGTCTGAGAGCTCCATTATGTTTCATTTCATATAGTCCAAGGAGGTACATCTGAGCTCATTTACATCCACATGGACTGTGTGAGTCATACTGGTAGCTGTAGTTCAGTTACCTAAGTGCTAACATGAACTTGTGGATCCTGGCACCAGATACACAACTTAATTTGACTCTTTCCTTAGTCAGTCTGGTGTCTCCATCTTTCAGCGAATCTCTCTGTACTATTATGTGGTATTATGTTTTACAAGCTAAAAGGCTGAGACACCTTGTGATGTGGCTGTACATGTCATAGTGGGTGTTGGTTTTGTAGATTGTTTATGAGATTGACTACTGTTAGTGCATCATTGGGGCTGCCTTTTTAGTTTTGGAAAACTACATTTACAAGCCTCAGCATATGGAGGTTTATGTGCCTTATCCACACTATGTGTGGTGTGTGTAGTATGTGTGATACTGACAACTTGTTTGATACTTTTAGAATTAATGAGAGCCTTTCCTCCAGAAACTTGTGTAACTACATCTCTCACATACCATATTTGTTTGCTTTAGAATTAGGTGGTTGTCAGTATACATTAGACAATTGCTATAATGTTTCAGAACACCCAAATCCACCATGTTGTCTGCAGCAATATTAGGATAGTGCATAATCATAGTTACAGATCCTGTTTACATGTTTTACAATAGGATGTGCCAGAAGAATTTACAGCTGGCAAGCTAGGATGCTGTATGACTACAGACTACTAAAAACTATCTAAGACTAAACTAAACTCATAGGGCAATGCTCCTGAATGCATAAACTAGTTGCCTTATGCTTGGGGAGATTTTAGAGGAAGTTTTTATAGAGAAAGCTTTAATTCTAAGTGCCTGCATCCATACAGGGCACAACCAGACCCCACATGGTAGCACTGTCAAGGAAACATATAACAGCAGCCCTCTTAAAATGTAAGTAAAAGTGCATTTTAGTATTGTACTTATCTGCCAAAGATAGCACAGGATTGAAGCAGAATACTCTCAAGTGTATGGTGTGGGCATCAAGCATTTGGAAGCTCTCTCAAAAGGAGACCAGAGCTGGGCAAACACACAAAAAATGTGAAACTGCCCGAGGTGATGATCAAGCTCACTACCAACAGATCTGTATCACTGAAAAGCATGGTGAGAACAAAGCTCATGTATGTTTAATGGCAAATAAATGTTTGGAAGGCAGGTATGTGAAGATAAGTACCAGCTGAGTGGAAAACAGCCCAGATTAATGGAAAATGGTCAACATTATCTTCTTGCAAAAAAGGTGGTGTTTCTACTGACTCCAGGAACTCTAGACCTACTAGCCTGACTAGCCTTATCTGCAAGGTCATGGAGCGAATCATCATGGACCTTATCAACAAAGATATAGGTTATCTCCAAACACTTGACCCTACTCACTTTGGATTTGTCAAAGGGAGATTATGCCTGCTAAACCTGGTGGATTTCTTTGAGATGGCCACAAAGGACTTGGATGAGGGGAAATCTGTGCATACAGCCTACCCAGACATAGCCAAGGCATTTGACACTATCCCCCACTCAGGCAACATTGACAAACTCACCCAGCTAGGTATCAACCCTTATATCATTAGATGGGTCACTAACTGGCTCACTGATGCAACCCATATAGTCAAAATAGGGGAATATACCTCCAACAGCAGACCTGTAACCAGTGGTGTTCCACAGGGATCAGTCTTGGGACCTCTACTGTATGGAATCTATTCTCCAAAGTACAAGCTAAAACTAAAGGCATCTGGAGCCTTTCTCCCTGGGCCTCCGCTGAAAATTGGCTTTGTTCCAAGTCGGACCTTCCCGGTTAACAAATGTTAAATAAATAAAATAAAATAAATAAATAAAGGTCTGTGGCTGGCAAAGTTTGCTGATGACTGCAAAGGGAGAGCAGTTATAGAATCTCCAGATGATGCCATCATCCTACAAGAGGATCTTACACAAACAAATAATTAGTGCCAAAGTCATGGCCTTAAACTCAATGCAAAAAAATGTATTATCATCCCTTTCAGTAAGCGCAATGTTCCTGATAACTACCCCATCAATAACAACTCATTCAGTGATGACAGATTTGGGTACAAAGGTTGACAGCAGCCTTACCTTTGATCACCCTGTCTCCACAGTGGCAAGAGGGGCATTCTATATTGCTCATCTCATAAGTAAGCGCATTGCATTCAGAAAAAAAAGAAGTTATAACCTGTCTGTACTCTTCCCTTATCAGGCCAATAATTGAGTACAATGCCCCTTTTGGTATGTACCTTTCCAAGCACCTGCAGCAATTGGAGAGACCACAAAGGTTCCTCACAAGGAAAATTCAAGGTCTTCAGCATCCGTCTCATGTGGATCATCTGAAATTTCTGTTTCATACAGACTACTCAGTGGCAATTTATGCCTCGCATATAAGGCAATCTTTGACCCTGAAATGCTGCATATCCACAAGTCAAATGGTACACGGGTTATTCGCTCTAAAGACCTTAACTTGGTATGTGACATTAACAGAACCTGCTGGAGGGAACATACTTGTCTCCCAGATGTTAGCACACCTTTGGAATGAACTCCCACTTCATGTCAAACAGACCACCTCATTGGCCCTCTTCAAATGCAATCTGGATGATTGGATGGGTAATCATAAATTCACCCAGGGGGTTCCAGCTGTGTCCCTCTTGGACAGGGGCAATTGGTGTTGATCATGACAATAAGGGTAGAACTTGCTTAGGCTTGTAAGGGCCCTAGGGCCATTAGCCTAGTAACTTCCTATGGTCCTATGAATACAACTTCTCAGCTTCTTTGAATCTGATGAAAGTAGACTACTCCACCTGAATTTTTTTGTCTACATTATTTCCCTACAGTGCAATCACTTTATCTGTTTCAAGACAGTCTGCAAGTAGATGCACAAGAATGATTCTAATATTCAAGGACATTTTTAGGAAAAAGATAAATCATGTCAAAATTGGGGATTATCATATTTTGTAATGTAAAACCGGTATTTTTTCAAGAGCAGATTTGAATCTTAAAAACGTGCAAACTAGATCCTGAGGACAGAGAATGCAAAAATCAAACTTAAAACCAAAAACAATGCTCTACAAAATGGAAACTGTTTATTAACATTAGCACTTTCATTCAGTTTAATTGCTTGAATTTCATTAGCGTTTTTGAGTTTTTAAACTATTGAGAGACTGGTATAATGTTCTCTCTAGATTTAAAAAGTATAACTATTTTGTACTATATTAATATGTTACCTCCCTTCTTAATTTCTCCAAATCTTTTGGGTTTCTAATACCATGACAGGAATGGACCCCATTCTTAAATCAAAGTATGATTAAAGTTCATGAAATTAGCATTGTTCAATCTTTGATGCCAGCCAGAAGTGCTCTTCACAGCACCTGCAACGTGCCCAGTAATGACTCCTTCTGTAATTCGTAAGGAGTTACATGTATTGGTAACATATCTAAATATGATTGTAGATTCTTTTTTATAAGACCTGTTGCTCCTAACACTGTTGGAACTGTCTGGGTATTTTCCTTCCACACTGCTCTCATTTCTGCCTGCAAATCCTGATATTTTGTGACTTTGGGTCTCTCTGTACGCAAGACACTGCATGCAGTCACTGGGCTTAGCAGTTTCAATGATCAGTGCTATTTTTTGTCTTCTTTTCATGGACCACTATATCTGGTTTTCTTGCATCTGTCTTTTGAACTGTTGGTAATGGGTGTTCCCAAGTGATGTAGATCATCATTTTCTATGATGCTTTGTGGCTCATGTTTCCAGTATTTTTCAGCTACTTCAATATTATAATTTTTGCACAATAGCCAGTGTAATCGTCTTGCCACATTATTATGTCTTTCAGTATATGGTCCTTCAGCCATTAGTATGTCGCAGCCAGCAATGTGGTTTGTGACTGTTTCCAATTCTGTTTTATAAAGCCTACATTTGTCTGTTTCTCCAATGGACTTTATAAACCAACATGTACGTAGCCCACTGTCTTGGGCCACCAATATTAACTTTTCATATTTTGGTTTGAATTTGCCTCTCCTTAACCATTCCTGCATTCGATCCTGATCAACATGAGGTTCTTCCATGAGTTTTCTATATTTGCAACTATATTGGATGGTGCAGTGGTGCAGCAGTAGCATTGTCACCTCACAGCAAGAGGTTCCCTGGTTCAATTCTCGGCAGGAATCCCTACTGTGTGGAGTCTGCATGTCCTCCCTGCATCCGTGTGAGTTTCCTCCGGGTGCGCCAGTTTCCTCCCACATTAAAGACATGCATCTGGAGTGTTTCTCCCCTGGCCTCCACTCAAAATCGGCTATGTTCCAAGTCAGACTTTTTATGCATTTTCCACATTTCTTGTGTTCTCATCTGATCCTTTACACTGTATTCTTTCTTTTTTTTTGGCCCATTCAGTTGCTGCCTGATTTTTATCTACTTCTGGTTTGATTTCCATTCATGCTAGACTAAGAAGGGAATTCATCTTACATTTACTCTTCTCATGTTTCAATAGTTTCACTATGCTTGGGTCTTGTGAGGTCAGCAGACATGTATGCAGTTTCACGATTGCAGATCTATACATGTAATCAATTTCAAAGAGGCTCATACCTCCTTCGGAATGGGGAATATATAATCTTGGTATGCATTGATTTTTATAAATCATTTGGTGAGCATGAAGCATCCTTTTTGTTTCCTGTCTAATTTATCTAACATGTTTTGGGCCCAGTCAATTACTCCAAAACTGGAAGCTGGACAGGAAGAGCAAATTGGTTTATAGCTTGAATTTTGTTCCTAGACGTCAACGCTGTTTTCAGAATTAATTCAAGTCTTCTGCAATATTCCTTACTAAGTTTTATTCACATTTGTTCATGTTTTATTGTTGATCCTTCATCAGTTCTGAAATATTTATACTCTCCCTCTTGTTCAATTCTGTTATATCAAGTTCTTGTCCCAAACTGATGTTTTCTTGGTGCTACAGTTTTCCTGTTTTAAAGGTTGCTTTTGCACTTTTATCAAGACAAATGACATTCTTATATCATCTGAAAAAGTTTTGACTACTTGCAGTTGTGCTTTCAGTTCTTCATCTGATGAGCTATGCAGTTTTAAATCATCAAGAAAGAGAAGATGAGAGGTGTGTACACTTTGTTTTCTAGGACCCAAATTATGGCCATGGCCCAATCTGTTATGTAGACAGCTTAATGGGTTAAGGGCAAGACAGAATAGCAGCAGTGACATGGAGTCACCCTGGAATATCCTCCTTTGAATTTTTATCTCTGGAATAATAGTTTGTCCTTTATCATGGCTTAATTGCAAACTGGTCTGCCACTGTTTTATGGTCACTGAAATTTAGTCGATCAGTGTAGGGTGTATCTTATACATTTTTAAGCACTATTTTATCCATGAATGTGGGATACTATCAAATGCTTTTTTGTAGTCAATCCATGATATACTTAGATTCTTCCCCTTTTTACAGTTCTCCATTATCACTTTATTTAGCAACAAGTGATCCTTCTTTCTATATGACTTTCTTTTATTACCCTTTTGTTCTATTGCCATGATTGAATTTTCTTCTAAATGACTATAAACTCTGTCGGCATCAATTCAAGTGTATAGTTTATATGTCGTCAGAAGGTAAATTATTGGTCTATAATTTTTAGGATAACTTGTAGGTTCACTCTTAAGTAAGAGCACTGGTTTTCCTGTTGTTAGCCAGGCTGGGGTCTGTTCAGGGTGTGCATATAAATAGTTCTTACTCATGGCTAAATCTTCATGCAAAGATGTTAATACTTTTAACCAGAAGTTAGGTCCTGCATCTGGGCCTGGGGTTTTCAATTAGAGGCTTGTCTTAGCTTTATCTCAATCTCTCTGGCTGTTACTTCATCCCATTTCATATCCTGTACCTTTGAACTTCTTATTCTTTCTTTTACTTCTTCTATCCATTTAGCATCTGTGTTATGTTCCACAGAATCTTCATAGCTAGTTCTCTAAAATGTATCTAATTCTTCTTTTTTTGGGTGGTCTTTCAATTCCTTTTGCCTTGTTTCCCAATTCTCTATAGAACTTTTTTGGGTAATCAATAAATTGCTTATTTTGTGTTTTCCCTTTATATTTATCTGTGTATCTTCTAAGTTTTTTTGCCTGCACTGAGATTTTTAGGTTATTATTTGGAACAGTGCAAAATAGATCCTGATCCATTATAATACTGTGCATTACTTTTATCATGTCTATTTTTCTGTGTATTTTTGTTGATCTGTTCTCTCTTCTATACTTTTCTAACAATGACACTTCTTGTCTTAATTACTTTATAGTTTTCTCTATTTGATACTTCCTTGATGGTATTCAGTTTCTCCCTTTCTTTCTCTCACTACCCTGTGTTTTGTGGTAGAATTGTATCTGTTATTAATTTAGCTGCACAGTAATATATCCTGTTTACTTCTGTTATATTGCATGGGTCTCATGGACAGTCCTATTTATAATGTTCATTTGTTTTATCAAATTTCTGACTTTTTTGGTTTTATTGACCTTCTGCAGTATGTTTCTTTCACTAATATTAATATGTCTATCTATCTCTATTAAATGAAGCAACTCTAGTGTTAACTCATTTTCTTCTAAGCTGAGGGCACATTTTGTGTTCTCCATTTCCTGCGGGCATTCTATAGAAAGTTCTATAGCATCTTCCTGTGGCACATTCTGTGCTGCTCTGTCATATGGGAAGTCACTGGCCTATCACTCCTCAGCATTGCCTGCATCAGAGTTGACACAGTTTCCTTTTCCTTCCCTTGCTGTCCAGCTTCAAGTGAATGTTTATACTGGTTTCCTGTGGAATACTCCAAAATATCTTCATATGGCAACTGACCAGTCACCTCCTGTTCCACTGATTTCTCCTTAATTTGGATGTCCATTGCTCTATACTGTGTGGTACTTTAGGTTTTCTACACTGAATCTTTCACTCTGCAGATACTCCATAACCTTAGTTTCTGTTTCTTTAACTTCTCCATTACTAATCTTCTTTTCTACTTTTTCTCTTTGTCTTCTTATTTTTTGCATTGCAAAGTTTTCCATGTCAAGATTCATTTGCCTGTATTTCTCTTCAAATATCTTTGGTGCTGCTCTTTTTATATTGATTAGTTATGCTTTCTCATTTGCATAAATATTCCACCATATTAAATCTCTTTTTCTTTCCCATGTCCATATTTCTTCTTCACATGTCTCCTGATCTTCCTATTTCTCCTTACTTCGTGGACTCATTCCATCATGCTGTCATGTAACCTGTGTTACACCTTCTATACCAAATCCTTGACTTTGCAGGCATTCCATAACTTTAACTTCTATTTTTTTAACTTCTGCTTTACAAATTTTCTTTTCTACATTCCCTCATTGTGATATTATTTTTTTATTGTGAAATTTTCCATATCTGGACGCCTTTGCCTATATTTCTCTTTGAATATGTTTGAGACTGCCTTTTTTGTATTGATTAATTTGTCTTTCAACTTTGCATAGATATTGCACCATATCAAATCTCTCATATGTTATCACTCTTTTTTAATTTTCCCAAGTCTTTTGGATTTCTAATACCACGACGGGAATGGACCCCATTCCTAAGTCAAAGTACGATTAAAGTTTATGGCATTAATATTTTTTCAATTTTTGATGTCAGAAAGAAGTGTTCTTTGCACCACCTGCACTGTGCCTATTAATGACTTCTTCTGCAATTCGTATGGGATTACATGTATTGGTAACATCTAAATATGATTGTAGATTCTTCTTTATAAGACCCATTGCTCCTTCAACTATTGGAACTCTCTGGGTATCTTTCTTCCACATTGCTCTCATTTCTGCCGGCAAATCCTGATATTTTATGACTTTGTGTCTCTATGTACACAAGACACTGTAGTCACTGGGTGTAATTTCAATGATCAGTGCTACTTTTATCTTGATTTCATGGACCACTATATCCATTTTTCTAGCATCTGTCTTTTGAACTGTTTGTAATGGGTGATCCCATGTGATGTAGACTTCATCATTTTCTATAACGCTTTGTGGTTCATGTTTCCAGTGTTTTTTGGCCACTTCAGTAGCATAATGTTTGCACAATCCCCAGTGCAACTGTCTTGCCACATTATTATGCCTTTCAGTATACAGTCCTTCTGTCATTAGTATGTCACAATCAATCAGCAATGAGGAGTGCAACTGTTTCCAATTTTACAAAACCTACATTTGTATGTTTCTTCCACATGTTCAGTGGACTTTGGAATCCAACATGTACATAACCCACTATCTTGGGCCGTCAATATTAACCTTTCATTTTTTGGTTTGAATTTGCCTCTACTTAACCATTCCTGCATTCGATCCTGAACAACATGAGGTTCTTCCAAAAGTATTCTATACTTGCTGCAACTATATTTATGCATTTTCCACATTTCTTGCCTTCTCATCTGGTCCTTGACATTATAATTTCTTTTGTTTTTTGGCATATTCATTTGCTGCCTGATTTTTATCTATTTCTGGTTTGATTTCCATTCCTACTTGATGCCGATATGCTTCTGCTAGACTAAGCAGAGACATCATCTTACATTTATTCTCCTCATGTTTCAAAACCTTAGCTACATTTGGATCCTGTGAGGTCAGCAGGTATGTGTGTAGTCCCACGATTGCAGATCTATACATGTAATCAATTTCAAGGAAGCTTATCCCTCCTTTGGAATGGGGAATATATAATCTTGGTATGCACTAATTTTTATAAATCATTTGGTGAGCATGAATCTTCCTTCTTGTTTTCCTGTTTAATCTATCCAACATGTTTTGGGGCCAATCATTCATTCCAGAACTGTAAGTTAGGACAGGAAGAGCAAATTGGTTTATAGCTTGAATTTTGTTCCTAGATGTCAATGCTGTTTTCAGGATTAATTTAAGTCTTCTAAAGTATGCCTTACTAAGTTTTATTTGCATTTGTTAATGTTTTATTGTTGATCCTTCATCAGTTCCCAAATATTTATATACTCCCTTTTGCTGAAGTTCTTTTATATCACATTCTTGTCCCAAACTGATGTTTTCTTGGTGCTGCAATTTTCTTGATTTAAAGGTTGCTTTTGCACATTTATTAAGAGCAAATGACATTCTTACATCATCTGAAAAAGTTTTGACAACTTGCAGTTGTGTTTTCAGTTCCTCATCTGATGAGTTATCCTGTTCTAACACACACCTCCAAAAAAGCTAGCAAGTATGACTGGTGCACAGCAAATCCAAACTATTATATAAACCAAAAAGAAAAAGCCAGCACTCAGAGGCAAATGAAGTTTTATTCCTTTCCCTTCAGATCGGTTTCTGTAACAAACCTTCTTCAGTGATAAAACATACATAATGCAGGGACAGTTTTTATACACAATGTACATCCCCAATTGTGACATCACTTCCCCCATTAATCTATTCCAGCCTCCAAACACATACAAATACCAACCAGAATAAACATTTTAAATATAATATCAGATGCTGTAACCAAACTTCCTTTCATATCATTTATTTACTTGCGAAATTACCAATTGGGGTCCTTAATAACAAGAAGAAAGACCCTCATAACTTGTCATTTAGGCCAGGATGAAATAGGGCACCCAACTTAATAATCCATTTTCTTTCCTTATGAGTTAGTATAGTGTGCCAACCTTGCTTCATAGATCTATTACCTTTTACTTGGTCAATAATGACAAATCTAAAAGAAGCAGTTCTGTGTAACTGACAATGTCTATACAATGCATTGGTCATTTTTTTAAGACGTAAATCACTCAAGTGCTCTGAAATACGACTTCTTAGTTGCCTAGAAGTCTGCCCTACATAAAAGGCAGAACATTGGCAATTAGCCAAATAGACAACCCAGTCAAAGCTGCAATTCCCAGAAAATGAAATATCAAAAACTTGACCAGTGTTTTTACTGCTAAAAGATGAAGTTTTAAATATATGTTTACACAGACTGCAATGTCCACAATGATGTGACCCAACAAGCCTATCCCCAAGTATAGTTAGTTGATGTTGGTTCACATAATCCAAAAATGTTTTCTTATAAAGAAAGAAAGAAAATTGGCATCTGAAAGAAAATTGGCATCTGTTAGACAAACATTGATCCAGATCTATATTATCCCGAAGAGTATTCCAATGTTTGTTAACTACATCCTGCAATAAATGTATATTACTGCCAAATGTAGTAACCGACCTCATGGTTCCTGATCCATCCTTTTTGGTTTTAGCTTTATAAATCAATAAGCTAGATCTCTCACAATTGGCTGCCCAATCACTGGCCTTTTGTACTATTGATTTCTTATATCCCTTATTAATAAATCTACTCTCAAGATCATGCCTAGCATTATAAAATTCCACGTCCGCAGAAATTATTCTTCTAATTCTCATAAACTGTGATTTAGGAATGTTGTTGATGGTATGTGTGGGGTGTAAACTAGTTGCATATAATACATTTTTGTATTGTAGGTATTTCCTGTATACTGACGTCTTAAGCGTACCATCCCCGTCTCAAAATATTGACATCCAGGAAATTAATCTCTGTACTATGATAATTAACAGTAAACTAAATTCCCCACCAATTACAATTCAGATATTCCAGAAATTCTAACAAATAGTCCACACCCCCACACCAAACCAACCAACAATCATCTAAGAAACGTCTCCATATATCCATCTCTGAGATGTAAATGTTATGCATGACATCATATATAATTTGATCTTCCACATACCCCATAAAGAGGTCAGCATAAATTAGGGCAAATGAGGCCCCCATAGCTGTTCTTTGCTGTTGCCAATAACATTCCCCCTTAAAGTAGAAGACGTTCTTAGTCAGTACATGTTCTGCAAGACATGTGAGGAGAGTGTTAAATCCTGGTGCATATAAATTAGCTTTATTTAACCAGTATTCTAGGGCAAGTAATCCCACCCAATGAGAAATACTGGTATATAAGGATTTAACATCAAGTGTACACATGAGCCAATTAGGTTCCAATTGTGAGTCCTGAATAATTTGTAAAAACTCTGTAGTATCCCTAATTCTTGCCCTGACCCCTGATAATAATGGTTTCAGATAGTATGTCAAAAAGGCAGAAATGGGTTCAGTTAAAGAGCCCTGTCCTGAAACAATTGGTCTTCCTGGGGGTCTATTCAAATTTTTATGGATTTTGGGCAAGAGATACAGGTACTGTTGGGTTTGATCCTGAACCATGAGTTGTTCTTTTGTCTTCACATCAATGATTCCTTCTTCCACTGCTTGATTCAAAAATGAATCAATCTCAACCTTGAATTTAGGTGTGGGGTCTGTTGACATCCTAATATAGTTCTGAGGGTTTTACAATTGTTCATTTCCCTCATTCCATTAATAACTGGCATCCATTATGACCACAGCCCCACCTTTATCTGCTTTTAGGACGGCTTCCTGAAAAATACCCACATATTTATTCATTGGTGTCATAAATGTGGATTTATGAAAACGAAATTCAGATGCTCTTTCAGAATTATTAGATGTTCCAAAAAACAATTTTAGATTCAAAATTCTACAAAAGGCAAAAAGATCTGAAACAAAAATATGTTCATCTACCAAAAAACTGGGAACAAACCCTAAACCTTTATTAAGTAAACTTTTTTTATCTATTGATAAAACATAAGAGGAAATAATATGTACATTCTAAAATTGGGTCCCTACTTCACCATTGACTGTAACACAGTTTCCAAGGCTGCCACCTTTGTGCTTGCGTCCACCCCTATGGGTTTGTCTCCTAAAGGGCCCTCCTGAATTCGTACCTTTTTCGAGTCAGGAGAGTCACTGATATAAATTCCCTCCATGTCAGTCATAGATGATTCTTCCCCTGAGGTACTGAGACCCTGTGTTGCTTTCTTTAGCATAGGTCTTGGTCTTTTCTTTCTAATATTGGATCTTCCCTTATTGTTATCAATAAATTTAACCCCCCTCTGGGACTCAAAGGGCTTGCCTCTCTCATAATCCTCCACATCTCTATGAAATTTATGTAGCTTCTTTTCTTTCAACCCATTCTCAAAATTGAGAAGATCTTTGGATAGTTTTTCCAGGCCTTGCACAAAAGAAGGCATACCTTCATTTTTTTCATATTTTCACATGTCTCTGTCACATCCTTAATATTTTGTTCAACTGTCCTTTGATAAAAGGACATTAGTATGTCAACAAAAGCCATAGTGGCTTTTTGTTGTGCCTTCTGCCAATCCTCCCTCAATAGGTCATCTGGCTTACCAACCAAGGGCTGAATTTTTGACCCTTAAACCACATGGAGTAATACCTTTACTCTTATATGCCTTGAATAATTTCAAATGCCATATATTGGTTCTTAAGATTTTCATCTCTTTATTTAGTTGGTAAAACAGCAAGTTGCAACCATCATGGAAATCTCCTATTTTCTCATTAGGGACCCCATCCATGTTGATCCCAATGCCAAAAACTTTGATGTCATCCTGATCTGCACACAAACCCTGCTGAATTCTTTGGAGATCCATGGCAATAAGCCCTAAACCAGCCCTATATATTCAGATGACCCTATAAATGGTGTCCAAAGATAAATAATGTTTGATGCAAAGTCTGGAAAAATACACCAAAATTGAAAAATTCAAAAATACTTCTATGAGAAAGGCAAGTTCCTACAGGTCCCCTAGTAAATTGTATTCCAGATCCAAAACTGGAAAAACATAACTTGACCACTGTCAGAAAACATATAACTACTTGAATCGCTACCCTTCCAACCAAAAATGCATGAAACAGATTATCTTTATACACACTACCAACTAAAAAGGACCCAAATATTTCAAAATCAGGGGTGAAATCATATGAGAGATAAACAACTAAACACATAGAATAATACAAATGTGTTATGCCACCAATTGTTGTAACTGTGGTTAAAGCATTCTTCACCTTATATTTATACAATTACAAAAATATATATATTGTCAAAATATAAAAAATACATTTCAAAGCATATATGTGTGGTCTAAATACAGTAACCTAAATCACTGTATTGCCGTTACTTATATTCATATTTATATATGTTCAACAATAAATGCAATTGTAAACCCCCCTTATTTTCTGATGTTTATAAAGAAAAAATATTGTCCAAACCTATGAACAAAACCTATACATAAATATGTCCCTAATAACAAAGTGCATATGTTCCAATAGAACTCTTATTAATAAATTATCATGCTGTCGAAGGGCAAACTTTGATGACCATAAATGTTATATAATAAACAACATTAAATGGCCCCCTTTTGTTCAATGTTCAAAATAATACCTTTAAAATGAACTTAATCTTTATGACTTTCACCAGAATTTAACACCAAAAAATGGCGCTTGTGCTACCTAACGCACAAATAGTCATAAATATCAATTGGCCAAAGTTCGTTCTCAAATTATCTTCCTATGTTCAAATATTGTCTACATCCATTAATAAAGCAAAAATGGTAATATATAAACCACCCAACAAAACACCACAATGTATCACCATCAGTCCCGGATCATCCTATACGTCAGAAATGAGAACACATAATCCGTTCTTAAAAAATGTCACTCTACATTTACTATAGAGTTAAATAACATTTTTTAAGCCTGTTAATCAAAATCTTCTGACCTGCCCCGAACCTATGCTTTTGGCATCAGAACATAAGCATTGTGTATTTGAGAGCAAACCGTTATGGCCCTCATAATATTAACCCAATCCCAAACCCGTTATCAAGGTACTTTCAAAATCGGCCACTGGCCTGAATCCAATCCACCTTATATTTTTCTCTTCAACCCCCACCAATGTTCAAAAGAACACAAAACTTTTAGTGTTCGTTAGTATTCACAAAGCAAAAAATGTTAAAGCACTTGTTTAGGCACATCTTAATCTATATGTTTAAACAAAAAATTGTGTTCATGATTTTATGAACAACGATGTTACATCAGATTTACATATATCAAAATATAGTTCCATCAGTTGTTGGCGACTTCTGCTTCAAACATCCAAAAGAAGTTCCCGTTCATTAGTATTCTCAAAGCCAAAGTTAGTTATTAGTTTAAACAGTATTAAACCATTGACTGGAACCATCCGGAATTACATCTTTGGCTTGAAAATGCCAATGTTAGCCCAAACATAATTGTACCAAAACACCATTACCTTCCCTTCATTTTCACTTGTGTTTGTCCAAATAAACATCTATATCCAAACGAACATCAATTGGAAACCTGAAAAAATGTAAAAGTCCACCAAGATACGAGACCACCATCCAAATAGGCCACCAAATAAACAAGTTCACCACCTTGTATTCCTCTCAACACACAAACCAAAAAGAGGATTTATGTTCACAAGCATTGATACTACACAAATATATAACCAAACGATCCAATTGTTCTGGCAAAACATCTGAATACATCTGAAAATCCAATTCCAAATGATACCTTATATGTTATTCCAAAAAGTTCAAAAAATACTTCAGGGGAAGAACCATCTTAATCCTGACATGGACGGGCAAAGGCCCAGCCTCGACTGTCAACAGCCAGTTAAAAGTCAAAGACACACCTCTAAAAAAAGCTAGCAAGTATAACTGGTGCACGTAAAATCCAAACTATTAAATAAACCAAAAAGAAAAATCCAGCACTCAGAGGCAAATGAAGTTTTATTCCTTTCCCTTCAGACAGGTTTCGGTAACAAACCTTCTTCAGTGATAAAACATACATAATGCAGGGACAGTTTTTATACACAATGTACATCCACAATTGTAGAATTTTGAATCTAAAATTGTTTTTTGGAACACCTAATAATTCTGAAAGAGCATCTGAATTTCATTTTCTTAAATCCACATTTATGCCACCAATGAATAAATATGTGGGTATTTTTCAGGAAGCCGTCCTAAGGGACTTGCATTTTAACTTTAGTTCTGTTAGAAGCTTTAGACATAATCTTTTGAAAGGGGGACAACAGGCTTTGAAAAACTTATATTCCAATTCTCATATAATCATTCTTCCAGCAGATAAAGGTGGGGCTGTGGTCATAATGGATGCAAGTTATTACTGGAATGAGAGAAATGAACAATTGTCCAACCCTCAGAACTATATTAGGATGTCAACAGACCCCACACCTAAATTCAAGGTTGAGATTGATTCTTTTGAATCAAGCAGTGGAAGAAGGAATCATTGATGTGAAGACAAAAGAACAACTCATGGTTCAGGATATAACCCGACATTACCTGTATCTCTTGCCCAAAATTCAAAAAAATTTGAATAGACCCCCAGGAAGACCAATTGTTTCAGGACGGGGATCTTTAACTGAACCCATTTCTGACTTTTTGACATACTATCTGAAACCATTATTATCAGGGGTCAGGGCAAGAATTAGGGATACTACAGAGTTTTTACAAATTATTCAGGACTCACAACTGGAACCTAATTGGCTCATGTGTACACTTGATGTTAAATCCTTATATACCAGTATTTCTCATTGGGTGGGATTACTTGCCCTAGAATACTGGTTAAATAAAGCTAATTTATATGCACCAGGATTTAAAACTCTCCTCACATGTCTTGCAGAACATGTACTGACTAAGAACGTCTTCTACTTTAAGGGGGGATGTTATTGACAACAGCAAGGAACAGCTATGGGGGCCTTGTTTGCCCCAATTTATGCTGACCTCTTTATGGGGTATGTGGAAGATCAAATTATATATGATGTCATGCATAACATTTACCTCTCAGAGATGGATATATGGAGATGTTTCTTATTATGATTGTTGGTTGGTTTGGTGTGGGGGTGTGGATTACTTGTTAGAATTTTTGGAATATCTGAATTGTAATTGGTGGGGAATTGAGTTTACTGTTAATTATCACAGTACAGAGATTAATTTCCTGGATGTCAATATTTTGAGACAGGGGGATTGTACGCTTAAGATGTCGGTATACAGGAAATCCCCAAATACAATAATTTATTATATGTAACTAGTTTACACCCCACACATACCATCAACAATATTCCTAAATCACAGTTTATGAGAATTAGAAGAATATGTTCTGCAGACATGGAATTTTATAATGCTAGGCATGATCTTGAGAGTAGATTTATTAATAGGGGATATAAGAAATCAATAGTACAAAAGGCCAGTGATTGGGCAGCCAATTGTTAGAGATCTAGCTTATTGAATTATAAAACTAAAACCAAAAAGGATGGATCAGGAACCATGAGGTTGGTTACTACATTTGGCAGTAATATACATTTATTGCAGGATGTAGTTAACAAACATTGGAATATTCTTTGGGCCAATACAGATCTGGATCAATGTTTGTCTAACAGGTGCCAATTTTCTTTCAGAAGGGGAAGAACACTCACTTCCTTTTTTGCACATTATAAGAAAACTTTTTTGGATTATGTGAACCAACATCAACTAACTATACTTCGGG
Organism: Protopterus annectens; assembly: GCF_019279795.1. Taxonomy (NCBI): domain Eukaryota; kingdom Metazoa; phylum Chordata; order Ceratodontiformes; family Protopteridae; genus Protopterus; species Protopterus annectens. The sequence continues at coordinate 717,333,988 of NC_056726.1, forward strand.
ATAGGCTTGTTGGGTCACATCCTTGTGGACATTGCAGTCTGTGTAAACATATGTTTAAAACTTCATCTTTTAGCAGTAAAAACACTGGTCAAATTTTTGATATTTTATTTTTTGGGAATTGCAGCTCTGACTGGGTTGTCTATTTGGCTAATTGCCAATGTTCTGCCTTTTATGTAGGGCAGACTTCTAGGCAACTAAGAAGTCATATTTCAGAGCAATCGAGTGATTTATGTCTTAAAAATGACCAATGCATTGTATAGACATTGTCAGTTACACAGAACTGCTTCTTTTAGATTTGTCATTATTGCCAAGTAAAAGGTAATAGATCTATGAAGCAAGTTTGGCACACTATACTAACTCAAAAGGAAAGAAAATGGATTATTCAGTTGGGTGCCCTATTTCACCCTGGACTAAATGACAAGTTATGAGGGTCTTTCTTCTAATTATTAAGGACCCCAATTGATAATTTCACAAGTAAATAAATGATATGAATGGAAGTTTGGTTACAGCATCTGATATTATATTTAAAATGTTTATTCTGGTTGGTATTTGTATGTGTTTGGAGGCTAGAATAGATTAATGGGGGAAGTGATGTCACAATTGGGGATGTACATTGTATATAAAAACTGTCCCTGCATTATGTATGTTTTATCACTGAAGAAGGTTTGTTACCGAAACCGGTCTGAAGGGAAAGGAATAAAACTTCATTTGCCTCTGAGTGCTGGCTTTTTCTTTTTGGTTTATTTATCCTTTTCTAAATCAGCTACAAAGAAAAGATGAGAAGTATTTACACTTCATTGTTTTCTGGGAGCTAATTTATTGCTATGGTATTTATTAATTTATTAATGCTATTCACTGACAGGACGCAGCTTAGAAGTGGATGACATGATGATACGGAGGAGGCTAGACATCCTATGTATCCAAGAGACAAGATGGAAGGGCAGTGCAACAAAGCCACTTGGCTTGGGATCCAGACTCTACTACTCAGGTGGTGGACAGGCTAGAAATGGTGTAGGAATTGTGGTGAGACAGAGGCTTCAGAAGTCAGTGAGGGATATCATCAGAATTAATGACAGACTCATGGCAATCAGACTCCAGTGTAATGATAGGACAGTATTCATAATCTCAGCCTATGTCCCACAGCAGGGTTGTGATAGTGAGGAAAAGAGTGCATTCAGACAGCAGTTGCAGGACCTACTAGATAAAGCAGGACAACATGAATTGATGTTGATAATGGGTGACTTAAATGCACATATCGGGACAGACAGAACAGGATATGAGGACTGCCTGGGTCCACATGGGTGGAGCAATAGGAATAAAGAAGGAGAAGACATTCTGGACTTCTGTCTGGCAAATGGCTTGATAGTAGCCAACACATGGTTCAGAAAGAGAGACAGTCACAAGATCACATACAAGAGTAGCCAACATGCAACTCAGGTAGACTTCCTCCTAGTAAGGAAAAGGCACTGGGGTAGAATCCATGATTGCAAAGTCATCCCCAGTGAAACAGTCGGTTCACAGCATAAACCAGTAGTTGCCACAATCAGCTGCAAGCAGTGGTCAGAGAAGGCTCTAAGGTCAACAGAGACCAGGCTGAAGACCTGGATGTTGACTGGAGAGAAACTACAGCAGTTCAAGGAATTACTCAGGGCTCTAGCACCCCAAGAAGAGGAGGAAATAGGTGGAGTTGAAGAAGAGTGGCAGCGCCTAAAAACAGCATGTGTTAGGACTACAGAAAAGATATGTGGCCGAGCCAGGTATGGAAATAAGGTACATAAGGAAAGCTGGTGATGGAATGCAGAAGTGCAGGAAGTAATTAAAAGAAAGAAGGAGTGCAGGAAGAAGTGGAAGATTGAAAAGACTGACCAAGCTAGGAAGGACTACTGGTTGGCTAACAACGAAACTAAGAAAGAAGTTGCAATAGCAAAGAATAGGGCATCAGAGGCACTCTATCAGCTTCTGAAAAGTGACTCAGTAAGGGGCACAAAGAAACTATACCAGGTTGCAAGGCAAAGACAGAAAGATAAAGAAGATAGTCAGACACCCTTCATAAGGGATTCCAGCACCAACCTGCTTACCAGCCCACAGGACATCAAAGGCAGATGGAAGGAGTATTTTCAGCAGCTTCTGAATGAAGAAAACCCCACAGAAGCAGTACTGCCCCAGAAACAGCCTACAATGAGAGTAGAAGAGGAGCCCAGCTTAGAAGAAGTAAGAGCAACACTAAGGAAAATGAAGTCAGGGAAAGCAGCAGGCTCAGATGAGGTCACAGCAGATATGATAAAGATGCTGGGTGAGCTAGGGGAGAAATGGCTCCTGAGGGTACTAACTGCAGTGTGGAGAGAAAGGCGTATTCCAGATGACTGGAGAATAAGCATACTTGTGCCAGTGTACAAGAACAAAGGGGACATCCACAACTGTGGACAGTACAGAGGCATCAAACTTCTACCACATTGCATGAAAGTTCTGGAGAGGGTGATTGATAAACGGATACGCAGAATAGTAGAATGTAAGATGGGAGATGAACAGCTCGGATTCAGATCAGGATGCAGCACAATTGACCCGATGTTTGCATTGAGACAGATACTTGAGAAGAAACTAGAGAAGAGGAGAGAGTCAAACTGGGCTTTCCTAGACTTGGAGAAAGCATATGACAAGGTCCCAAGAAAGCTGATCTGGGCAGTACTGCGGTGGTTTGAAGTCCCAGAAACATTGGTAGAATTAGTACAGGCTATGTACAAGGACCCAATGACTCAAGTACGAGCAGTGTTTCGCCTCACTGAGGGGTTCCCAGTGGGAGTGGGTGTACACCAGGGTTCAGCTCTGAGCCCACTGCTGTTCATACTGGTAATGGACTACATCAGCAAACAGGTTGGAGGGGTCAGAGCAACGAAGCTGCTGTATGCAGACAATGTGGCAGTACAGGCAGACTCTGATCTAGAACTTCAGCAAAGGATAGGAGAATGGAATGCAAATCTGAAGGCACATGGGATGAAACTAAGCACAGATAAGACAGTGGTAATGGCAGCAGTTTGGGGAAATCAGAAGAAGCTGAGAATAGAGATAGATGGGAAGATAGTGGAACAGGTAAACAGCTTCAAGTATCTGGGAGGGGTGGTTGAGGAGAAGGGTAGTCTGAATGAAGAGGTCAAAGCTAGAATCAGAGGGGCTGCAGCCAACTGGCATAGAGTATCAGGTGTAGTATATTACAGAAGAATGCCAAAGAAGCTGAAAAGTAAGGTGTACAAGACAGTGGTGCAACCAGTACTACTGTATGGTACAGAAACCTGGGCAATAAAGGCAGAACAGTTGAAGAAGCTAGAGGTGATGGAAATGAAGTGCCTGCGAAAGGTGGTAGGATGCACACTGCGGGACAGGCAAAGAAATGAGGACATAAGAGCAGAAGCTAAAGTAGCTCCAATTACAGAAAAGATCAAAGAAAACAGATTACGATGGTATGGGCACATGTGTAGAAAAGCAGAAGACAATCTGGTGAGGGAGATTTGGGACAGACAGGAAGAAGGTAAGAGGAAGCGAGGGCGTCCAGCAAAGAGGTGGATGGATTGTGTGAAAGAAGATCTGTGACAGTCAGGCATGAGTGTTGAAGAAGGCAGGAGAGTGGCACTGAATCGAGAGAGTTGGCGACAGTTAATACGATACCCCGACCCCATGTAAATGGGAAAAAGGGGATGATGATGATGATGAATTTATTGCTATGGTCTAAGTTGTTAAGTAGACAGATTAATGGCTTAAGGTCAAGACAGAATAGCACCGGTGATAAAGATTCACCCTGGAATATTCTCCTTTGAATTTTTATTCCTGGGATAATAATTTGTCCTTTATCATGGCTTAATTGCAAAGTGGTCCACCACTGTTTCATGGTCACTGTAATGTAGTCAATCAGTGTAGGGTGTATCTTATACATTTTTAAGCACTCTCTGGGATACTATCAAATGCTTTTTTTTTAGTCAATCCATGTCATACTTAGACTCTTCCCCTTTTTACAGTTCTCCATTATGACTTTATTTAACAACAAATGATCCTTTGTTTGACATGACTTTCTTGTATTGCCCTTTTGTTCTATTGTCATAATTGAATTTTCTTCTAAATTACTAGAAACTGTGTCAATTTCAGTTTTAGTTTATAGATCATTGGAAGGCAAGTTATTGAGCTATAATTTTACTTGTTATATGTTACTGTATGAAGTATCTGCTTGCAAAGGAAGACAACTGTCAAGTAATCTGCAAACCAAAAATTGCTTACAAGAATTTACAGTTATTTCTTAAAATGTTAATATAAATGGTGGTTTTCCATTATACCATCTGTTGTAAAGATAGTACTTTTTCTGTTGTACATTCTTATGCTGTCAGTGCTATCAATCGAGGCAGATTCCCAACAATTTATTATTGAGTAAGGTGCTTCCTTGAGAGTACGATAAGGTTTTCAACGTCACCCAAAGAGAAGGCCTGCATGCCTTCTCATTAAATATCATCAGATGAATGGCTTCTCAGGCCTTATGAGCAAAACCTCAAGTCACTGCTGCCCTGGCTGGGACATGTGTAAAATGCGGAGCACACCTGTGTAAACAGGCATAGTCTTTGCTGTTAGTTGTATGTAAAATGGCATTCCTGTACCACAGTGTAGAACTGAATACATAACATAGAGTGCTCACAGCTGTGGCTGAGGTATGCTGAATCTTATAATCTATTGTGTGGGTGCTACTTACAGAATACCCATCTTCTTTTTGCATGTGAATAGTATCAGCAAGTGTCATATGATGTGACAGCCAGCTCTGTGTGGACAAGGTAGACAGGTTATTTCTTTATCTTGTAGATGCTTACAATTCTGCTTTTGGTGTCTCTGTAACTATAGAGAGATTGAGGTGACAGCAGTAGAGCACCGTGTTATGCAAAAAAGTCTATATTCCATATCCTGTATCTGTTGTCAATATCCCCAAATTCCCTATTACTTAACCTAGAGGAACCCATATACTACCTGGTTCATGCATGGAATATTTGTTGTTGAGTGCTTCACAGCCATCCTCTATCTACTGTTCTGCTTTCAGACTGTGATGGAACTAACCATATTTCTCATAAAATTATTAAACAGTAAGAGTTATGTATGTGTGTATACATTTATTCATTTGCCTTTGTTTATCAGGATAGCCTGACTAGGACTTGCCTTTCTTCAGCTCAGGTCCAGGATGATAACTCTTCATGTAAGAGGTGACAAACATTTGAGACCTGAAAAATTCAAGATGTGTATGATATAACAGTAAGATATTTTGTTGGGTTCAGTGAGTTTTGTCATATGTTTGGTATATTGAAGCTTTAGGATGTAGTCATGTTTCATTGAAGTGCCAGGTCATTGCAAAATGCTGGCATTTCTTTTGGAGAATCACTAAACAGTGGGGTATGACATTTTGCCTTTCCCCACTGTTTTGTGATTTCAGAGATTGTATATAAAATTAGCAGGGGTTGTGCTCCCACAGTGGGGGGGGGGGTCATACCTCTCAACTGTCCAGATTTGTGCTCATATTGTTGGTCTGTTCCTCATAGCATTTGTGTTTTTCTGGCAAGCCACTGGGGATTGAAGTCACTAAATCATAACAAACATTTGAGTTTCAGACTTCTTATCCTTCAGAAAATATAAGCTAGCATAAATCCTGTTATTCTAGCAACTTTCTAAGTTTATAATAGCAATATTTAAAATATGTCCCACATTTGGGCCTTTGTGTCACCATTATTTTTGGCTTTGTCCAGATTTCTTATGCTAAGAGGCTGAGAGGTTTGGTGGGGGTACAGGGGGACTTGTCTCCTGCAAACAAAATTGTATCTTTTACTTTTCATTTTATTGAGTGTCAACCATTTATGATTAGTGCAGTGCATGTCAATGTAGTGGGTGCCAATTCTTTCAAATATAATCACATTGGTATATGTTAGGGCAATGTAAAACTGAGATACATGAGTATTGTCATTTGGAAGTGAAAAAATGCATGCAATTTAATAAACATTGATGTACATAATAAAGTATTCAGAGTACATTCAGCCATTAGATAGATTTAATTTAAGCATATGCATGTATACAGAAGTATAAGATACATGTGTACAAGTAAAGCATACATGCATGTTGTTTATTCACTAGGAGTTCCATCATAATTTGGGTTCCATTAAGAAATAGTCATGTGTACATTGCCTAATGAACTGAATCAAACAATTTTGTCTTCTGAACATGATCATACCATGAGTTCGATCATGGCTATTTGAATGCCTAAAATGTATTCTGTTGGTGAACTTAGGGGCACAATAATAACAGGCATCTCAGTTTGAACTTTTGTAAGTGATAGTGACTTGTTGGAAATTAGCATATAAGGTACCTTGGTTAGATATGTGAGACCTTGGGAATAGATTAGTCTTTCACAGTTTTCAAGATTGTTTGGTTACAGAATATTGAACTGTAGCTGGGACTGTTAGGGGATATATTGGGAGTAGGAAGAGCTGGCTAAAAGGGGAATATCAAAAGTCATAGTAGGGCATAATAGGGGATCTAGGGGACAATAGCTTAGAGGGAACCTGTAAAGAAAAAAAATTGAAAGATTGGATAACAATCATTATGGTCTGATAATTACTACTAATAATTTTAAATGGCAGCTTAATAATGGAAGGTTAGGGTGCCTCCACAGAGACATAATATTAGGGTGGGGTTTGTTCAGCGGGTAAGGGTACACACAAAACCATTTTGTAACGATAGTCTTGAAGTTGTTGAGGGGAGATGCTCGTCTGGTAATTGATGTGATAGAATTCCATAGTTTAGCTACAAAGACTGAATACAGTGAAGCTTTTGCTAATAACTAGATGTGAGGCACCGACTGCCCTGTATGGGTTAAAGAAAATACAGCAGTAAAGGTTTCATGTTATACTGTTACTGTTACCACTTATCTGTTTTCTTTTTAGAGCCGTCAGAGTCCCTTTCAGCCAAAGCATTGATGGGGCACTGAAGAATGGGCTTAGAGTGTGCATTTGTAAGGGTAGAGTTGGAATTCTTCTTGTTTCTCTGTAACTATAAGTCTAACCCTTCTATGTTATGTCAAACAGATTGTCTGATTTTAGTGGTTCAGCTATATTACACAATGACACCTTAAATAGCTGGCAGTTAACTTTCCCTAACAGCTGCTTTGGACTTAATTGGCAATGCATGGTTCATAGGCAGACATTGCAACATATTGTTTAGGATAAGAGTTATTCTGTGAAGAGGGCAGCTGCCTATTTACTTGGGTGTGTTTAGAAGTTTGGACCATATCTATCCTTGTAAGGTTAGATAAATCTGCCAAATGCAGTTTCTTTCATAAACAGATTAATAATGCCTCTACAGAGTCAGAATTATGAATACTTGGTTCTCATTTGATATGAAGACATACACCATATTTGAAAAACATTGGAACAGATATTTGTTTTTAAATAATGGAGACTTCTACACCTCAGAGGATCACATCTGTTTGCCAGAGCACTAGCAGAGTAGCACTAGAACAGTCTATTCTCTTGGTTACCCAGAAGGTCTTCTCGACCCTCTTTGGTCTTATTTAGCATTTCTACATTATCAGCAAAACTGAACAATTTAAATATGGTCTTTATATGGGCTGTTTAGAGCATAAAGGTAGTTTTAGCAATCAGTATGCCCTCTCAATAAATGTTCCACACAATGATTCAGCACCTCTGGTAGTGAATTTTGGAGGTGTCAAGCTACATTCTTCTTCTCAGATACTTCTTACAGCTCTTCTAGGCAAAGGTTTCTATACCTCTGTCAATTCGTAGCATCATTTGCTGTAGAATATAATCAAGGTATGGATGCCTGGTGATCTCATAAGATGACCTGTACTCAGGCCTAGGTTTACCAATGGAACCATCATTTTGGTAGAGCCCCCCCCCCCTGCTAATGTCCCACTCCCTACACATTCTGGTTTTCTTGACTTGTAATTATATCAGATTAGGAATCAGGCATACATGCTATTATTGTGTATTAAAACAAAATAATATATTGATGTATTAGCTTTTATTTTGTCTTAAAACATGTAAAAAGAGTAGACTACTGGAATCCTGGATTACCACCAGATCCATCATCTCTAGGGACTATATAACGCTGATAAAATGGCAGGGTTAAGTCACTTTTATGTTTATATGGTCTCTACACCTATCAGGAGGCAGTCAGGTATGCACAACTTGCCAAACAGAGTCAATGCCAGTATTCACATGGTGGGAGAGCTTTACACTAGAACTAAAACTCAAACTAAACTTCTGCCTTAGTATATTACCTGTCAAAAAGTAAACCTACCATTCAGACCAAGGAAGATGAGGTATAGGCCATTAAAAAACATTGTTGCAGGACTAATGTCTAAGATAAGCTTGTTAAGAGGGAACAAAGAAAAAATTACCACAGCAAAATCATTACAAACAGTCCTGCAAGAGCAGGTTAATATCTATTTAATTTAATCAAGTGGCAGCAAGATCAGTCATTTTCATCCACAGACATTTCTAATACCCAGTGGTTATAGCTAAATTTGTTGACTGTTTATACCTCAGATACTGGAGTGCGATAAATAAATAATAATTCATATAATAATTTATTCCATATCCATGTCATAAAAATACACTGTATCCAGCCACAGTAAAGTACCCTGACTTGCTTGCCAGGAATACATATTATTCCTGCAAAGCCAGAATAATGGCTGTTTAACTTTGGCACACAACATTAGGCCAGGATCAGTCACTTTCATAGACAGCTCCCATACCCAATAAATTGCATGACTTTGTGCACACCTCTGATGCCTTTTTGTTATAGAAAAAATGCCCGTAATGATTTAATTTAGCTCTGTTAAAAATAGACCTTAGTCAGATGCATCTGCTTGATTTACAGTAATCAAATTAGTCCTTTCAAGTTTGCTGCCCATAATACTGCAGTGCTCAACCTTCCATCTCGAAAATGTGGAATATTTCCTCTTATAATGTGCAACAAATAGGGAAAATGTGGAAAACTTGTTGGCATATTGTGAAAAACTTCAACAAGGAAGCTCATAGAATGGTTATAATGTGTTACCTGACACTTAATATGATGAAGTTTTAATGAATTAATTTAATTTGGTAGTATTCACCATGGATATTGGTATAAAACAACATCTTACACTGAATTCAGTGTGGAAATGTGAGGAACTTGGACTTTTTTAAGACTCAAAACCCCATTAAAGTATCTGAGCTTGCTTCACACAATGCAGAATCAGATAGACTTGAAAGGCATTCATATCTAGTTGCTTGCCAGACCAGTGAACACATTGTAATGTAAGAGCATACAAATAAAAATTACTTGAGTTACCACCATAGCAGCAAACAAATACAGATGTTCCTAAAATGAACTATGGTGAATACAGAAAATTAGAAAGTGAAAATACAAAGCATGGGAGAAACTTGGAATGCACCGAAAGATGGAGGCTAGTGTTCAACTTACACAACGTTCTTCTTTGTGAGCTCATTCAGTCAAACAATGTGCACAAATAATTATCCTTATAGGAAACACACTGCCACACTGACTAAAAGCCATCAGAAAACCAGATATGCAAAAATAAACGGCTGTGCAAATGATTGTGAAAACAGTGTAAATAATTCTGCATCACCTCATTTTCTTTCAGTACAGAGGTATTATGTAATTTTGTATTATGCATGTTTCTGTATTATTTATCAAAACCTTGTTTTCAGACCGACTTAACTTGTTGAACCACCGAATTCTAGGTTTGCCTTCAAACCAGTAAAATCCTGTTAGTATTTAAGGATATTACAGTGACTCACCAATCTCTGAGCAGCAACTCTCCCTTTCTAAGAACTGGCACTGGCACACTGGGCAGAAGGGAGGTGGCATCTTAGAAATAAGTACTGAGTTTTATGACCAGCTTGTCATTAAAGCTGGGAATGGCTGAGTGGTGAGGATTAATGAAGTGCTGTCTGCAGGATAACTGAGTGACAGACTGCAGAAGTGGGAACATTCACACAATTCCCTCACATCAGCTTCTTTTAAACCAAGGCTGGAGTGTAGGAGCAACACTATCCACTTGCTGCAAACCACTTCCTAGTCTTCACTGCCTAATTAGTTATACTTCAGGCAGCAGTGAATAATGATTGCAGAGCAACAGGGAAGGCAAAAGTTAGTAGCGGACACTGATACTTTCGTTTTTTTTTTTCTATTTGTAACTGCCTGCATGAAAAAAGACATTAGCTCATGGGTTCAATTGGAAATAGTTGGTAGTCAGAACTTAAAAAAATTACCTGCTATATGCTAAAGATCATCTGTAGATCATAACAGTGCTACCCACCTGTTGACTCTAGATACTATTGTGGACCTTACCCTCCATTGTTTAACTTTGTTCTACCCACCATGATCCAAATAACAAGTCATGGTACCTTGCAAAGCCACAAAAAGTCTGTGATTCATTGTGCAAATCATTGGTGGAACTGAACAGAAATCTTAGAAATGAAGAAGCAGCCATATCTTTCTTTACCAGGGTACATCCATGGTTACTTCTAGGTGAATAACTGTGGTTGGCTATTGGTGCTGGGTCCCTTGAGGGTTTGTGGCCATATTGGAGTATATAGGTTCAGTTGGCCTAAAGCTAACCCTGCCTTTACATCTTGAATCATGGTGACATAGTGTGCCACCAGTGAGTCCAGTTCAGTAGTTTTTGCTCCCAGTTTATGAATATCTTCACTGTTCTTTATTGCTATTGCTTTTATTTCACTTGTATGAGACAGTACTTTTGAAAATGGTTCAGTGAGATACCTAGAGAAATCACTGGGAATTTTTTTAGGTTGGTCACATGGTTTCTCTGGACCTCAGAAACACCATGTTGCACCATTATTGAGAAAATGTCAGGAATGATGTACCTGGGACCAACTGCCTAGACTGTTGACCACTGCAACTATAAACTATTAAAATATCACAAGAAAACTGTATTTCATATAGACATATAGTAGTTATTTTACCTGGGACATGGAGCTCAGAGAGGAATTTGCCATCTTGTTTGTTCAAAGATGATAAACTTAGTTTTCTTTTCAGTACATAGCAATCTGATATGGAACAGCCACTTGTTTAAGAATTAAAACATTGAAATTCAGCTATTAATGCATGGATGTGGTCAGTTATGTAGAAGTGTTGTACTGTCAGCATATTTCAGTAAATGTAAACATTGCATATGTTGATGTCTATTATACGTTAAAAGACAGGTAGCTGAGGATGGATGCCTTAGGCATTTAAAGTCTGTTCTGAAAGATGCAGACAGCATGTTTTTGCATCCTACAGCATGGATAACAACATAATGCAAACCACAGTAGTACAACAGGAGTGCAGACACTTCATTAATCTTTCTAGAAGTGGGGAATGTTGTACTAGATTAAATGTTTATTATAAATCAGGTATGTGACTAAAGCATGCTGTTGTCTCTCAAAGCTTGGGTGTTGCTGGTTGGCATAATAGCTATGGTGTTTACCTCACAGACATAAGATACAGGGTTTGATTCTCACCCTTAGTAAGTCTCTGCTTATAGCATGTACTAGTCAACAGACCAAATGTCTAGCATTCACCTATGATGGTAATTTTGTAACTGACTAACTTGGCCAAAAGTTTTTTATTTCTTTTAATGGACCTGAATACATGTTGGTTAACTGTTGATAACTTATTGCTGATGAGATACATTGTTACCTCATTACTGACATCCCTTTAGGTGTCATTGCCAGTAGATTCAGGATGCTCATCAGCGTTTAGTCTTCAATTTCAGTCTAATAATACTCCGGCAAAGAAATTGTGTTTGCATGTGTGCAGATCTTGATTACATTGCCTTCATTTGAGCTTCTGTTGATGAGTATATACACTGGCTTGGTAATATATAGTGCTACCTTTCTTTTGTTGGCATGGGATAGTTTTTCCTAAGAAGCAGAACATTGACCTTTGATAATAGACTTAACCAGATTGATTGTGGAAGCTGTTAAACTGAGCTAAGTCTCGGTTAATATACACCATATCTGTTTCCATTTGCTGGGTGACACCTAATTCTTCAATGAGCTGCAAAGTTTTATAGGTATAGCAATGTCCAAGTTATGAATGTATCTCTGGCATCTGGATGGATTGTTAATATGTCTATGCTGCTTTCTAGAATAGTATTCCTCTTTAACCGAATAAGTCATGGAATGACATTCACTCTACAGAGATAATAACTGTTGTAGGGGGTATGCCACAGTCACGTGCTTTTGTGAGCCTCATAAACTACCTCTCTAGAGGTCATGGACTGTGAACAGAGTTGAACATCTTTCTGTTGTTCTCTTTAATTTTTGTGACTACTGCATATTGATCAAGCAGATCCAGTATAATGTTACTGAGGTTAACTTGGTATATGGTTCAGGTGTTTCAGTACACAGAGTAGAACTTGGCTCAGATCTGTTCTACTGCAAGAATTTTCAGGATTTGCAGATATATTGCCTTTAGTAGACTCTCTTAAGTAATCCATTTCCATATGATATAGTATGAAGATGACTGCTAAAATGATTTGAAGGTGTTCCTGCAGCTAAATACTGTTTGGGGCAGATTATTTTATATCCCAGTATTCTTCTCTATTCTTTGTGACTTCAGTAATTAATAAACCAGTTTAGATCCATAGTTTAGCAATCAGTAATGTTATATTTTCTAAGACCATAGTCCCTAGCTCTACTGCAGTCCAAAAAGAGTAAAAGTCTCCACAGCGATTATCATCTAATCAAGATAATCTACACTACATTACATTTATATGATGGCATAAAGGGCAATATGCCTATCTAGTTTGCACTTTCAAATGCCTTAACATTCATCTTCTTCTCCATCTTTACTTCCCCCTTACCATTTTTACACCTGTCTCATGCTCTCTTCAATGCCTCTGTGGATTCCTTGTTCACCACACATTCCAATAATAAATTCAATGGGTCTGCATCATTCTTTGAGAAAACAAAGTGTCTTCAGCAATTCAGGGAGTAAGTAATCCTTACAATATGTTGGTTGTACTCCTCTTTCTTCCTCTGTCTATCCTCTACAAAATGACCACTGACATAAATTTATATATTAGTTTGCTCTGTTCTTGAGTGAGATTACCTCTATCTCCTCTAGTCACTAGCCTTATTCCTCCTGTTCCTTCCCATGGATCTTTCTGTTAGCTTTCCTGTGAACTACTTGTAGCAGCCAGATGCCTTTCTCCTTCTATAGAAAACAGAAATGCACATGGTACACAAGGTGTTGCCTGACAAAGACCCTGAAAAGTAAAATCATTAGGTATTTGCTTTTGGAATTTGTCTCGCTGAGGCTCTGTCTCCACATTCTGTTTGTTGCTGCCATTCTCCTGTCACTCTGCTCCCATCAATCCAATCTGGGTGTTTTGCACCAGAGTCTGCATTTTATCTTAACATTAGTGTGATACCCGTGTCCTGGCCCAGCAATCAAGGAGCCTCACTCCTCGCCACTAACACCAGTGAGAGGAGTCTCATATAGGGGAAAGGATAACAAATACACACAGTAAAGTGCAATTTCCCTTAAGAGCACACAGAGATCACAGTCAGTCTGGGGCTGGTCACTCCCTTGCTCTCTATGTCCCCAATAAGACTCCCCACTGGCACAGCTATAGGGTCCAGATCTCAGCCAGCTGGGCAAGCTAAAATCTCCAGCAACCTCTCTGTCTAAACAGTGCTTCATGTCACTGCCCAAGTAGCTGACACACACACTTTGAGATAAGAGTTTATACAACCACACAGATACTTCTGAGGAAGGCTGGCACAGGTTCTGCAGCTGTGCCCCTTTTACCCAGACTATACGGTAGAAATCACTGCCACCACCCAGCTAATATTTATCAGCTACTCAAAGACCCTCAAAGGGTGTCCAGTTATTACTGTGCAATATTATTATCCAATTGGTAGTATAACTAAACAGTCAAGGCTTATTAAAGTGACTTGGTACAGGATCCTTATATACATGCAATGTACTCTTAGAGCTTAACTTATCTCCACACAAAACAGCCACAGTTGAAAGGTTTTAAAATATTTAATAATAAATAATAAGAACACAAGACAATACTTCTTACTACACAGTGTTAGTCAAGAGTTCAGAGATCACAGAGAAATGCTTAAAATAATTCAGTAGTACAGTTCTGACATCACATGAAAACACTTAGTCTAATATTTCTAGTTTCTAGCTATTTCTAAGAGAAAACACAAATCTAAGATAACTTGTATATAGAATACAGGTAGAGAGTGCTTATGAGTTGGATGGTCAAGACAAAATGCCTAATAATCTCTGATTCTCTCTGGTTTTAAAATCACATTCCTGGTACCCATCACATCATTCTTCACACTTCCCTGGGTTCTCAGGCTAACAGAAACTACATTTACATTCTTAACATCTCCTTGTGTTATCTTGCAGCTGGTCAGGAAGCAGAGCAATACAAATATATTTGCATGTTTAAATCTAGCAATTTAACTCTTGGTTAAAACTATCAAAAGAATGTCTTCATCTAGACCGGCTGGAGCCGACTTTAAATCAAAGGGTCACAACATGCTTTACTTGGTCAGCTTTCTGCCAGCAGAGTGTTGAGTTGTTACATTAATATTTACAGATGACAGAATTATCTCCAAAATTCTATCTGGCTAGGCTGGCAGCCTTCACAATTAGAACAGTCATTAATCAAAATTCTACTGATATCTATCTGAAAAAAAATACAAACAATGTCACGAAGGCTGGCTAGCACATGATTTAATTATTGTAAACACTGTAAAATCCCATGCTCTCTTAAATCTGTGGTCATAATTCTAAACATCACATGGCTTGGAATATTAATTTCCTCATCTGATACACATAGAAATATGGACCTTATGTGACTGTATCCTTGGTTAAAATTCAAGTATTTTATTACAGATACTTCTACAGTGGAGCTATATGAATTTGATGACTTAAAATTACTTGAGTCTAGTTAAAGCATCTTTCCCTCAAGATATGGAATCACCTTTATAAAGTAGGTTGCTCTCATTGTCTGCTGATCAGAGAATCTGTAGTATTGGGAACTGAAGTTGCTACTGCAGGGCATGATAGGTTTTTGAAAAGTGATATGGGTAAAGGCACTGCACTCTCTTTTTTTTTTTGTTACAATTAGTAACAGTGGTATGAATGTTATTGTAGATTCAAGTCTTTATTGTTATTATTGTAGCCTTATCCTAGTAGTAGTCCAAGCTGAATTTAGCTCTGTTTGTATAACTTGAGCACTAATCCGGGCCATCTTTTTTGGAGAGGGTTCCCCTGCACCCTAGTGGCAGTAGTGTGCAGTTAGAACTTGTCTGATTGAAGGTTGCTGGAACAGGGCTCCGTTTTGAGCTTTTTTATTGGTTAATTGGTTAATTTGTTTAATTCAGTTTGCTCTTGTTTGCTACTGTTATATTTATGTGTATATCTGTTCTCCTGTGTTAAATCGACCTAAACAGAGTTTAAATATTTTTAGCATAGTCTGGTTTCAGGTTTTGCTGTATCCAGATATGTTTGTGTGATTCCTGTGTTTCCTGCTACACCATCTTTTGTTGGCCTGGGGCATGCCTGCACTTAGTGGGAGTAAGTGAACTAGATGGAACTGGTCAGGCATAGGGTATTGAGCTAAGAGCTCAGAGGCAAGGGTTGATTGGTCAATTGTAATGTTTCTATTTTACTTTTGTTTTTGTGGTATTTAAACCCTGCATTTGTACTGGTTTGTGCTTGTGTGTCCATTGACTACTGTCTCTGTGCTGTTTTAACCCTTTGAGAGGTATCTCAATTGCATTTTGTCCCTTGCCAACACTCCTGTGTAAGTGAAGTCATCACTTGCAGCTACTATATTGAGTTTATCCAGCCTTACTCACACCTACAGGTACTCTCCTTAGAATGTACCCACTCTACTATCCCTGACCTCTCTTCCACAGATTCTGACAACCATTGACAGACAATTTCCTTTGGTTTCTCCTGCTAGTCTGGTTGATATGGGCATCCTGAGACAGTGCAGCAACTGCCTTATGTACAGAGACAACCCTCTACTACTACCACCTAGGAACACAATATATGAGAGATGCAATTACATTAAGAACCTAGAATCTATGCTGTCTCAGTCACAAGCCAGTACATCTGGCACTGAGAAGGCTGTCTGCACAAGCACTATGAACACCACACCTCTAGTATCACCCACACCTGTACAACACACTCCTACATATGCGGACGTTCTCAACAAAAACATACCTAAACAAAAGAGACCTCCGAAACAAAATCACACACGCACATCACAATTCACAGAACCAAGATTCACACATAGTACACTCATCTGTGTCTCACAGTCTCTAAGGCCCAGCCACAAACCCAACATAGTAGTCACAGGAGACTCTATAATAAGACACACAGATGTGCCCCTCACCAGGCTAGACAAGGAGAAAGTCATGGTAGGCTGCTTGTCAGGTGCCAGAATCCGCCATATCACACACGCACTCAAGTCTCTTAATAACAGGTACTATTATGACTCTGTCATCGTCCATGCTGGTGTGAATGACTTAAGGTGTACCTCTCTGGACTATATGAAGAGAGACATGACTGAGCTCACTGAATATGTGTCACAGGCAGGTATGTCCCTAGCCTTAAGCAGTATCCTACCATCGCCCAGAAGGATGCCTCAATACAAACAGAAAATGCTTGAATTTAACAATTGACTTAGTTTCTGGTGTCATTCCAAGGGGATCCAATACCTAACAGCCTGGGAGGACATGACTGACAGACCACAATGCTTTACCAGAGATGGCCTTCATCTGTCTCCCTGGGCTTCAGGCTTCTGGCAAAGGCTCTTGCCTCCCTCATAGTGCTTTTTTAGGAAAAGTCATGAGCACAAAATTACTAACATGAAAAATTCTTCGAAATGAAATTTAAAGGTCATGCTCCTAAATGCTAGGAGTCTTAGCATGAAACTGCACTCATTGCAAGCATTCCTTGCCCCGGAGGATGCTGGCACTGCACTGCAATCACTGAAACCTGGTTCAAAGCTGCAGAGAGCACCCAAGCCTTACAGGTTACTCATCCTGCTATACTTTCAGACCCTAAATGGAGGGCTGCACGGCCAAAGGAGGTGGAGTTTCAATATTTATCAAAGACACTCACACCTCCAGGCTGTTCAAATAGTATGATGCATAGGAGACACTCCAAGTGCAGTTAACTATTGACAAAACACCTATTCAAATAAAGGCTAGCTACAGACTCCCAACCATGACTCAGGATGCCCGCTCCACCTATCTGGACTTACTTGAATCCATCAAGATTTAACCCTCTACTCTGATCCTGGGTGACTTTAACTACCCAAACATAGAGTGGAAGACCTATTCTAGCCCAAACATGAATGCCCAGAGATTCCTCGATTCCATCAATGCCAATGTATTGAATCAGCTGGTCAACACCTCTATGAGAGGTGAAAATATCCTGGCCCTGGTCCTAACCAACATAAGTAGCCACAGTAGCATCCCTACAGTGCCATCCTCCTTGGTAAAATCCGACCATAAAGCAATCACTTTTGAAGTCACCATCTCCTCTGACCCGCCCTTGTCAGGGTCAAACAAAAAAACTTTTCTAAAGCTGAATACAATCTCCTCAGAGCAGATATAAGCAGCTTCACAGCCACTGTATCTTCAGTTGGAAAAAGCACTAATGTCCAAGCCTACACCAGAAAACTATATGAGCACCTACATAGCTGTATGGACTCAACAATACCTGAGAGGACCAAATCATCTTTCTTAAGAAAGAGTAAACCTCTGTGGTGGACAGCAGCAATAAACAAACTCTATAACACAAGGAAAAAAAATTGCTGTCCAGGACCAAGAAGAAAAAGCTGCTATGTTGGAAGCAATCTCTCCTTTGTCTGAACAAGCAAATAAGGTCACAGGGGAAATCCTCTAAGTCTATCTTTGAGTCCAAATTGGCCACGTCCACTAAGGACAATCTCAAGTCCTTCTTCACATAAGTCCGCAGTCTCAAAGGTAACAGCCAAATCTGCTCTGAACTGGTGGTCAGTAACATCACATACACAAACGCCATAGATATAGCCAACCTGCTGGCAGGCAGGTTCAGTGAAAACTTCACTCCCCTGTTCCCTCCCATCAGTAAACCAGGACATCCCCAGCACCTGCCCCCCTCCCCTCATCACCAAGGAATAGGTCTTCAATGCCATCTCAAAGGCAAAAATTGCAGTCTCCATGGGACCTGATAACATCCCTGGCTGTATCCTACATGAACTCAGGCATGAGCACTCAGCTCTATTAGACACCCTATTCAACCAAAGCCTGAACACTGGCTTTGTCCCAGCCGAATGGAGGACAGCCACTGTCATCCATCTGCACCCACTGACCCAGGTAATTATAGGCCCATCAACCTAACAAGCCTGATCTGCAAGGCCATGGAATGTATTATTATGGACCTTATAAACAAGGATATTGGCAACCTCCAAATGCTTGACCCCACACAGTTTGGTTTTGTCAAAGGGAGGTCATGCCTGTTAAACTTGGTTGACTTCTTCAAAACAGTCATCAAAGCCATGGAAGAGGGGAAGATGGTGTATACCACCTACCTTTACCTAGCCAAAGCCTTTGGCACTAATCCCTACTCGGGCATAATAGGTAAACTCTCCCAGCTAGGCATCAACCTGTATATTACCAGATGGGTAGCTAAATGGCTCACTGATAGAACCCACTCAGTCAAAATACATAAAGCCACCTCTAATAGTAGACGCGTAACAAGTGGTGTACCTCAAGGATCAGTCTTAGGGCCTATACTATTTGGGATATATACTGTTCTGAGGTACAAGCCAAAACCAGTGGTCTGTGACCAAGTTTGCAAATGACTGCAAGCTGGGCACTGTCTTAAATTCCCCTAGTGATGTGAGCATCCTCCAAGAAGGCCTTACCCAAACTAATGACTAATGCCAGACGCATGGCCTCAGACTGAATACCAGGAAATGCATCATTTTACCCTTTGGGGAAAATGGCATCCCCACTAATTATCACATTAATAACCCAGCCTTGATGGAGTTGGTGCATATCTATAAGTCAAACTCCACTCATGCAACCAGCATGCAAGGCTTCAACCTGATCTGTGACATTAACAGAACTTGTTGGCAGGATAGATTTGTGTCCCAAAGGCTGCTCCGCCATCTGTAGAATAGACTCCTTCTCCGTGTCAAGCAGAGTACCTTTCTAGACCTTTTTAAGAGGAACCTGGACGAATGGATGGGAAACAGAAAATACACTGCTGGGATCCCATCTGTGTCTTTGCTGGACAGAGGAAACAGGTGCTGACTTTGTGGGAACATGGATGAAATTCTTGGCTAGACTTATAAGGGCCTGCTGGCCAATAGCCTAGTATCATCATATGAGCCTATGAGATACATTCAACAATATGCGCCATAGTAAACATGCAGAATGATTTTCAGAGAATTTACTGCAAGTTCCACAAAAGAAATTAGGAAGAGAAAGAAAATATCTCTTAAGTCAGATAAAAATGGACTAGACATGGTGTGGCAGTAGTATATGGGAGGAAAAGCTAAATTTTAGGGTATTGTGGTAAGTTTGATCATAGAAAAATGAACATGGCAGAACAGAAAAGCAGAAACTGATAAAATGTCATACAGGAAAATTAAGAGATTTTCATCAAATGCCTATAGGAATCCTATAGTCATATGTTACTGAATGTTCATTTTTATCAAAAGACAGATTAATGTAATTTGATTTTAATTTTGAGTTAATACCATTATATTAAATTATTAGGAAATATGACTGAAGCTGTGAGAAAAATATCTTGAAGGATAATGCCTATATTACTATAATTCAAAAGACACTAAATATTGTAATCGGTAGATACCTTCATAAGACAACTAGGAAAAGGAAATAAACCCTCAAAACTAACAAGTGTAATATAGAAAATTCTTTTGTAATAGGCACAAAAGTGACACCTATGTATATTAATCATCTGTGTTAATCTTCTTCTTATTTCAGCTTTTCCCGGTTAGGGGTCGCCACAGTGGATCACCTGTCCACTCATGATTGGCAGTGGAGTTTTACAGTGTCGAGTTGCCAGCCAGGCACCCAACCTTCCACAGAAGGAACACACATAAACACACTCATGCCTAGGGCCAATTTAGAGTATCCAATCCACCAACAGCATGTCTTTGGGATGTGGGAGGAAACCGGAGCACCTGGAGGAAACCCACGCGACCACAGTGAGGACATGCAGACTCCACACAGAAGGCACCCCAGCCGAGGATAGAACCAGAGAACCTCTTGCTGTGAGGTGGCAACGCTAACCGCTGCACCACTGTGGCCACCCTATTAATCATCTGTGTTAATAGCTGTATCATATCATTAAGGAATATAAATGGTAGGTGACATTAATATTGTGAAATGAAGGATATAAAGAAGACAACATGTTTATACTTGTAAATTGATTAGGGAGTTGCTTTTGATGATTTAAGACATGTCTGTTGGCATTTTAGATGCATTGTTAGAATGTGTCTGGGATATGGATGTTTATCCTGAAGTGCAGGTTAGAAGATCACTGATATTGCTGCATGATGTTAATTGTGACAATACATGTTTAAGTGCATTGCATTATTTCCCTGAATCTTACTTTAACAATAATAATACCTATTTATTAACCAGGTAGGCCCACTGGATACACAGTCCCTTTTCGGGGGCAACCTGGGAGCAATATCAGATTAAGAGACTTGGCCTAGGTCATATACCAGGCAAACAACGACTGGAGGAATCAAACCCTATACCATTGGAATTTCAGCTTGCAACCTTAACCTCTTCACCAACTGCCAGATACATACGTGCCCAATGAACATAATCGTGGAGGAGACTAAGAAGGAGATACTCATTAAGAAGTTTACACTTAAGCAGAAGGCGGAAGTATTAGACTAGTATTACATGATCTAACAGGATGCCACATACATGTGAATATGTAAGGGGGAGGTTGTGATTTCAGGTTGGTACTGTTCACTATAGATTAGCAAAATAAGACTAGCAAAAAGGGCATAAATCAAATGGCCAAGAAGGTAGATGGCATCAGTGGCAGGAAGAGTGGACCCAATCCTATGCTTCTCAGGGAATCGGTCAGCTTGATCACAGAAAAAATGTGTGCACTTAGGTCTGTGGAACAGGAACTTAAGTGATCTAAAGTTTAAAAATGCAACAACTCATGCAAAAGTCTGCTTTTGCGCTGACTACAGCTTAAGCATCTATAAAAAAGACTAATGTGTTTTAATAATGTGAATTGTCTTTATTTGAACATCAATTTGCTTGGAAATCTACGTCCCACCTCCACATTACATGAACTACAGGGTTCTCATTACATCTGAAAACTGTAAAAAGATTGTAGGGTTGGGGTACACAGTAGGTGTTGTAGAGTACTATGGGGTTCCAGGGAAATTCAAACCATAACCGAGAGTGTGGAGACTGTTTAATAAATAGCCCCTTGACAGAGCTTTAAAACATAAAACTGCATACTCAGCATAGATTTTCATCTATAAAGTTATTATATGGCATATAGGGTTGTGTTTTATTTAATGAGGAACTACTTGTACTAGGACATTCAGTGCTGAACTTTCAGTAGCAAATAACAGTAATCTGAATAACTCTACTACTCAAACTGACAAAGTATCTAGTCATAAATGTAGTTCTATCTGCACATTATCTTCAAACTTGAAAGCATAGATATGGCTTTTATTATGTAAGAATGAATGAATAATCATGATTCTATCTTTGCAGTTTTGAATTACATTAAAATACAAAAGCTGCAAGCACTTTCCTAATCAAGAAACACTTTAAACTTCTATGCACAAGTAGTCAAACTTAAAAAAAATGTAACTGCTCACTTCTTGGTATTCTTAGCAACTTCATAGTCACCAGATGTAAAAAGTTATAACAGAAACTGTGTCCTGTGTATCATCTGAGATTATATTCCTTATTCACTAAAGAGTTCATATAAGGAAGAAATACATTAATGAGAAAAAAAAAACACTCAGTCCTTCATTAAATATTAATAACTCTGGAACAAAGTCATATCATCTTTTATGTTTAGTAAGAAACAATACTTTTTTGATCAACAAAAAAGTACAGACTAAAGACCTTAAGATCTTCAGTAGCAATATAGTTTAGTCTTTAAATTAAACAAGAATCTTATCTCTACCTTCTATCCAAACATTCAGTGCTTTACATCTCAAATAATTTCAAGCAACTCTAAATGCTGGGAGTCATCCTTCATCATGGCACTCCATAAGAGGACACGTCCACAGAACTTTCCAACTACTACTCATCTTCCTCTTTGTCTTGTTCCAATATTTGAAGTATTGGAGAGATGCATCCATGTTCAGTTTATCTCCTTTTTAACTGTGCAAATACCTCTCCTCCACACAGTTTCTGCTAGGATATAGGTTCATAGGTTCATAGGTTCATACTAGGCTATCTGCCCATTTACAAGCCTAGCCAGAGTGTGTTTGGCTTTCACCACCCATTTTAAATTTATTTTGCTATGCCCTTTTTCGAGGTTAGTATACTGCGCCTCTGTCTAACAGTGACACAGAAGTGATACCCGGGGTAAATCTACGATCTCCCATCCACTCAAGATTCCTCTTGAAGAGAGTCAATGAGGGACTCTGCCTAACCTGGACTGGGATTTTATTCCAGAGTGAAGGGAGCCTCTGGGTCATGAATCTGTCCGTCCAGCATGTCCTATTTATTTCAGTGCTGAGGTTCAAGTCTCTCGAGCGCATAGCTTGATGGGATTTGGATTTTCTGAGGTGCAGCATGTCCATTAATTCCGGGTTGGACATGGCTTTATACATCAGGCACAGATTGCCTCTGAGCAGGCGGTATGCCACTGAGTAGAGCTGGAGTTTCTTTAACCGGGCAGCATATGGCATTTGTTTGAGCCCTTTGATCCTCTTGGTGAGGTACTTTTGGAGTCTTTCCAGTTGCTGCAGGTGTTTGGTAAGGTACATCCCAAAAGGGGCATTGTACTCAATTATGGGCCTGATGAGGGATGAGTAAAGAGGCACGATGACCTCCCCTGATCTAGATGTGAATCCCTTCATGATTAGGTGGGCTATATAAAATGTTTTTCTAACCACTTTGGCCACGTGGTTGTCGAATGAGAGATTGCTGGGTCCCCAGGTCCCTAATTACTTCTTCCATACTTAATGGATTACCACCTATGTGGTAATTTGTGGGCACTTTGTTTTTGCCAAAGGGGATGATTATACACTTTTTGGCGTTTAGCTTGAGGCCATGGCTCTGGCACCAGTTGTCTGTTTCTATGAGGCCCTTTTGTAGGATGCTTGTGTCGGCTGGAGAGTCGATTATGGCGCCCAGTTTGCAGTCATCTGTGAAGTTGGTCAGCCACAGTCCTTCCGTGTTGGCCTGTACCTCCGAGAAATATATACCAAACAAGAGAGGTCCCAGGACTGAGCCTTGTGGGACACCACTTGTAACTGGTTTGGAGTCTGACATGGCTCCAGCAATTCTAACCATGTGGGTTCTGTCCTTGAGCCAGTTTGCAACCCATCTAGTGACATAGGGGTTTATATTTAAGCTGGTGAGCTTATCTATAATGCCCGAGTGGGGTATTGTATTGAAGGCTTTTGTGAGGTCCATGTAGGCTGTGTGGACCACCTTCCCCTCGTCAATGGCCTTGGTGACTGTTTCAAAGAAATCGACTAGGTTTAAGAAGCAGGATCTGCCCTTAACAAAGCCAAATTGGGTAGGATCCAGTGTCTGTAGGTCCCCAATATCTTTATTTATAAGGTCCATGATGATCCTTTCCATAGCTTTGCAGACCAAGCTAGTCAGGCTTATGGGGCGATAGTTTCCAGGATCCGTTGAGGCACCACCTTTGTGGAGAGGGACCACTGTTTCTGTACACCACTCTTTGGGTACATATCCTGTAGTAAGGCTGAAATTGAACAGTAGTTTTATGTTTGGGTTTAGTTCTTCTTGGAGTTCATGTAGGACGCAGACTGGGACACCATCTGGTCCCATTGATGCTGTGTTTTTTGCTTTGGAGAGGGCGGCTCTTACCTGAGCATCTGAGATGTCAGGGGGGCAGCACTCTGCTGAGATAGATATTTGCCCTTTTGGTGGGGAAGGGGGGGAGAAGTTTGCGCTGAACCTGTCAGCTAGGATGTTGGCAATGTCTGTGGGTTCGGTGTATTTTTTGTCATTTTGGACTAATTCTGAGCATATCTGGGAATTCCCACCCAGGTTCCTAACATAACTAAAGAAAGCCTTGTGATTATCCTTAGTGTCCTGTGCAATTTTTCTCTCGAAGCTAGCCTTAGACAATTTTATGAGTGCCCATAGTTTTTTGCTAATACTGATCAGAGATGCCTTCCCTTTTTGGGATTTTGCTCTATCGCATAGTAGCTTCCTCCTTCTATTGTATAATTTGTTTATGGCTGGGGTCCACCAGACAGGACGCCTGCATTTGGAGGATTGGGTCTTGGTTTTATTTGGGATTGCATGATCCATGCATTCCTGAAGGTGTTCATAGAATGCGTTTATAAAGGATTCTGCGGCCTGGGCCGTATTTTCCACAGACCCGGGGGCTTTGAAGGATTCCACCTTGGTTTTGAGGAGTATGAAATTTGCTTTAGAGGAGTTTTTCACTGTGGTTTTCTGGACAGGAGCTGGGGTCGGGATGTGAATATCTAGTGAGATTAGTTTATGGTCTGATCTTACCAGTGAGGGATACACTTCTGGTCTGGAGCATAGAGTCCCCATGTTGGTGATGATCAGGTCCAGCATGTTTTCCCCTCTTGTGGGAGTGCTAACAAGTTGTTCCATAGCATTTGAGTTTATAAATTCTAGGAACCTTTGGGCTAGGGTGTTGGAGCTAGAATAATGCTCCCAGTCTATGTTTGGGTAGTTGAAGTCGCCCAATATAATGGTGTTTAGAGAGACCTTCATATTTTCCAGTGTTCTCAGGAAGGCCAAGTGGGGTTCCTTGGTTTGGGAGGGTGGTCTGTAGCAGGCTATAAACTAGAAGGCAGTTTTACCCACTGTTAGTTGCACATGGATAGTCTCTGATGCTTCGTGCTGTGCCACCAACCTGGAGGTGTGGGAATCTTTGACGAATATTGATACCCCCCCCCCTTTTGTGGTTCAGTCCAAGTTTTGGGGCTGAAAAACATGGTATGAGGTATAACCTGGTAGTGCTGGGGTGCTCTCGGGAGCCTTGAACCAGGTTTGTGTTACTGCACAGATATCGATGTTCTCCATGCTAAGGAGAGTTTCGAGTGTGTGCATCTTGAGGTTTAGACTTCTGGCATTGAGTAGCATTACTCTTAGTTTCTTATCCCTTGTGATACCTATGGAGGTGGGTTTGTTTTTTGAGCCTTGCCTAAAAAAGGCACTATGGGGGTGGCAAGAGCCTTTGCCAATATCCGAAAGCCCAGGGGTGACAGGTGCAAGCCATCCCTAGCGAAGCATCGTGGCTTGTCGAGCATGTCATCCCAGGCTGACAGGCATTGGATCCCCTTTGAATGACACCAGTACTTAAGCCAATTGTTGAAATTGATCATCTTGTCTTCATATTGTGGCATCATTCTTGGTGAGGGTAAGATGCTACTCAAGGTCAGGGTCATACTGGCCTGGGCTACATGCTCAGAGAGCTCCTCTATGTCTCTTTTCATGTAGTCCAGGGAGGTGCATCTCAGGTCATTCACACCAGCATGGACAATGACTGAGTCATATTTGTACTTGCCTTGGAGTGACCTGAGTGCTTGTGTTATGTGGCGGATCCTAGCACCCGACAGGCAGCTCACCGTGACCTTCTCCTTGTTCAGCCTGGTGAGCGGGACGTCAGTGTGCCTGATGATAGAGTCACTTATTACAAGTGTATCAAGTGTGTTGTTTAGCCTTAAGGGCTGTGACTGTTTGGCACACTGGCTTTGTGAGGAATGTGTTGCACGTGTTTTGTTTTGGGGTAGCGGTTGCTTGGGTGTCTGCTTTGGAGGTCTCTGCTGCTTAGGCAGATTTTTATTTAGAGCCTCTGAGTATGTTTTTGTGTGTTTATATGTTTGGTTTGCTGTCGTGGTAGGTCTATGTGAGACTGGAATTGTAGTGTGTGGTTTCCTTCTCCGCCTGACTGGTTACGCCAGTACTGAGTTGAGAGAGCTTAGCCTCCAGTTTGGCTATATGGTTGCATCTCTCACATGTGTTGGAATTTGTTGGGAGGAGGAGAGGGTTGTCTGTGTACATGAGGCAGTTGTAACATTCCCTCAAGATTCCCAGATTCACCAGCTGGACCGGAGAGGAGATTGACAACTGACCTTTGGACATGCTAGAATAGTATTGGGAATTCCTTTATAATTGAAAAAAAATGTAAACAGAATTGTTACCTTTTACAGAATACCACCAATGCAGTTTAAACAGCCTCGCCAGAAGAAGAGGGATAATGCATTGACTGCAATACAAGAGACCTGAGTTTGATTAGAGGCTTGGGTGTCAGTGGCAGCAAGCAAAAAAAAAAGGCCAAGCAAGGGACATACCATCATCTTGTGCTGTCTTGATTTTGATTTATCAGAACAATTTGATTATGCCAGACATCTGTTCTTGATTACATGCCTAATGTATCTGAGTATTGGACTTAATCCTAGTAAATGAACAGAAGCTACTGATTTCACATGATACAGTTTATTCACTGGTTAGAATCTCTGTCATAAGATAAAGCAATTATTATAGGAATACATTAAGGATGACAGTTCAAGACATCATGTTAAGTATTCTGTGTACTATCCTGTAGACCTTATTCAGTATGCTATCAGTTACTACTTCACTAATCTCAATATTTTATTAACCATTCATACTCACAATGAGATAGTCAAGAGTACTAACTTATAAGAAACATCCGCGGTGGTGCAGTGGTACCGTTGTTGCCTCATAGCAAGAGGTTCTCCCGTTCGATTCTCGGCTTGGGTTGGGAGTGCCTTCTATGTGGAGTCTGCATGTCCTCCCCGCGATCGAGTGGGCATTCGAAAGACATGCGTTGAATGGGTGTGCCTTCGTTGAAGGCTGGGCATCGGGCTGGCAACTCGACACCATAAAAAACAACTGCCAATCATTAGCGGACCAGAGTTCTGCTGTGGCAACCCCTAACCAGGAAAGGCCGAAAGACCAACAACAACTAATTTATAAGAAACAATTATTCATGGAAAACAAAATCTGATCTTCATTTTACAATGATGAAAAAGAAGCTTGGATTCTTGTGGTAAATAAAACCAATTCTTCCAGAACAAGCTCACGTCACCACTGTCTATACATTCTTATGATATCTCATTTACTGAACAACCGATGACAACAACAGATGTCAGATACTCAGGTCTGAAAATTTGAGTAACACTATAATAAATTTAATTGTAGTTAATCATCCAAGTAAATCTCATCGCTGTCTCTTCATTAAGGTAATTGTTTAGTTAGAGATTCTTTTCATTCCTACCTCATCTCAGCTTTAAATGGCTCATCACATTTTATACTTCACTCAAAGATGTCTCACACTTCAGAGTAGTTTTTAGTCATAACATACGATTAAGTCAACAGAAATCTGCCAGCCACCAAGGTGATTCCATCTACTATGCATATGAGGCGAGACTTCTGTATAAATCTAGAAATGAACTCAGAATGCTCCCTAAAATTAAACACAGTAAAAAACAGCAGCTAATTCCATCTTTTGTTTCAGGTTGGCTTGTAAATGTAAATAATGGATTACTTAAACTCTTCTCCTCAACTGAATATTTGCATTTATGTCTTATGTTCTAGAATAGTTGATGTTTCTCACAAGCTGATAAGCTCTACACACACAGTTACTTATTGAAATTCATAACCTCTTGTCTATGTACTATCTCCTTTCTATGCACTTTTCCTACATTCTCTACATTAATCATTTTGATCTCTCTTGCTCCTTTTTCCCTCCCTCTCACACCTCAACAACTTTCCCCCATTTTCCATTATTGTTTTAACTCCACTGTATTCACTATGTTAACTCCATTGTATTCCCTAAATTATTTTTTTTTGTTTTCCACCCTAACCCACATGATCATGTCTCCCCTCCAGTTGTCCTGTAGACCCATTCATTTCTCCTTGGGGTGACAGTGAGAACCAGCCATTCCTCAGTTAGTTATAACTTTATGCATCGCTCATATCTACTTTCAATTTTCACACAAAATGACGTAGTTTATTTCTTCCTTGCTCTAAGCTGAAAATGTGCTTAATTAACAAAGGTAAATAAAAGAAATCAATAAATGAGGTGACCGGTAGAGAAAGAGACGATCATTTTGAGATGTCCTAATGGGTTCCATCAAATGTATACATTCTAAAAATAATTAGAAATAACTAACTTGTTATTACCATGGTCAGCATGAATGATGATTTTGGGGGTAAATGCCTACACGAAAAATGGCCCATTTCTGAAAGTAGGAATATGTACAACATCCAAAAGTAATTTTTGGTGCACATTTATTTGGACAGGATGGGGCCCACTTGCAAGACAAGAGAAATACATTTTGCAGCAGATATATTACAATATTTTACTAAAATATGTCAGGAGTTTTACCAGATTAGAAATATATTTGTTCACAGTTAGCAAAATCTGATTTATTTGTGCTGGTTGTTAATTCTTGGAGCATTAATTATAAAGCTTTTTAGTAGAAAATTTGTCACGTTCACATAGTAGTGATGCTGTTATTGTTTATGAGATCTGGTTGAAGAACAATGTTTAAAAAAACTGTTTTGTTAGTGTATACATGTTTTCTTTTTTCTATAGCAAACATCCTAACAAAAAAATCAGGTGGGATGTCATGTTATGTATTAAAGATTGCTATAAAACCTGGGATTATTACACCTTTGGTATGAAATGATCTTGGTGTTATATAGGTAAAAGAACTCCTAGATAATTATGCCAAAGTAAAGTCTAAATCAAAGCAAAAAAGATTAATAACATTCTATATGGAAGCAAAACAAACATTATGTAAAACTAATTGCAATGACCCATTCACTAGTTAGACATTGTGGCAAGTTTTGAAAGGGAGATTTTTGAATGCAAAAAATAAAGTAACATAAATGCTTAACACCATGCTCTACCATATAAGTGAAGGAGGATATATTTCCATAAGAATAAAATATTAAAGATGAGAGATCGAAAAATATAAGACGTGGAAACAAGGGGTCTACTTTATTTCCGCGAAAGCTAAATCGGTCGAATACAATTCGCAGGAACCATAATGAGCAAAACACGAATACGTCGAACGCACTAAACCGCGAAATTCGAAATCTCGATCTCTCATAGTTGGCCAACCCCACCGCCCACAAATCCCTATGTCACAAGATGGGTTGCCAACTGGCTCACGGACAGAACCTACACTGTGAAAGTAGCGGATTCCAAATCCGACATCAGACCAGTGACAAGTGGAGTACCACAGTGTTCAGTCCTGGGTCCTCTCCTGTTTGGTATCTACTTCTCTGAAGTGCAGGCCAACACAGAAGGTCTTTATTAACAAAGTTTGCAGATGACTGCAAACTAGGAGCCATAATCGAAACTCCTAATGATGTGGACAAACTACAAAAGGGCCTCACTGAGACAGATACCTGGTGTCAAAGCCATGGCCTGAAGCTCAATGCCAAAAAGTGTATTGTCATCCCCTTTGGTAAAAACTCTGTACCCATGAGCTACCACATAGCTGGTAGTCTACTTAATGCCAAAAATGTGATGAGACCTTGGGACACAGGTGGACAGTAGTCTCTCCTTTGTTAATCACATCGCCACAGTGGTCAGGAAATCCTTCTACATGGCTCATCTCATCACAAAAGGATTCTCATCCAGAAAAAAAGAGGTCATTCTTCCCCTCTACTCATCACTCATTAGACCCATTATAGAGTACAACGCCCCTTTTGGTATGTACCTCACAAGACATCTACAACAACTGGAAAGACCACAGAAATACCTCACAAAGAGGATTACTGGTCTCAAACAGATGCCCTATGCAGACCATCTCAAACAACTACAGCTTTACTCCATCGCATATCGCCTACTCAGGGCCGATCTCTGCCTAACATACAAAGCTATGTCAAACCCAAAGCTGTTGGACATGCCCACTTAAAGAAATCCAAATCCCTCCGAGCTACACGCTCTAGGGACCTTAACCTTGTTACCACAATAAACAGAACATGCTGGAGGGATAGATTCCTGTCCCAGAGACTTCCCCTACTCTGGAACAGACTACCTATCTATGTCAAACAGAGCTCCTCATTAGCACTCTTCAAGAAAAATCTTGATGATTGGATGGGAAATGGGAAATTTACCCCGGGGATCACTTCTGTGGCTCTGCTCGACAGGGGCACAGGAAAATAATTTTCTTGCGTGGCGAAAGCCAGGGTACATTTTTTGGCTAGGCTTGTATGGGCCCTAGGGCCAATAGCCTAGTACCTACCTATGAACCTATGAACCTATACTATCTACCGAAAGACAGTAAAAAACAACACATACACACACTAACCAAAACACTACTTCTAACCCTAAAGTAAAGCACCAAACCCTACTTCTAACCCTACACTAAACCCTACATAAACAACTGTCTATGCACTATCCTTAACCGCTCCCTAACACTAAGGTCTGTAACTACCGCACACTTACCCTACTGAGCTATACCCAAACTAACTAAATATTCCACACACATACACTTAACAAAACCCTACACTAAACCTTACATACATTACCTATCTATGCACTTATCTTAACCCGCACCCTAACCCTAAGGTCCGGAACTATCGCGCACTTACCTTACGGAGCTACTCTACAGAAGTGCCAACTATGCAAATTCGATATTTCCACTTTCGTGGTTTAGTGCGTTCGACGTACTCACTTTTCACTCCTGTGTCACGCAAATTGTATTCGACTGATTTGGCTTTCGCGGGAATAAAGTAGACCCAAAACAAGGCTAAACTATAACTTTGAAAACTAAAATCAGTGTAAGACAAGCCCAGGAGTAAAAAGTATATAGCTATATTGAACATAACAGGAAACAATATATATACCATGTGGAAGTGCTAAAGGCATTCAAATCCTTCAGTTATGCTTACATTCTAATTTACACAATCTTATACAAAACAGCTTGGGTCCACAAGCATGGGGTGGGGGTGGGGATAATTTATGCTAGTGGCATGCATGTAACTTCAGATACTGAAATTAAATTAGATTATATCAAAAAAGTACAATGCAAACTGGACCTAAACAAAGCATAAGGACGAAAAAGAATTAGTAACAATGGCCTGAGAACACTACAACATGAACTTATAGTACCATTGCAATTGTTATTCACTAGACATTGAGGAGAATCTTCAAGACTGGACATTTAGACCTACTAATCCCAATTTTAATGGAAGGGGAATGGGACAAACCCAGAGTTATATGTACCACAAGTTAACTTTCTTTTTGTGGAAAAAATAATGGATAAGGTTATTTTGGATGAAATATTGTCAGAACTGGAAAAGCTGAGTATCAAAACCATATATCAGCATGCAAATGCTGAAATACATCATAATACATGCCGTAACTACCTATAACATTATCTTAAATAATATAGTAATATAGTAAATGGGGGGCAAGCCGTGTCATATAAACTATGTATATGGTTGGAGTTGCTGGTAAAACTATTCAGTTATTTGTAAAGACTGGTTGAGGGACGTAAGATTATGGGTGAAGATAAATTGTATGATGATATGGCAAAAGCTGAAGATTATAGTGTCATTTATCCTGGAGCTATACAGGAGCAAATCCATTGATATTATAGGTGAAGTTTTAACTTTGTTTTAAATGAGTATACATTCTGAGCTGATTTCAGAGGTAGCAGGATGCAGTTCCATTGTTTTACTAAACTACTTGACTATGGAGAGAAACCTGCAGTATTAGATGATTTGTTTATAGTAATTAGGTTCATAAGTTCAAAGGTAGGTACTAGTCTATCTACCCAAAGGCATTTATAAGCCTAGCCAGAATGTGTTGGCTTTCGCCACCCCCTTAGATTAGTTCCCTGTGCCTCTGTCCAGCAGAGCCACTGAAGTGATCCCCGGGGTAAACTTTCTGTTTCCCATGCACTCGTCAAGGTTTCTTTTGAAGAGTGTTAGCGAGGAGCTCTGCCTAATATAGATTGGAATCTTGTTCCAAAGCATGAGAAGTCTCTGGGACAGGAATCTATCCCTCCAGCACATCCTATTTATTGTGGTGGTGAGGTTTAGATCCCTAGAGCATTTAGCTCAAGGGGATAAGGTTTTCTTTAGGTGGAGCTTGTCCATCAATTCTGGTTTGGATATGGCCTTGTATGTCAGGTAGAGATCTGAGTAGGTGGTATGCAACTGAGTGCAGCTGGAGTTTCTTCAGTCGAGCTGCATAGGGCATCTGTTTGAGGCAAGTGATCCTCTTGGTGAGGTACTTCTGTGGTCTTTCCAGCTGTTGCAGGTGTCTTGTAAGGTACATCCCAAATGGGGCATCGTACTCTATGATGGGTCTGATGAGTGATAAGTAGAGGGGCACAATGACCTCTTTTGATCTGGATGCGAACACTTTTGTGATTAGGTGGGCCACGTAGAAGGATTTTCTAACCACTTTGGCAATGTGATTATCAAAGGTGAGATTACATTCTACTTGGGTCCCCAGATCCCTTATTACAACTTCCGTATTTAGGGGACTACCACCTATGTGGTAGTTTGTGGGTACTTTGTTTTTTCCAAAGGGGATGACTATGCACTTTTTGGCATTTAGCTTGAGGCCATGATTTTGACACCAGGTATCCGTCTCAGTGAGACCCTTTTGGAGGATGTCTGTGTCAGCCAGAGAGTCAATTATAGCCCCTAGTTTGCAGTTGTCTGCGAACTTGGTCAACCATAGTCCTTCTGTGCTTGACTGTACCTCTCAGAAGTATATCCCAAACAGGAGGAGTCCTAGGACTGAGCCCTGGGGAACGCCACTTTTAACCGGTTTAGAGTCGGACCTAGCTCCCGCAACTCTCACCATGTGGGCTCTGTCCGTGAGCCAGTTGGCAACCCATCTTGTGATGTAGGGGTTTATGTTCAGGCTGGTGAGCTTGTCTATAATACCAGAATGGGGAATGGTGTTGAAGGCCTTAGTGAGGGCTACGAAGGATGTATATACCACCTTTCCCTCGTCTATAGCCTTGGTAACTGTCTCAAAGAAGTCCACCAGGTTTAGGAGGCATGATCTGCCATTAACAAAGCCAAACTGGGTAGGGTCCAGTGTTTGGAGGTTTCCAATGTCTCTGTTAATGAGTTCCATGATGATGCACTCCATAGCTTTGCAGACCAAGCTAGTCAGGCTTATAGGGCGATAGTTCCTGGGGTCTGTTGTGGCTCCACCTTTGTGGAGCAGAATAACAATTGCTGTGCACCACTCTATGGGTATGTAGCCTGTGGAGAGGCTGAGTTTCAACAGTGTGTTTAGGTTAGGGGTTACTTTGTTTTTGAGCTCATGTAGGACGCAGCCTGGGACACCGTCCGGTCCCACTGATGCTGTGTTTTTGGCTTTTGAGAGGGATGCTTTAACCTGAGTGTCTGTGATTTCAGGGACTCCTCATTCTTCAGGTATGGTTATGGGCCCCTTTGGGGGTGAGAGGTGGTGATGTTTGCACTGAACCTGTCTGCCAGGATGTTGGCGATATTGGTCAGTTCAGTGTATTTTGTGCCATTCTGCACTAACTCCAAGCAGATCTGAGCATTGCCACTTAGATTCTTGACATAGCTAAATAATGCCTTGTGGTTATCTTTAGAGTCCTTGGCAAGTTTTCTTTCAAAGCTCACCTTGAATGATTTTATGAGGGATTGTAGTTTCTTGCTGATACTGATAAGGGATGTCTTCCCTTCTTGGGGTTTTACTCTTATCTGTACTAGTTTCCTCCTTCTATTGTATAGCTTGTTTATGGCAGGAGTCCACCAGACTGGTTTCATTTTCTTGGAGGAGTGAGTCTTGGTTTTGCTTGGGATGGCACGATCCATGCATTTTTGTAGGTGCCCGTAAAATGCATTAGTAAAGGATTTTGCAGCTTGGACAGCATTATCTTTCAGTGTGGGGGCTTTGAAACTTTCCACCTTGGTCTTAAGTAATGTGAAGTTTGCTTTTGAAAAGTTTTTCTTGGTGGTTTCCTTGTCCAGGTGTGGGGGCGGAATGTGGATATCCAAAGTGATTTGTTTATGGTCAGATCTAACCAGTGAGGGATTGACCTCCAGTGTGGAACACCGGTCACCTATGTTGGTGATGACCAGGTCCAATATGTTTTCACCTCTGATGGGAGTGTTGACCAGTTGAACCAGGGCATTTGAGTTTATAAATTCTAGGAAATGTTGGGCAAGGGAGTTAGTACTTGAGTAGTTCTCCCAGTTAATGTTTGGGTAATTGAAATCACCCAATATTAGCATGTTTGGTAGGACCTTTATGTTTCCCAGTGTTTCCAGAAACGTGGAATGGGGGTCCTGCAACATGGTGGGTGATCTGTAGCAAGCTACAATTTGAATTGCAGTTTTGCCCTTTGTTAGTTGCATGGGGATGATCGCTGATGTGCCACTAACCTGGAGGTGTGGGTATCCTTGATGAATATGGATACGCCCCCACCTTTTGTATGTCGGTTTGGGTTCTGTGGCCAAAATGTATGGTATGAGTTGTAGCCTGGTAGTGCTGGGGTGCTCTCTGGAGCCTTAAACCAGGTTTCTGTTACTGCACATATATTGATTTTCTCCATACTGAGGAGTGCCTCGAGTGCGTGCATTTTGAGGTTTAGACTTCTGGCATTGTGTAGCATTACCCTCAGTTTTTTGTTACTTGTGCTATTTACGGCAGTGGGTTTGTCTTTTGAGCCTTGCCTAAAAAGGCACTATGGGGGAGGCAAGAGCAATGACCAGTATTCGAAAGCCTAAGGGTGACAGGTGCAAGCTGTCTCTAGAGAAGCAGCGTGGCTTGTTGAGCATGTCATCCCAGGTGGACAGACACTGGATCCCCTTTGAATGACACCAGAAACGTAGACAATTGTTGAAATCGAGAATTTTTTCTTTATACCATGGTATCATTCTTGGTGAGGGCAGGATGCTGCTCAGAGTCAGGGTCATACTGGCCTGGGCTACTTGATCAGAGAGCTCTTCCATGTCTCTTTTCATGTAGTTCAGGGAGGTATGGCTCAGGTCATTCACACCAACATGGACAATGACAGAGTCATATTTGTACTTGTTCTGGAGTGACCTGAGTGCTTGTGTTATGTGGCGGATCCAGGCACCTGACAGGCTGCTAACAGTAACCCTCTTTTTATTCAGCCTAGTGGGACTTCAGTGTGCCTGACTATCGAGTCACCTATTACTATTATGTTTAGTATGTTACGTTGCTGTAAGGGCTGTGATTGCATGGCACACTGGTTTTGTGAAGTATGTGTTTCATGGTTTGTGATGGGGGGGTGGAGGTTGCTTGGTTATTTGCTTTGGAGGTCTCTGTTGGTTTTGCAGATTTTTATTTAGAGCCTCCGAGTATGTTTTCATGTATTTATGTGTGTTTTTTGCCAGTGCTGGTTTAATGGGTCTATGTGAGACTGGTGGTGTGATGCAAGTATTTCCCTTCTCTTTTTGACTGTCTGATCCAGTCTTGGTTTGAAAGAGCTTAGCCTCCAGTTTGGCTGTATAATTGCATCTCTCGCATGTATTAGTGTTTGGTGATAAGAGGACAGGGTTGTCTGTGTACATGAGGCAGTTGTAACATTGCCTCAAAATGCCCAGATTCACCATTTGGACTGGAGAGTACACCTGAAACTGCCCTTTGGACATGCATGGATAGGTACTGTGAACCGTTTTACTGGATGGCTGGTAAGGTCAAATAGAGAACCTTGTCCTTCTGTACAGTACAGGAGGGTCTAGTGCTAGGGTTAATAAGTGCTTGCTATAAGTTTTGAGCAAGTGTCGGGCTGAGAAATGAATGGCTTGAGTGCTTAAGTTGAAAGTTTGTCTAGTTTCAAGGGAAAAATTGAAGAGGAGACTTTGTGGAGCCGGGAATAGTTTTACCCTAGCTAACCAGTGCTGCCCAGCAAGCAAAACTGGGCAAATGCAGTATTTATAGCAGGGAAATGAAAGAGATAGAAATTAGCCCAAAATGGCCAATAAACTACTAATTTCTGGGCTGAAACCACTCCTCCAGGGACAGATAGGCTGCTCAAAGCTCCCCTCTCTCAGAGGTGAACAGAGAAACTTCCTTCTATCCAAGTAAGGTATGGGCAAACACAGAGATTTGTAACACAGCCCTGAATTCAGTACTAACCTGAAAACTGGACTATACTAGCTTAGAAAGACATGAAACAAGTATATATATATATATATATATATATATATATATATATATATATATATAAACACTTTAAATGCACAGAAAAGGATACTTATTGTCATATATTGCAGATCAGAGTTGTAGTCAATGCCCCTAAATAAAGTAGGAAGAAACATAGCTACAGTAAAAGCAGATGAATAAAGTGCAATTTACATATATATATATATATATATATATATATATATATATATATATATATATAAAACAATAGAAATGAACAAATTGATTTAAACAAGTTACCCAATTAACCAGAAAAAAAGCTCAAAACTAAGCCCTGTTCCAGCAGTCTTCAATCAGACAAGTTCTAACTGCACACTACTGCTACTAGGGTGCAGGGGAATCTTCTCCAAAAAAAGATGGCCTGGATCAGTGCTCAAGTTATACAACCAAAGCTAGATTCAGCAGGCCTGAATCTAGTCTATGCTACAGCAACAAGGCGCACCAATTTCAGAAAGAAACAGTTCAAATAAGCAGGCACAATAAGCCTGTGACCAGAAATTCCCAGCTCAGAAGGGCAGAATCCAGCCTCTCCTCCCACAAGAGTGCAGACCACAACCCTCTTAATGTAGAATAACTGGCCTGAAGCCCAAGTGTGTAAGCCAGAACTAATACACTTTTAGAATAGCAGACACTGGGCCTTCAATCAGCAATTCCCAGCTTAGAAGGATGTAAGCTACCTGTCCTGCCACAACAGTGCAGACCACAAACCTTTTAATGTAAAACAACTGGTATGAAGCCCAAGTGCTTAAACCAAAAGACTTAGAATAACAGTTACAATTTAATATCAGGCTACTACCAAGCAGTACTAAATGCAGCAGAATAAACAAAACGGAATACTTTTAAGAAAAGCAAAATAAAGTAGGAGGAAACACAAATACAGTAAAAGCAGATGAATAAAGTGCATTTTTTAAGTGCAAGGAGAGAGGAAGGAAGAACCTAAGTGGGTTGGCCTTCTCAAATCGTCACTTTGTATTAAGTCGAGTGAACACTAGACTCAGAATATGATCTCACTGTACTCGGTTAAATGAACAAATGAGATGGACCCAGGAGGAGTGTTCTAATACAGACTTACAGGAAGGGCGGGCAATTCCAGAGCCAACACCAGTAATACCAACACAGGAAGATGGAGGGTGGGAGGGGAACTAACTGCAGAGAGACACACAGCACACTGTTCAATGAAACACACAATTAGGAAACAGAAAAAATGAAAATACAGTACTTTTAAAACTGCAAGTTTGTACTTAACAGACGACTAAAATACACTACTGCAAGTTTTACTTAACTTCAGCTTCTAATGCAGATGTTTGTATTCAAGTAAGTCTCTCAGAAGTTGAGCATAAAAAAAAAAAAAAAAGTGAAGATTAGTGAATTTTCTCTAGAGAGTAAAATTCTATCGAGTGAATAATGTTATATTAAGTTGTTAAGGGTTGGGAAATTTTCTGGCTTATAGTGAAGTCTGTACATTGTAGTTAGCTGAGAAAGAGCTGTGTCATGTGGTACATTTAACCAATAAAAAAATAACATGTTCTCCACAAACTACTTGGTGTTAATGACAGAATATTTGACAGCTTCTGTTTCACATCAAGAACTTCATCAGAAAAAAAATAGGAAACCCTATCCCTTAAATACTTTTGTGTGGATAACCCACCAAAGTATCAATGTGGTAAAGAATCGGACGGGGATTTAAGCACAGGGGCTAAAAATAAATTTTCATTCAGGTCAGAAAAACATCACTGGCCAAAAAAATCTGCCAATGCAACTCTTTCAGTAACAATAAATTCTTCTGATCACTACCGCATACATCTTTAAGGACTTTTTCTAGGCTAAAAAATATAAACTTATTAAAATCATGGCACAAAATAGACTGCCTAAAAAGTGCTTTAGTAACATCTCCTGTGCAGCTACTGTTACAATTTTCATAAATAGATTTCTTTAACATACATTCAGTTTTGCCAATACAAAAAAAGTGTACTGGTCATGCAGGATGTAATATATACAACTCCTTCTGTTTTAGAATTGAACTTCCCACAAAAATGTATTACCAGTGAAAGACCTAGAACAACAATGTTAAGGCAGTCACATATAAATTTGCATTGAGTGCATCTTCCACGTTCAGACATCATGATGAATTTGTCCTGATAGATATCAACTCTTTCAAAAGGAGTACCTTTATTGTATAACATCTTATAAGTAAAAGTCAAATACTGGCCCAATACAGTGATGTTAGGGCATAATTTATATAAAAAATGCCAATTGGATGATATGATGTTGAGCAACACAGGGGTATCCAGAGAATGAAGTAACACCATGGTGCAAACAGATGAAATTCTGCTATTACTTGGTAGACCTCCATCAATAGGTCTCTTCAGGATGGGGTGTACAAACCATGACTTCTTTCATTCACAAAGGCTAAAACCTCTTGTACTAACTTATCTGGATAACCCTGATCAAAAAAACGTGGATGCCAAGATTCATCCCTGTTCATAAAAATTGTATCCTCAGAAATAATTTGGGAAAGTCCAATGAACTGCCCTTTGACAATGCTCTTCTTTGACAATAATTATGAGTACTACTGAAGTGGACAAGTTGGTTAGAATCTGTGGGTTTTCTGAATATACTGGAAGAAAAACAAGACAGCTTGACAATCTAAAATTCTTGACAACCTGGGCATTCAAGAATGATATACATTCTCTATTGATATTAAATGTGAATTCAAGGAAATTGGTAGTTGTATTTAAATAATTAAATCAATAAAAAAAATCAATTCCAGTATACCAGTACCATCTGATCAAATCATAACAATGTCACCCTAAAGTGTATTTACAATTTCAAAAAAGATGTATACACCCTATTCATGATATACTGATGTTCTCAGTGAGATTATACAATAATGGCGAACTATTAAAAGCTTTTGATGTCTGGAAAGGTGCTTGTAGAAGGGATTATAAACTATATAATAAAAATAATTAAGTCACCTTATATATTACAGTTAATTAAGGAAACATATAAAACAATTTACCCATTGTGATCTAAAATCTGATCAATGTGTAAAAAATGTGCTAAGAATTATAACTTAAACAATTTGTGTTAAATGTGCTTGGAATCAAACAAAGGTGGGCACATGGTTTTGTAATATACTACTACAGAGAACATTCCTCAGTTACTATCACTTTGGGGTCAAAATTGTGGACTCATACTTATGTATATTTCTATATCTATGTATCGATTTTTCTGTCTCCCATTCGATCCAAATCTTTCTTACAGATACAAATACACACACACACACACACACACACACACATATATATATATATATATATATAGAGAGAGAGAGAGAGCATGCTATCGAGTCATACATCGATAAACATTTGTCCACAGTGTAGCATGACATTTAATGTCTTGCCACTAGCTTTTATACCACTTATTCATTTCTATCCCTCACTACTTCTCTGGGAAAATGGAAGATGACCAGTGGATGGTGCAACGCTAGAAAAGTGGAAATGCAAATTGCAGAGCTAAACATTGTCTGGCTGTCTTAGTATTAAACAGCAACCGCCTTAATGAGGCTGCAGATTTGTTTATTATTTGTAAAAATGCTTGTCTTTGCAAGTGAAATAGCAGCAATGACAAAAATACAGATGGCTACAATTCCTGTGATGTTTTTATACCATACATACAGGGGAGAGTGCATCACATAATACAATGGAATAATGAGGCAAAATCAGTCAAAATATAGCTTGCAAAAATATTGATCACTTACACAGCTGCTAATGTCTCAGGACAGCTAAGGAAAGGGACAGGATACGAGATGAATGAATATCTCACATTATTTGCATGTATAAACAAAAAAAAAAGCCAGCTGCATGATATTTTGAAGAATACAGTATCATCATAAAGCAGCTGACAGAATAATGCTTGCTAGAAGAAATAATCTTTACAATGAAATTCAAGAAACCACACTTTGAAGATAACTACACTTTAGAAAAAAAAATGTCTTCACCATGGTATGATGAGATCTTGAATATTAATACCACCTCCATAATATCTCCATATGTAACTGCCAAGGATGCTGAGCTTGGTTAAGAACAACATTAAGGGATGACAGGCAGATGAACATGGTTCTGAGTGGATGCTTCAATCTGCCTGAGGAAAATTGGGGTGTTCTGTTGAATATGGTCAACAGAGAAAACAAACATGATTGCTGAAAATGAGAAAGGGAAAAATACTCTTGTTTAGTCTCTGCAAATACATATAATATGATGTAGCTACAACATTGGACTCCATGGGGAAGCAGTGGGACCAGACCATGGTATCATTTTCACTTCTTATAACAAAGGAACCCAGTCTAGTCAAAAGTCCAAGAGTCAGGGAACATGAGGAGAGAGGAAATGGGAATAGAGAACAGTTAATAGGTAAGGGTATTCTTAAATGTGAACAGACTGTTTGAATGAAGGAGCTGCAACGTGTAACAAAGGGTGCTGTTTTGTAGCATGAAAAGGGAGTTGGGGAGAGTTTTCTAGGAAAAGAGAAGGAAGATACCAGAATGATTCATAACGATGGTGCAAATAAATGACACGCAGAAGAAAAATACAGGATTGCAGACAAATCAAAGGATAATTTGGATATTTATGTATATACCAGAAACAAGGCACAAAGGGCTAAGGTAGAAAATATTCAACAAGTATAAATAGAATTAAAAAGGCCTTCTTAAAATTGACTTGAGAAGATCAGGTGTATATTGAGGCCATAAAATTGTGAGCATATTAAATGAATACTTCTTGTTTGTGTTCCCCTAAGAAAAAAAAAAGAATGGAAGAGTTGAAGAAGGAAGTGATTGGAAAGATCAGGTGATCATGGCTAAGGACAGAAGGAAGGTTATAGGTACATTAATAAAGAGCAAGGTACTAATGCAATTCTAAACAGTATCATGAAAAAGGCTGTTTGAACAATAGCTAAATCTCTGACAGAGTTCCAGAGCAAGTCAAATAAAGAAATGGTTTTGGATAATAGGAAATAATTAGCTGTGGTACCCCTCTTTATATGTATTGCAAGGAGCCCCAGCAAGTGCTTGTTTATGAGCCTGTTTTCTTTTTTATTCAAAATGGTATAGAGCGACTTGAATGTAAGCCCAAAAGGTGCTTAGTATAGAATAAACTACTTAATGAATTCTGGTATGGATTTGTATCACGTAGGTCTTATCAGAGAATCTAAGCTACATCAAAGACAGGTTTGTGGGAAGCAGAACAGGGGGTAAACATGAGGCTGTGATATATCTGGACTTAAAGTTTTTAGCAATGTCCCTCATCATAGGTGCATTATGAATCTTAGAGTAATGAAAGCAGATTGGAAGTAATAAAATAATACAAATGGTGAATAATTAATTAGAGAACAGACAGCACAGTCTCGTAGAATGGCGGGAGGGTGACAAGTAGAACCCCATTGAGAATAGTCATTGCTCTTGCATATTTATTTCATTAACACTTGCTGGCTTTGAGGTAATGAGGTGTCATATTATTGATTTTTGGAAGTTTGGATAGCAATTGACTGAATCTCAGACTCAAAGACAATTGAAATATGAGCAAAGTCTTTTCAACAGAACAAGTAAAACAACTATTTATTTTACTTGATCAGTTAAAATAATTTTACCATGTCTGAAATGTTTAGTGATTATACAGACTGCTGCTTATTCAAAACAGCAGTTCTGTTAGCCGAAACAAAAGAAATGCGTATGGTCCGCCTTTCGATAGCTGCCAGCTTAAATGAGACAAGGTAACATAACTAGTGAGCCTGGGCACTGGTACAATCTGAATATTGTGCCTTAGTGTTGAGAGACTCAAATAAACTGGAGGCATCACTGTGAGTTGGCAGTTCCCCTTAAACCTTTCCAGGTGCATGGAAATGCAACTGGGGAAAATAACTTGGGAATAGAATATATATTTGCTTGTATCAGTTTAGAAACCTTTATTATGGAATGACAAACCCAGTGTTATGGTGTACACCCAGGAGATCCATGGAGTGGTCATGACTAAAAGATCATGGAAACATTTTGTAGCCTGTATATTACAGCTTCCCTCTTTGCTGAGAGTGAAGTAGGCATGTGCAATAAATTGCATCAGTACAAAGAAGATGCTAAATCAGCTGGGACATTAAAAATCTTGGAATACCAACAGTGTGATGAGGGACAGTAGAGGGGCAAATGTCCTAGGCTTGTTGCAATAGTTAAGCAGACTGAAAATTTTATGATATGTTATGATCTTCAAACTTATCACAGTGAGTAGTTACAAATGATAAGATTTGCGGTTATTGTTTCCAAAACAAAAATAAGTGAAGCTCTATTCAACTAGGTATGGCAGTAGTACTGTTGGTGTGATAGTGTAATTCATGTGGTAATATCACTAGCAGTATTACAAACTGGCATAAAAGGTTAATAAATATTTTCATAATTGAAAAAAATGTAGCATAGCTATATTTTTTAATTATAAAGCTTCCAGTTGTAAAACAAAAGGACTGTGTCATATGTTTTATATGGTTACCTATAAGAAAATCGAATTTACGGAACTTTGAATACCATATAGTCGACACCATATGATCGAATTTCTGTAACTTTGAAATTAAAAAAAACAAAAAAAAAAACAAAGACAACGTATCCTGCTTGGTTAAAGCAGTGGGGCAAGCCCCCATGCACCCCCTGCTACTTAAATATACCAACTCCGAGGTCACACTTTAATGCACTACAGTGCGGAAAGGAAACATTTCCACTTTCTACACTGTAGCGTGATCTCGGAGTTGGTATATTTAAGTAGCGGGGGGTGTGGGGGGTGCAGGGGGGCTTGCCCCCTGCCTACACCCTTTACTTTTTCTATTTTTTTTTTATGTTCATTTTGAACATTTAGAATTTTCAATTGTTCGATCATTAAAGGTCAACCTTTAGTGATTCGAACAATTGAAAATTCAATGTTCCAATAGGAACTCATTTTATATGGGGGTATCCTTATGCGGATATCCTGAGGGTACAGAAAGAGGGAGATAGGAAAGACTAAAAAAGGGGAGAAACAACAAAGAGTGGAAGACAAACGGAAAATATCAAATGAGTTTTCCTTGAGAAGGTGGGAGAGGAGGGGCATAATGTTTTTGATGGGGATAGACCTCCCCAATGTTTTTCAACATTTTGTACATAATAGGGTAGTTTTGGTAGGAAATAGGTAAAAAAGGTGTAGGCAAAAGGGTAAGAGAAAAAGGACTGAAGAAGTGCAAGCAGGAGACACAGCCCACAGAGTCTCATAAATTCTCACTGTCAGATGGTGGGGCAGTGGAGAACCCCAATGTTGAGGAGGAAGGTACCTGTGGTAGTGTGGTGGTTGTCACCAGCTATGACAGTGTATCTTCAACATGGCTTTGCAGATAAGGCTGGTTAGACTAATGTGTCTATAGTTCCCAGGGTGAGGGTATGCACCGCCCTTGTGCATGGGGATGACACTAGCTGTTTTCCATTCAGCAGGGACAAAACCAGTGCTTAGGATGTGGTTGAAAAGAGTACCCAATGGTGTTGCTAACTCCTGTTTTAAACCATTGAGAATGCAGCTTGGGATGTTATCAGGTCCCATAGAGGCTGCGCTTTTGGCCTTGGCAAGAAGACCTGCTCTTTAGAGATACTAGGTGGAGAATAGGTGGTAGGAATATTTTGGGGTATTTGTGGCGGGGAAAGGGGGGGAGAAGTTTTCACTAAACCTGTCCACTAGCAGGTTGAC
The DNA here is from genome assembly GCF_019279795.1 of Protopterus annectens. Taxonomy (NCBI): domain Eukaryota; kingdom Metazoa; phylum Chordata; order Ceratodontiformes; family Protopteridae; genus Protopterus; species Protopterus annectens. The sequence goes on from NC_056726.1 coordinate 717,378,234, forward strand.
TACTTCCAGTGGTTCAGTATATGTGGAAGCATTCACTACCAGTTCAGCGCAAATCTGGGCTTTTCCTTTAAGGCTTCAGATGTAGTTAAAGAATGCCTTATGGTTATCCTTAGCTAGGGATGCTAATCCAGATTCGTAGTTTGCTTTAGAGCACTTTACAAGATGTCTTATTTGCTTGTACAAACTGAGAAGAGTGTGCTTCCAATTCTGAGATCGTTCCTTCTTGCCCTTAGACATCAATTTCTTATTATTATTATTATATAACCTGTTTATGGTGGATGTCCACCAGGCAGGCTAGTTTTTTTGTTGAGGCTCTTGCTTTGTTCCTATCAGGAACAGCTGAGTCAATACAATTGTGCAGATGTTTATACAATGCATTGGTGTATATCCCATTATAGGTGTCCTTGCCATCACTGGGGACAAGTGCGTACTTAATTTATCTGGTACATCATTAACAGGCATTCTAGTTTCAGTACTTAATTCTGGACTTAAGTTTATTCCCACAGTGATACCTAGACTCCATGTACTACAAATAGAAATGTTTCATTTTATTAGAAGCTGCACTTGGTATGGCATTTTTCTAATGCAGGTTATTCAAATGTATTAATGTGCAATGACTCAAGTAGTGAGTTAGAATGGGAAAGTGATGACACATTTTTTCTTGCAATTTATTTTGTGAAGATCTGGAAGTGGAAAATGCTTATTGTCCTTTGAATACTATGAATATTGTATATAAGAGTAAATATATTTCTCCTTTTACTAATGACACAATACGACACTTCTCATCAATGGTAAATGTTTCAATGGAATCAGTTTTTAATGAGTTTTTAAGTATGAGGAATGAAGGGAAGTATAATTTAACTAAGAATGAATGGCTAGCTCTCAAAAAATGAGTGAGAGGAGGGATTTGCTCTTTAAGCCTTCTGATAAAGGCAATAAAATAGCAATAATAAATTGTGTTCAGTATTTAAAAATGTGTCATAATTTCAATAATAATGAAGTTTATAAAGAAGTTAGTTTGTTTGAGTATTAAGAATCCTTTGTTAGATTTCAAGATTTGATACAATGGGGCTACAAACTGGGTTATATTTCCAAAACTGATCTTGAGAATAAGTTTTCAGTAGAGGGGTGTACCATGGCAAGTTTTTTATTGCTTGACTAAGGTACACAAAAGTTTTATAGACCCTCCTAGTCACCCCATAGTATCGCTGAGTAACTATTTCTTACATAATGTGGGAATAATGTTACATGGTCATTTCTTGACAACAGTAGAGAAGTTGCCTTCCTACATAAAAGACAGATGTGATATTTTATATAAAGTTAAACATTTTCGATGGACAAATTCTAACTATTGGTTGACAATACATGTATGGAAGTATGGAATAGAAGCCCTTAGGTATTTTTTTTAAAAGATAACCAGTTGAAATATTATTTAATTGACCTAGTGTACTTTTGCCTTACTAACAATTATTTTTAATTTAATGGTAAAATTTATCATCAGATTAAAGGGACAGCCATGAGGGCTCCTTTTGCCCCCATGTATACAAATCTGTTTATGGGACTTTTTGAGAATGAGCATCATTATAAATTGGAATTTTTTCAACGTCATGTCATTAAATGTTATAGATTTATAGATGATCTTATTTTCTTATGTGATGGGGGACAGGCCTCAATAGAATCCTTTGCTTGTGAGTTACAACAAAACAAGTTTGAGTTGGTTTTTGATGGTCTTCAAGTTGAGACCAAGGTGTTTTTTTGGCTGTAGAACTGTAGAAATGTGGGGTCAGAATTGTGGTTTGATCAAAATAAATATTGATAGGAAATTTGAAAATACTAACCATTATTTGGATGGTGGAAGCTGTCACCCCCACCCTCATCTGATTAAGGCTTTGCCTTTTAATGAATTGTTATGTATTAGTAGATTATATAATGACAATTATGCTTTTATGATGACTTGTCCAAAACTTGTAAGATGTTTGAGCAAAGGGGATATGAGATCAAAGTTGTTCAAGAAGCCATTGACCAATTATTTCTAGGACAATGTTGTACTACAATGTTCCATAAAAGAGATATTACTAGGTCAAATATAAATACAAATGAGAATTTGGGCAACTCATCTCATAAAATGTTTTTTGTGACAACTTATAATCTACTCGCTGATAGAATAGTGGATATTATTATGTATTATTGGAATTTTCTTTTACAGGATAAAGATCTTTGTAAACTTCTACCTAATAGGCCTACTGTGTCTTTTAAAAGAGGGAGAAGTGTGAAGGACATGCTTGCACATAGTCATTTTGTGATTCCTGTAGAGTCACGGGTTATTCAGCCCACCAATTTGGGGTTAATACCTTGTGGACATTGTTGTGTTCATAGCCATACTGTACAAACCTTCTCTTATATTGATAATATCCCTTTTAGATCAAGTGAAACATTTAGTAGTAACACAGAAGGAGTTGTATATAGTTTAAAATGTGATTGTAATTTATATTATATGGGTGAAACAAAGAGAACTTTTCGGGTAAGTTTAAAAGAACATCTGAGAGATATTGAGAATAAAAGGGCAGAAAGCCCCCTGGCAATACATTTTGATTCATATCAAGGTGGGGATGGTAGTATTTTAGAGAAAGTTAAAATTAGTCCTGGTATGATTTTGAACAATCAGTTACTTTATAAGAAAGCAGTTTTTGTTCTTAAATTTGGAACATTGGTTCCAAAGGGCCTTTAATTGGAAATTGTTATTATAGTTTTATTAAATTATTGCTTAATTGTGTTAATTGATGTTTACATGTGTTAGGTATTTAAATGCATTGTAGTGTGTGGATTTACTAACTCTTGAAAGGCATAGGGACCGAGGTGATCGAGATTTGTCATTTTAATAAATTCTTTTGGGTTTGCGTGTATTTCCTGGTATTGTGTTTTTTTTTATTTTGGCTATTTCTAGTGGTTCAGTATATGTGGTACCATTCACTGCCAGTTCAGTGCAAATCTGGGCTTTTTCTTTAAGGTTTCAGATGTACCTAAAGAATGCCTTATGGTTATCCCTAGCTAGGGATGTTAATCTAGATTTGTAGTTAGCTTTAGAGCACTTTACAAGATGTCTTATTTGCTTGCTCAAGCTGAGAAGGGTGTGCTTCCATTTCTGAGATTGTTTCTTCTTGCTTTTAGACATCAATTTCTTATTATTATTATATAACATGTTTATGGTGGATGTCCATCAGGCAGAGTTTTTTCTTGAGGATCTTGCTTTGTTCCTATCAGGAACAGCTGAGTCAATACCATTGTGTAGGTGTTTATACAATGCATTGGTGTATATCCAAGTATAGGTGTCCTTGCCATCACTGTGGAGAGGAGCTCTGAAGCTGTTAATGCCTTCTCACAAGAAGCTGTAGTTGGATTTGGAAAAGTTTTTATCCTAATTTTTCTTGGGGGGGGTTTGATGCTATTGTTACTTCAAAAGAGACTGATTTATGATCATACTTTGCCAGGGAGGGCTGCACACTTGTGGTGGTGCACCTTTCTGCCATGTTGGTAAGTACCAAGTCTAGAATGTTTGGGCCCCTGTGCGGGTGCCAACTATCTGCTCCAAGGCATTTGAGTTAACAAAGTCCAAGAACATTCAGCCAAGTATTTTTGTTCATGTATAATTTACCCAATCTATGGATAAGTAGTTAAAGTCTCTTATGACCAGGGTGCTTGGTTGTATTTTGAATGACTCAAGTAGATCCAATTAGGCAATGTGGATATCATGGTTCATGGAGAGGGATCTATAGCTGATGATAACTTGGAGCGTGGCCTTTCCTTTAGTTATTTGCACATGGAGTAACTCTAGGGAAGCATTCTGTTTAGTGAAGCTTGCCATGATTCCTCATGCCTGCAGGACCAGTGCCACTGCCCTGACCATGCAAGGAGGTGCCCGGATGGATAGAGGATAAGTGTTCCCTTACCTGGGAACTACGTGCTTGGGTCATCCCAAGGGATTTTAAAACTGTAAAAAAAATGGACATAAATGGGAGAGATGAAATAATAAAGGACAAAGGAATGCATAGTTAAAATAACAAAAAAAAAATAATAAAATAACCAGAGAGACAAGGGGAGTTAGACAAGATAGAAAATACATACAATAAATTCATAAAATATTTTACCCAGCACTCAATTTCTTACTTAAATGCATTTTTTTTATAAATTGTTACTGAATTAAAACAGAGTGTATGGGAATTGCTTATGTAGGGTTTGAGATGAAATTTTTATAGGAAGTAATTATACTTATGTGGCATGACTATCCCCGGGATTCATGAACCTTGCGCCAGGCGCACGCATGGCATAGGCGCCACAATGCCAGACATGGCCGCCGAGCGATTCAGGTACGATCCAAACCCACGTGCATCAGCGGCGTACGCCGGAGTTGCACCGCCTCCGGCGTAGGTATGTTAAATACCCCATGTGCGGTGTTGCAGCATGCAAATGAAGGCAAGTAGCGATTCACGAAGTGGCGCGGGCGTAGCATAACAGCACGGCAATGTAAACCAAAAAAAAACGGTTTACATATATCCAAACATGACATAGGAGTAACGGAAGGCTCCCAACGTCATGTGTCATAGTGGTGCAACATGGCAATGTGGAAAGAAACCGAGAATGTCAAAGGAAAACCTGCAGAAAATGTAAATAACGACATAAATGTCATGTACGCAAAAACCACAGCAGAACCCCAGGACATGTCCGCGGAAGGTGAGGAACAATGAAGTAATTTGACAATGCCATAAAAGAGCAGTATAAGACACATCAGCATCACAGCCACAATACACCATAGTATGAATGGAAAGCCACAACCACAGCCCAAGGGTTGCCAAGGAGTGGCGTCGGTGTCTGGCGCCGTAACCATGTATTAGTAGTCAATGCCATGCAAATGAGGCAGATAATACTGAATCGCAAAACCCCCGCCGGTGTAAGGCTGCACCAAATGGTGCAGCGGTAAAACACCGAGGAGTGGCCTAGAGGGAATACCTGTCAATCGCAGAGGGGTGTGCCGCTGTAGGAGGAAGCACATTGGAGCCCAGCAAACCTGGGCTGTATAATGCACATCACAGCATCAGGACCGGCGTGTGAGGAAATAGATGCGCTGAGAGTATACAATGCGCGCACAGATGCATGTGCACGAGGATGACTACGTTCCCCAAACCAGTCATGTGACGGCCGCCCCGTCAACAACCATGGATACAGGAAGGTGATGCGGAGAATATGAGGAAATGCGGAAGCAGTGTAATTGGAGTCGTAATGAGCAATTAACACCAATCAACCGACGGAGGGCAATCGGCGGCAGCTGACAACTCTGCATGCAGAAATCTGCAAAACGGGAAAGGGGAGGAATATGAATGCAAAGAAAGTAGTGGATGTTGCAGAAATGCAAAGAGCGAAGAACCGATACAGCACAGCCAAGGAGAGAGTTAGCATAACGGCGGCGGCAGACAAAATGCATGACATGTCATGTGCCTGCAGGATGCACTCCCGTAAATAGTAGGTGCAACGTGGATAAACAGTAAAGTAAGGTGTAAAGCTAAACCAATGCAGGCAAGTGTAATGTAACACCAAAGGCAACAGCGTTGCAGTGCCAACGGTAAAACACGGTAGATAACCCACAGATACGGCAGCAGAGACACACCCAATGACATCACTGGGTGTACAGCACAACACTATAAAGTGGGAATGCACACAACACACAGCGTGAATTCCCAAACGCTGTGCCTTACGGTGTAAACACACGGGGAACTTTTAAAATGTATATGTTGGGTGCTGCCATGGCCGTGATGCATCAGCATGTGTTAGAGACAGACGGAGTTGCGGAGGAGGGTGCCGACAACTACCAGAGGCCTCAGAGGAGAAGGAGAGTGTTCAGACCAAGGGTGACCTACCAGGGGCTGCAAGACCTGGAGATAGTAGAGCGTTACAGGGTGGGCAGGGACACGTTACAGCAAATAGTGGAGCTGTGCCGGCCAAGCCTGAGAACAAGAGACAACAGAGAGGAGCCCATCCCAGTGGACACAAAGGTATGTGTAAGCTTGCGAATACTGGCAACAGGTACCTTTCAAAGGCCAACCAGGGATATAATGGGCATCTCACAGGCATCAGCATCCAGGGTACTACACCAGTTTCTGGATGCCATGTTACGATATGCCCATGAGTATATATACTTCCCCAGATCTCAGGAGGAGTTGGCCAGCAATATGCGCCACTTCCACCGTGTGGCACAATACCCGGAGGTACTGGGTGCGATAGACTGTACGCACATAGAAATCAAGTCACCACCCGGTGAGCAGGGTAGACGCTACATAAACCGCAAGGGATTCCCCTCCATCAATTGCCAGGTCATGTGCAATGCGCAGGGCATTATCATGGTTGTGTGTGCTGGCAGCCCCGGAAGCTACCACGACTCCCATATCTGGCATGCCTCACAGCTGTATCAGGTATTCGCCGGGGGGGCATCACACAAGGTCACCTTGTGGGGGATGCTGGCTACGCATTGGAGCCGTGGATGATCACACCCATCAGAAATGCACACACACACACATGCAAGAACGCCATAATGAGGCACAAGCACAAACCAGAATAATCATAGAGCGTGTGTTTGGGATGTTGAAATCACGGTTCCGGTGCTTGGATACATCTGGTGGAGCCTTGCAGTACTCTCCAGGCACATGTGCCCACATATTCATAGTATGTGCTATGCTACATAATATGATCCTGCGGAAACAGCTGCCGCAGGGACATAATGGTGTAGGGCCACCAAGCCCGCCACAACTGCCAAGGCAAGCACAGGCACAGGGTGTTCAGCACCATGAACACACTGTGCCAGCCCCAGTAGGCAGACAGAGGCGTACCCAATATGCCTATGCCTTGGCAAAGAGGGAACGTATAGCACATACTCTGACAGCGTAGGCCCCATGGACTGACACCTCCCTACCTGCACACACAGTGAAATGGACGGCACACAAACATGTCCGCCCATAATGTGTACTGTATGGGCGGTCCCATGTGTGACTCCAACATAGGTAGCACCCAAACACTGCACAACCAACAGCCAGCGGAGCATGGAACGCCAACACCTCAACCAAGACGCTGGTCCGACAGCAGACGGCGAGCCGTATGCTGCCAATGCTCGCAAGGTGTCTACATATGTACATATGTGCATACACAAATATGGATATAGCTATCATTACACACGTAGAAATATATGTACACATACACAGATATAAAGTACAACAAGTTAAACAGGGAATCACAGGGATGCAAGGTTACAGATGCAGTAAGATGCGAACTCTCAACATAGTAAACATACTGAACGACAACCCGACTATCCGGGAGGGTGGACAGAGCAGGGAACGCCACCCATGGAAAGGTCAACCCACCTAAATGCATATTCGCCATTCGGGATGATCGCCAGGCCACGATACAGTAACAGGACATGTGCATGTAATATTCTTAGGATATGAGGGCGGAGGTAGACACCGCCGCCAGCGATGTGGTCAACGTAGGTACTGTGTGCAACCGTCCCTGCGAAAGCGGCAGTATGTCTATGTGTGAGGTGAGGGTGTCGTGTGTTCCGCTGTGCCAGTGTAATGTGTGTGACACTATAAAATGTGTATGTAGGTGGCATGTGACAGGCGGAGTGGAATAACATGTGTAGGCATACAGTATAGGAACCACAGGCGTATGTATAGCAGTACCCACAAAGTAGTACTGAGAGCTCCTCACTGGCTAGGCGCGTGGCAACGTAAAACGATGCAAATCGAAAATGTCCCAGAATGTACCACAGGAGTATAGCCAACATGACATGCAAAGGACGCATGTACAAACCATCACCGTATGTATGGCGCCGACATGTTAATTCCAATACGATATATCGGCAACGTTACGCAGCAATAGTTATGTACCGCGGAAATACGCATGTGCTACCCCGGCACCGATCGTGGACACATATCGTCCCGTAAACACCGCTGTGTGTTCTATGAGTGTTAAACAAGCAATCGACACCCGAATAGGTGGCAACCGGTAGCATACAGGCCGTCCCAACTACAGGACCACAATGACCGTAAATATCCGTGACAAAATGCCAAGGGATAGTCGGCACCTACGAACAGCTGCAGATATACTACCGATGTGACGGAGGAATACATGCAGGAAGCACACAAGCAGGCGGTACCGACAGCAGACGACATCAACAAAACCTACACTCCTAGAACAACAGACAGGTAACTTGTAACTCCCCAGGCAGGGATGGAGCACACACAGAAGCATACCGTATGTACAAATGCAAGGCCCACAACCCGCACTCACCCACAGCCGATATACCCCATCGCACATATCAAAGGGATACAATCCGAAATAGCAGCAAAACATACAGGCAGTTAATGACAGCGCATACCCGCAACATCCCGCTGGGAACCACTATCAGCAGCGGATGCATACCTGCATCCGTTGTACAGGAATACAAGAGCTATGTTACACATCAGAATGCAAAACGCCATCAACAGACGCCGGCAGGACACGGACACCCACATGTGGAACATAATACCATACCCAACACACACAATCCAAGGCTAACACCACAGCCAAATGTACCTGACGCCACACATAGTGGTTGTAGTCACACATAATATAACACAATACATACCATCCCCACGAAGGTAGTGCAGATAACCAACGCCCAGACGATGAATGAACCATGGCCTAGTTCCGACGAGTACCGTACGAATGGAGGAGATGCACAGGTGATATGCGCATAAGTACACACCAAGGAACAGCTATTGGTGTGATGAACCCACATGCCGCAGGTGACGACGGATATAAGGAAGACTCCCAAGATAGTCAAACTGTATGTTCATACCGAACAAAGACGTTATTCCTACAAGAGCCGATCACTTGTCGGTAGCGAGACACAAACGGAATACGGAAAGCAATACAGGAAAGGTATGTAGAACCCACGAGATGTACTGGTGTGTAACGCATGATATGTATGACGAATCGGCACTGTATGTGAACGGTATTTGTCAGTAAAGATACCTGTCCATAAAGGAGAGAGTGGTGAAAGGTGGTTATGTAGTGTTAACCTGCTGAGTATACCAACCACTGTGGACACCGTGTGCACAGCAGTGGGACATCATGTACACAGCTGGGATAGGCCAAGGGGTGCCATCGTGATTTAAAACACAGAACAATGCCACCACCCACGCTGATGCTGGCAGTGGATGTCCAACAATGAAGTGCCACAGCAGGGGACAGGACATGTATGTATAGTGTCACAGCACACATGTGTATGGGCAGATATTGTCGATGTCATACGTAATGTGTGCACGACGTGCACGTATGCCTCGCAGTAGGGGTGACCATGTCAAGTATGTATAATGTAAAGCTATCATGATGGATACGCTCAGACATCATACACAGTATCACAGGCATAGCATGCATGATGGACGTATGGCCTAGTGTTATGTACATTAACAGGATATGTATGGCCTGCAGATATGGGACAGAGCAGTAGCAGAATAGCCACCCAAAATGGAAGGAACATCAAGTAACCATGTCCAAGCTATCTGTAGCAGGTGCAATGTGTGCAACAATGATGTCTGGCAGGTCCATGTGTAAACACATGTGCAATGTACACAGTCGTGCCACCCCCCCATGGTACTGTCCACTGGACAGCAAAGGTGGATGTAAACTGCATGTCTACACAGTACTGCTGTTGTGGTGGTCTCATGTGTATGTGTCACCCTATCAGCAAGGGAGCTATCACATGACCAGTGCCACAGTGTGTCCCTGTGGGATGTGCACAGGACCTATGTTCTACAGCATGGTGTGTGTCTAGTCTGTGTGGGTAAACAGAAGCCCAGGCTAAGCAATGTGGCTTGTGTGCACATATGCATGACTGCTTCATTCACCCTGCCCACTGCAAACGCCATGTAGGAGTACTACATGCATCAGTAATGCGGAGGATATGGCCCATGGCAGAGTACATGACACCACTGTGTAAGTGGTATGCAGATGAGTACAGATGTGTTCCCCGTCTGTCATCTGCATATGTAAACTGTCTGAGCCTGGTATACATCGCGGCATGACTATACTGTGACATGGAAAGTTGTAGCCATTGTGGAAGGCACACCACGAATGTGTTATAGTAACCCTGCCCATGTGTAGATGTGTGTATGGCACAAGTACAAAGGCTACCAATGTCCCAGCAACACACATAGTCCAGATATGTGTGGCCCTGCAGATGTGTACCCATGCCACAGTGGAATATGGCAACCACAGCACCATGTGGGGCATGTGTGTGTACAGCAACCATGTACAATGTGATATGCATGTATAGGGACAGTATCCACGTGATACCCAGTGGATGACTGTCGCTATGCAAAGGTGATGTGTATACACCATCTGTGATGTATCTGACACAATGACATCTACACGATATATCTGCCACACCGACACCTGTATGGTTGTTAGCAGTATGAGCTGGTGGAGCTAGAATGCTGCCAGGTATGTAGATGTGGGACATGTAGACATGGACATTACTCCGTGACAGCATGTTGTGTATGTAAGCAAATAGTAAACATGAGGGGACACATGACTGAGGACTGTGTAATGCCACATGTACCTTACATGTCGTAGGTAGCATGATATGCTTGCACCACTGTGTGACCTGTACAGGAGTCACATAGCCTAACATCCTGAGACACAGGGTATGATGTGATGGTGGATGTGTACATTGCCAATACCAGAATGTGGAATGGTGCTGAAGGGCAATGTGGGGATAATGTCTGATCTGTTACCCTCTGTACTACACCAACCACCCATGCAATGGTATGACAGGTGGCCATCATGTGGATGTGGTGTGCTGTGGCACACAGACGCCCAACAAGGGTGCCAGTAAAGGCATGGAAGTCGTCAATGAGTGTGTGAAGCATGTATGTGAGGATGTGCCCCAGTGCCATACTGAATGTTGCAGTCATGTCTGTATGAATGCAGTCCCACATGTGCAATGCACTACCACCCATGTGTAGTGTGATAGATGCGGTGGTGTGGTGGTCAAGGTACACAACGTCCATGAATGGGCTAGCAGTTAATTCAGTTTGGCGGGATATAACAGCTATGGAGATTGGAGGTGACATTGGGACAGTGTCCGAGGACATAATGTGTGCATGGCAGTACCATGTATGTGTCCACAGGGACAATGCGATGTCCATGTATGGATTGGAACCCTGTAGTGAGTGAGAGTGTATATTATTGGTAGGTATCCCATTGGCTGGCATGTTGCCAACAACATCTCTGTCGGCAATGCCTGGGTGACTGTCGTATGCTACATTGAATGTGGATGTAGCCAAACAACACAGACATACCACCACACTGCGTGAGGGCCCACACTGCAAAGTATGGTGGTCATGTGTAGGTAGCTAGCTGTGGAGTATGTGATGGACCATGAGGACACACCATGACTGTCAAGTGATGCACCACACACATTTGAACATACCCACCGTGCAACAGCCTGCACATGCGCCCATACAGCACATGTGCATGGAACATGCATACCACCGTGGCATCTGTGAAAAGGCCAGTACCACCATGTCTCTGTGTGGAATAGCATGGTCCCTACCAGTGCGTACATGTAGCGGAAGTGCATTGTGATATGTGTCAGCATAGTCATGTATACTGTCCGTCTGCCGGGTTGCCATGCCATTAACTCCCCCGTCAGCAGATGTTGGTAGTACCAGCTGTTGAGCACATGTACCATGTATGCTGCAATGGGTGTGTGTCCAGGGTGTGGCTAGCAGGGCCGCAAAACATATATGTCCATCAACCAGAGGGGATGTCTGTAGGTATAGCGCACAGACACATGGAGGTATGCTGCATGCCAAGGGTAGTGTAGGTAAGGTATGTCTTGTTTAATGTGTCACCCAGCTATGTGTACTGCATGGCCAAGCATGTGTGGGTACATGGGAGTCCATACTAGGGAAGTGCGTGTTGCTGTCAGCACATGGCAGTAGCAACTGTCCGAGGTGCAATGTACAGTATGATAACACAGCCAGCATGTAACCTGTGGTGTACAGTGTACTCACCGTCACGTGTCACAATGTGTCTAGCAGTCACAAACATGGGTATCCGAACATGGAGTACCTATGATGCATTTGTCTTAGAAAAACATACAGTATGTGTGTAAATCACTGTGTCATGTGGGATCCACTCACCTGTGTGTGTTGCAGTCCAGGTATGTGCCTGGGAGGTATGATCTGTGTACAATCTGGACCGGCAGGTGTGCTCTGTAGAGCATGGAGGCAGGTCCCAGGCACCGCAGATTAATGTCAGGCATGCCTTACTGTGTGTGCAGTGCATGTGTACAGCACAGTGGGGGGTGCAAGCATTGTCACACATCACTGCATGCCGTGCCTGCCTGTGACAGCCCTGCTGGCGACAGACATGTGACACTGCTGCAGAGGCAGCATAGCATGTGAAGATGGGCATGCGGGCCCCACACCCTAGGCAGATGTCCACAGGTCATGTGTGCCACAGTACTGTGGTTGACCATGACTGTCATACTGGATCAATACCACATGCCTGCATAAGTACAGTATGATCATAGTCAGCAGTCGCAGTGACAGAGTAGGCAAATGTACAGTATCCCTGTGTGCAGACCACTGCCTACTGTACACTCGGCTAGACACACACCCAGAGGGTGAATACACCATTGAGTCATCAGATGTCCCATTCCACGTAGCCTGTACAATGTCATCACAGGGTGGTCACAAAAGCATGCGGTAAGACAGACATGTTGTACCAGGTGATGTGTCATGTGTGCATATGTTGACTTGCACAGCCGTTCACATGTCTGCAACATACCGGTGCATGATGCATACTGTTACATGATGTGTGAAACTGCACTGTGACACACAACAGGGACATCTGACACAGGTGTGTTGTGAATGGTGTAACCCATGTTCACACAGGATACACACTGCTGCTGTTGGCAGCCATGCTGGTGGCTACCAGTGGTGCATGCAGTGGTCATACAGACATACTGCATACAGTGTTCATGCAGGGATGTCCATCCTTGTGGATGATGTGTTGCTATATGAAGGTAGGTGTGTGTTGTGAATGTTACACATCCAGATGACACCATCTGGTGCAGTCATGGTCGTCGACAGCATCACACACATCCACAGCAGTCAGAACCCTGTCCTGAGAATGTGTGTCAGTCACCCTCGTACTGTGTGACATATGTGCACATGGCAGAACACCTCCCACTGTCATCTAGGATGGCTATGTGATGGCTGGAATGTGCCGTGATAATGTACAATGCTGGTATCCCAATGAAGTACGTGGAATCAGACACAGTACGCCATGGCTGCCATGCAAACCATGCACAACAATGACTGCCTGACAGACACAAACAATGCGTTGACATGTTGAACATGTGCACATGAGACCTCCCAATGAGGTATGTTGCACATATCGATGTACAACTGTCATCTATGGCCATAGCATGGGTGCAGACGCACATACCCCACAGGCAGTACCACGTGATGCAGGTAGGAGGCATTGCAGGTGCACATGTGACAGTTGCTGTACAGCCACATGTCCTGCATAGCCGTCATGTAGGGGTAGTAGTGGCATGTGACTGATGGACATGCCTGTACATTTGACCATGTCCCACAGGAGATGTGTTATGTGTGTACAACATGTGATGTGCCAACATCAAGCTGTGCAGTGTATGGCCGCCAGTGTACCTGTATGACTTGTTCTGCGATGTGTGCAAAGGCACATAGTACTGCATTGCACGCCCACAAGCCCCACACAGGTGCATAGCCTGAACATACAATACAAAGAGGGTGTGGGATGATAGCAACCCACAAGAGGAGATGGGTACGGGTGGCAACCCACTACCACATCCGTGGGTATGGTGTGCATGTGTATGACACATTAGCACCTGAGAAGCTAGCAGTACAGCAGTACAGGGTTGCATGCATATATGTTCAACAATAGCCCTGTGTGTCCCACCACTGGCCCGTGGATAGACAGACACCAACACAATGTGCAGATATGATATGTGCACAGCACATAAACGATGCCTACTGTAGAACAGGCAGACTGTGTAGACATGTGCACAGTGCTTCTGCGCCAGCCACACTCAAACATGTTATGTGCCGAACCACACCAATAGTCCAGGCCATGCCAAAGCTGGACGTGCATGCATCTGTGTATGTACGCCTGTGAATGTCTCCAGCGTAGCGGTATAGCTGTGTCACTGTTCTTCACAACATAATGAATGGGTTGTATGTGTGATGGGTGCATCATATGTGTATGGTCAGATCGACGATACCATCAGTGCCCCTGCTATGTGAACATCCCTGTCCCCATACATGGATACCTATGCTGTGCCCAACATCACGTTTCCAGAGGGAGGGATGGTGGTGTGTAGTGCACCAGCAGACATGGGGGTGGCAGCAGGCACTGGATGTAGACATATGTGGTACCCACGTCAGTCCAGGTAACCATCCATGTGCACGGGATAGCAGTGTGTGGCCACATACAGCACTGTGTAGATCAATATCACAGCACATAGCACCTGTCAGGGTTACAGTGTATGCATGGGTGTGTGATACCTGCATGCACCAGACACACCCCCACCAAACAGCGTGCAGCCTACCTTGCATAAGGCCAGTGTCCACACCATGGTGATAGACATGTGTAAATACACATAGCAATGACATATGGAATGGACAGCCACCCTGCCAATATCATTACCCCCCAGGTGGATCACATCCCAGTGCCATGTATGTGGCATACCTTGCCATACCATGCAGCCCTGCCCAGCAAGGCTGCATGTGCTATCACAGTCCTACATGGTGCGATGGCCAAAAGGCACTGTCACTATCAACCATACACAGCAGTAATGTTACGGTGATGCACCCTGTGGTGTTACAGGTGCTGTGTGCTGCTGTGGACAATGTGCGTGTATACATGCTATGCATGACCTTCCCTGCTAATGTGGCATGGTTACACATTGTCCCATGTGTATCACATGTGCAACACAGGTGAGCTGTGGAAAGTTGCCCAACACCCATACAGTGCTGTGTGGATGTACATGGCACAACACATGCATGTGCAGGTGTCCATGTGTATGTGTACAGTGCCACTGCTGATGTTCATAATGGCCACGTACGTGATGTCTATTGATATATAGACAGCATCCAGGTGAACAGTAGAACTGTTGTCACAAGGGGACCCGTGCCAACTGATATGGACACAGGCGTAGACAGGTACACATGTCCACAGCAGGCTAACATCAACATGGTGCGTGTACAGTGTGATGAGGTGACACACAGATATGAAATGACACCCACTGCTCAATGGTGTGATGGCAACACATTGGCTGTATCACTGCCATGATGCCTTGCAGAGATTACTGTGCAGATGTTGTACATGTAATAGCAATGTATTCCCAGCAGTATGCCAGAACAGCAGTGTAAATGTGACCTGCCACCATCGGCCATTGTCTTACAGATAATGCCACGTTCCCGGCTGCCTGCCTTTAGCCGACAAGAAGACGAGGTGATCATACCATTGCTACATGATAATTATGACATCTTATTTAGCCATGTGCCACTGCAGGCACAACAACGGGAGGAGATGTGGCAGGATATGCGCAGGAGGGTGAACAGCCTGGGCGGCCACAACTGCACATATCAACAAATCTGCAGGCACTGCACAGACCTAATCCGGCATGCGAGACAGCGTGCCGCTGCAATCGCCAGACAACAAGGTGGGACAGGTGGTGGGCCACCAACCCAGCCCCCACTCACAGCCACGGAGGAGCTCCTGGATGGTCTGGGGACACCCATGGAACAACACGCTGAAACCCTCGCGTCCATCGTGGAGGTGGGTGTCACCCAAACAATGAGCTCGGAGCTGCCTGGTAAGTCAGTGTTGCATGTTTGTATGACAAGTGATGTAGGAGTGGGTGTCATAGTACAATACATAATATAGCAACACATGCCAGGTATATGGCCACACAGGATGCATACTACAGTATGCTATGTTGTGTATGCACACATGTGCAGAGCACATGCGAACACGCAGGTGCATGATGTGACATGCACAATGCTTACTGTGGCGATAGTAATGGATAATGTGCATACCTTTGTGTCATCCCTATACAGGTACGTCTGGCGTGTCGCAAAGACAAGGGTCTGTCACAGGTAAGTCTGTTGCTAGTAAAAGGCATGATACGGTGTATTGATATTCCCCATGTGTCCAGGTATGACATGCACACCTGGGTGTGCCCCAGTCACGGTATACAGGTTGCACCATCCGACACACACACCACCCATGTACAGTAGATCCAACCGTTAGTATAGAGTGGCATGACACCACATAACCCATTGGTGTGTTATGTGCAGTCAGCTATGCATACAATGGTGAAGGTGTTCCACAATGGCTGCATGTGTAGTATGCATTGGTATGCCTCTGCAGTATGAACACAGTACCACATAGTGAGCTGTGATCTGGCCAGAGCACAGGTGTTACCACTGTGACCTATATGCCCCTGCATCGGGTGCACATGTTGTGACATGGCACATGACATGTCCCATGCACGTGGATGTCTGTCTGCAACATTGTCACACCATGACATGACCTATGCACGACATAGCAGACATCCACAATGTCTGCATAGCCATAGGGAATGTGACACCTCAGACTAGTATGGTTGTATGTCACATGTGCCACCACAGGGCCGTGTGCACGAGGTCCATCACACACAATTGTCGATGACCCAGACAAACAAGGCCATGGGTGATACCTACAGGCATGTTGCCACACAGTACATCCGCAGTGGGTAGTCACCGTTGCACCCTGTCCACACATAGTGGGCTCATCACTGTAGTGGACCCCCTGGACATCCGATGTGGTACACCAGTGAAATGGAATGACTGTCCCCAGCCAATAGAGGTGCCACCAATGTCCACCATATACGTGCTGCTGAGCAGCTGAACTGGTTTTCAGACATGGCAATGTAATGCGTCCAGGTCACGCATTGCACAGAAACATACCGGTGCCCTGCTACCGTGCAGTGGCACAGTGCCCGTACTCCACACTGCACAGCTATGTACACAGCTCACACCAAACACACATGCACAGACACCCTTGTTACAGATGCATTGTATTTGTAGACTGTACACATAACACTGCACTGTGACATCCGTTGTGATGTGGTGCATGTGGTGGGACACCATTGACACATGTCCACATGATACCGCACATGTTTGCGGTGTACATGACATAGTGACGGCAGCCATGTGTACAGTTAACTCGCCCGTGGCCACACGGTGTATCACGGTGATGCATGCAAACTACCATGAATGTGTGTACTGCATGCCTACTAACAGACACCTGCCTCTTGTAGTGTGCACTCCAGGGCAGTATGCATACTGGCACTATTAATGTCTGGGCTGCATTCACTGGGCTGTGGTGTGGGAATGCTGCATGCCACATGCAATATCACATGCATGATGTGTCTGCATGTGTGTGTGTCCACGTGTGTGTGTCAGCGTGTGTGTGTCTGCATGTGTTTGCGTGTGTGTGTGTGTGTGTGTGGCTGTGTGTGTGTCAGCATGTCTGTAATGTAACTTACGGTATGTCTCTGTATTGACAGGTGCTGTAGGTGCATTCCCCTCCTGCGGTCCATCTGATGCTAGTGTCCCCACAGATACTAGTGGTGATGACCATGTGCATGAGGCACAGGCAGGGTCGTCACAGGCAGACACTGTGCCATTAGAGAACATCACACATACGTCCCTTTCATCCCCGCACACGGTTCAGATGCCGACACATACTGCAACACCATTGCCCATAGATGACGGACAGTCAGCGTCTGTTGGCACCGAGCAGGAATGTGTGGTGGCTGCAGAAGGTGCGGTACACACGACATTGCCAGTGTAATGACTGGTGGAGTGCCACACAGGCATGTGGCAGGTGCTGCTCGTAGGAGGAGCACTGCTAGACATACACCTGCCGTACAGGGTGCAGCAGCTGGTATAACCAGACGCATGTTCCAGACTGTAATGGCGGCGCAGGCACGTGCCGAACGGCAGAACCAGGAAGGGCAGAGGCTGCAGAGGTCCGCAATCCGTTCCTTAAATGAGAACATCCAGTCATTGGCGAATGCCCAACAGCATCTTGCCGATGTTCTGGATAATAGATTGGGTGAGATGGCTGGGATCCTCGACCGAGGCATGGCCATCCGTGAGCGTGAGCTGTCCGTGCAGGAACACCTGGTAGGGGTGAGGCATAGGGCACATGGCCATGGGCTAGTAACACCACCAAGTACAGGTCAACGTGTGCGTGCCACCACCCATGCCCACCCACACAGTGCTGGTAGCAGCAGCAGTGCAGCTGCTACTACACCGACCACACCAGGACACAGCAGGCCACGTGGACGTGGCCCTGGATGGCCCCGGTGTGGACACGTTTCCAGCGGACATGTGTCATCGGAGAGTGGCCACTCTATACCTCCACCCGGTAGTGCCCGTGCGACCCCAGGCAGGCACGGGTCACATCGCCGCAGGCCGACACAGTGAGCCGTACCACCTGCACTGTACAGTCTGGGGCTGCCAAGTATACCCCGTGTAGGCATCACAGATGACTGAACTGTGTACACACATACCCACACACAGCAAACACAACTGTAGGGCTCCACCACATCCACATGCATTCTGCACAGTCATGCCCAGTAAATGCACAGGCCCTTACGCACACACATGATGTCATCCATTGGTACAGCCTATGCCTGTGGCACACATATCACCCTGTGCATATGATGAAGTCTCTGCCACATAATCGTGAGCTACACCATTGGTGCACGGTTATGCAAACATATTCTGATGCACAGGGTGGACAACATAGTGAGAGGTGTATGTGATACCTGTGTCTGCATAGTATGTGATGTGTATGTTGTGGTGGCTGTGTATGGCAGGTGACAGGTGCGTATGTGATGTGGTTTGTGCACTGACATCATGCAGCAGACATACCATGTAGTGCAGGTGCAGCATTCATTGTTCTGTGTACACAGTATGCGTGTTGGTTACATGTGTAGCACCATATTGGTTCAGTTAACCCGTATGCCACTTATGGTGTACTTGCATGTGCCCACTGGGAGCACTGTTATCAGTTCCCCACGCAGTTGTGGGTACCCACAGGCACATCTGGCAATAGCAGCATAGCACAGGTACCTGCAACCGGCATGGACCCCTACATAGGTACATAGCACATTACGTACATACCAGGCTATGTGCCCTACGGCATGTGTAAACCTAGCAAGACTGTGTGTGGCTGCTAACACCCCTTAGGATGAGGGTACCACATCCATCAGTCTCCTGTCCCCTGTCCAGCACTGACACAGAGATGATGCCTGGTGCATACTCATGATCACACATCCACACGTCATGATTACTCCTGCACAAAGGCAGTCAGGGCCTCTGCTTCACATGGGCTGGCAATCCTCTCTGTGTTGTAGGGGGTCTCTGGGCATTGACCCTGTTCCCCCAGCATGTCCTAGTCATCTTTGTGGTGAGGTGTGTGTAAGTTGCTTCTGTGGCCGTGTTTGCCCGGAGCCTAGGAGGTGGAACTTGTCCATGTCACCCAGGTTGGACATGGCTGTGTATGTCAGGCACAGATCACCACAGAGCAGACGTGCTGGGAAGGTATACAGCTGGAGTCCCCTTGGTCGGGCAGTGTGAGACACATGTCCCAGCACCTTTATCCCCGCCTCGTGGAATGTTTGTGGTCCTTCCGAGTGCTGCAGGTGTCAGGTTAGGTACAGCCCACATGTGCCATTGTACGCAATCATTGCTGTGGTGTGTGATGTGTACAGGGGTACAATGAACACCCGTGATGTGGATGTGATTCCTTCCAGACCAGGTGGCCACAGTGGAATGTCTTCCCACCCACATTGGCATTGTGTGTGTTGACAGAGGTTACTGACAGGTGTGGTACCCATTTCCATGAACACGCCCACCATGTTGAATGGATCACCACCTACATGTTACGTTGGGGGCAAACATGTCCTTCACACTGGGTAGGACTGCACCATCTCTGGCAAGAAGCAACAGGCCATGGCTCGCACCAGTTATCCATGTATGACGCCCTAGGTGGATGTCCGTGTCAGATGGGGTGTTGGGTATGGTGGCCGGTGTGCAGTCATCTGCATACCTTGTCTGCCACTATCCCCCTATGTTGGCATGCACATTGTAAGGTCGAATGCCGAATGGCAGGGGGCCCAGGACGGAGCCCTGTGGGCCTCCACTCGAGACCAGCTTTTAGTCTGACACGGCACCAGGAACACACATCCTGTGTGGTGTGACCGCCAACCATTCTGAGAACCATCGTGTGACTTATGTCCCCACATGTACGCTGGTGAGCCTTTCCATGAGACCCACGTGGAGTGCATTCTGAACGCTCCCACCAGGGCATGGTAGTGTGTGCAAACCGACCTACCCCCATCAATGGCCTTGGTGACTGCTCCAGACAGGACGAGCAGGTTTGGGAGGCAGCATCTGCCCTTGACTAAGTTGTTGTGGGTATGTTCCGGTATTGGCTGTACACCACTGTTTGTATTCATGGGCACCTGTATGGCCCTCCCCGCAGCTTTGCAGACAAGGCTTGTCAAGCTGATAGGGCGGTAATGCCTGCAGTCCATAACAGCACTACCCTGGCATAGTGGGACCACAGATGCCATATGCCATCCAGCGGGGATCTAGCCCGTAGTAAGGCTAACATGAGACAGTGGCCTTATGTGTGGGGTGAGGGCCTCAATGAGGTTGGGTAGCACACAGCCAGGGACACCATCGGGGCCCATTGGTGCTGTGTTAACCATCTAACAGATATCAGATTACTCCAGGGCATATGAGATGTTTCGAGGCTAGACTCTGGTGGGATGGATATGTCCCCTCTTGGGGTGGGGGGTGGATGTATGCATGGGACATGTCCGCTGGTTTGTTGACAATGTCTGTGGGTGCAGTGACCATTGTACCATTCTGGATCATTTCTGGCCATGTCTGTGCGCTCCCACCCATGTCCCTACTACAGTTGAGGAAGGCCCTATGGTTGTCTCATGTGCCCTCTGCAGTACCACTACCACAAGCGGCCTTGGATGATTGTATGTGTGGCCGTATGTTGACGCTGGTATGAATGGGTGATGGCTTCCCTGGTACTGATAATGCTCCATCATGTATTAGCTCCAACTGCTGATGTACGGTTTGTCAGTGGCTGTGGTCCACCAGACCATGTGCCTACCTTTGGTGGACAAGGTCCTGATGTTATCATGATCACTTGGTGCAGACATCCCTGTGTGTGCTCAGAGAAGGCATTCGTGGAGTTGGCAGTACGGCCTGTGTTCACCACTGGCATGGTGGACTTGTAGGGTACCACACCGTCGATGATGTCTGTGGTTTACTGTGAAGAGGTCCTCACTTAGGTCTCCCATGCCAGTGTTGGGTGCAGGATGTGGATTACCAGTGGATACACTATATGGTCTGACATCACCATTGAGGGATGTACATCCTGTGTGGAGCATTTCCTCCCCATGTGTGATGGGCAGAACTGGTATACGCCCCCTAGTGGGTATGGTTCATGGCTGTTTCACAGCGTCACGCATGAACACCAGGGACCTGTGGCGTAGGTCATTGTGTCATGGGTAATGTTGCCAGTCTCTGTATGGGTGCATGACGCCACCCAACACGGTGCTGTTGTGAGAGCATGCACACTCACCAGTGTCCTCAGGACGGCTGTGCAGGTATCCTGGATTTGGGAGGGTGGTCTGTAGCATGCAACAAACTGTAGGGTGGTCCTACCCATGGTTAATTGCACCTGGATATTCCCCGCTGCAACGCCACGCCTGTGGCATGGCCGGGTTGCTGTTGTGTGGCTGGGCACACGACGGTCCACATTCTGCCACCCATGCTGTTGCACCATGTGTATGCATGTGTGCTCTGTGCCGAGTCTAAGTGTCTGAGCATGCCCAGTAAGCAGTTGTGTAGATGGACACACAGTACAGTGCACACCGCGCCCGACTGCAGTAATACCCCGGGTGCATGCCTGTATCCCCTTCGCAATGGCCACGTCTGTGCCATGACTGGGTTGCTGTTGTGTGGCTGGACACACACGACGGTCCACATTCTGCCACCCATGCTGTTGCTCCATGTGTATGCATGTCTGCTCTGTGCCAAGTTTAAGTGTCTGAGCATGCCCAGTAAGCAGCTGTGTAGATAGACACACAGGTCAGTGCACACCGCGCCCGATTGCGTTGATACCCCGTGAGCATGTCTGTCTCTCCTTTGCAACCGCTAGGTGTGGGAGGCATGGCCAGTACACCCGCCGGGGGTACACACGACAGTTGTCACCGATGTCTGCAACTGGGCGTGTAGCCATGGCCAATGGCATCCTGTATAGCCATGGTGACCATCCAGGTGACACATATGTGGCTGTCATGCCACATTGGCTGCCTACATCCTGCATGACGGATGCCCTCCCATAGGGTAAAGTGTCATGTGGTGCATCCCGTATTCCTGTCGTGATGTACTGATCACTAGTTATTTGGTATTCCCGACTGCAGCACTAACGTGTTACTGTACGGCCACCTTGGGATGGTAACAGGCTGCGTGACTGTGCACTCTGTCTTCATTCCCTATCGGACGCATTGCCTCTGCAGATGATACCACCCACCTAGGGGTATGCCTCCTGACAGTGCTGTGCTCAGTAATCCCGTTAGCGCATTCTGTAAATGCTTCATGCTGTAGTGAGTTCATGTAGGTTCGACTCTCGGCCCTTGTGTGTGTGTGTGTGTGCGTGTGTGTGTGTGTGTGTGTGTGTGTTTCCAGCTGCCTCTGCAGATGAACTAGCTTTTAGACGCTTCGCAACACATACATCGGCTATTGCCGGCTATTGTCTTATGAGTGATGTCACCCACCTAGAAGTATGCCTCTGACAGCGCTGTGCTCAGTAAACTCGGTAGCGCGTTCTGTAAATGCTTCATACTGTAGTGAGATCATGTAGATAGGCGTAGGTTCAACTCCCGGCCCTTCCGTGTGTGTGTGTGTGTGTGTGTGTTTCCAACTGCCTCTGCAGATGAACTAGCTTTTAGACGCTTCGCAACACATACCTCGGCTATTGCTGGCTATTGTCTTACAAGTGATGTCACCCGCCTAGAAGTATGCCTCTGACAGCGCTGTGCTCAGTAAACTCGGTAGCGCGTTCTGTAAATGCTTCATACTGTAGTGAAATCATGTAGATAGGCGTAGGTTCGACACCCAGCCCTTCCGTGTGTGTGTGTTTCCAGCTGCCTCTGCAGATGAACTAGCTTTTAGACGCTCCGCAACACATACCTCGGCTATTGCCGGCTATTGTCCTATGAGTGATGTCACCCGCCTAGAAGTATGCCTCCGACAGCGCTGTGCTCAGTAAACTCGGTAGCGCGTTCTGTAAATGCTTCATACTGTAGTGAAATCATGTAGATAGGCGTAGGTTCGACACCCAGCCCTTCTGTGTGTGTGTGTGTTTCCAGCTGCCTCTGCAGATGAACTAGCTTTTAGACGCTCCGCAACACATACCTCGGCTATTGCCGGCTATTGTCTTATGAGTGATGTCACCCGCCTAGAAGTATGCCTCCGACAGCGCTGTGCTCAGTAAACTCGGTAGCGCGTTCTGTAAATGCTTCATACTGTAGTGAGATCATGTAGATAGGCGTAGGTTCGACTCCCGGCCCTTCCGTGTGTGTGTGTGTGTTTCCAACTGCCTTTGCAGATAAACTAGCTTTTAGACGCTTCGCAACACATACCTCAGCTATTGCCGGCTATTGTCTTACGAGTGATGTCACCCGCCTCGAAGTATGCCTCTGACAGTGCTGTGCTCAGTAAACTCGTTAGCGCGTTCTGTAAATGCTTCATACTGTAGTGAGATCATGTAGATAGGCGTAGGTTCGACTCGCCCCTTTGTGTGTGTGTGTGTGTGTGTGTGTGTGTGTTTCCAACTGCCTCTGCAGATGAACTAGCTTTTAGACGCTTCGCAACACATACCTCGGCTATTGCTGGCTATTGTCTTACAAGTGATGTCACCCGCCTAGAAGTATGCCTCTGACAGCGCTGTGCTCAGTAAACTCGGTAGCGCGTTCTGTAAATGCTTCATACTGTAGTGAAATCATGTAGATAGGCGTAGGTTCGACACCCGGCCCTTCCGTGTGTGTGTGTGTGTGTGTGTTTCCAGCTGCCTCTGCAGGTGAACTAGCTTTTAGACGCTCTGCAACACATACCTCGGCTATTGCCGGCTATTGTCTTACGAGTGATGTCACCCGCCTAGAAGTATGCCTCTGACAGCGCTGTGCTCAGTAAACTCAAGTAGCTGCTCTGTAAAGGCTTCATACTGTAGTGAGATCATGTAGATAGGCGAGGTTCAC
>NC_056726.1:717403220-717687078 GCF_019279795.1 Protopterus annectens
TTTTGTGGAGGGATTATTAGGGGAAGAGCAGCATTATGAGCCAAAATTGCGGACAGTTGAGAGGTTTGGATATGCCTAATTCTATAAAGCAATTTATTTGCACGTACCTCTCATTAATGCAGGAAATCTGGACAAGGCCAAATATATTAGGGGAACATATAAACAGTACTAAAAATTGCTTTTGTATAAACTGAGACAGTTGATAGAATAACACGTCTTGCTTTAGCATGCATGTTTCTGAAGGTTATGAAGTCTGAAACTCTGTCTGTTATTATTTAGTGACTTAATTCCTAAATGATTTGCCAGAAAACCACAAATTTTATGAGGAACAAACCAAGAATAAGAAGCAAAAATCTATTCATTCTGCAAAAATCTGGACCGTTGAGAGGTATAGTTAAGCCAGGGCTGTCTTTGAGTTTGCCGCCCTTCCTCCCCTCACAAAATCGTGGTCAAATGGAGCCTTCCCCCTGCAGCTATTCCAATGAACCATTACTTGGCTATTTCACCCCATTTACCATAAACACGAATGTGCATACTGCTTTACTTTTGTGATGATTTGGACTTTATCTGAAAGTTTTATTTTGCATTTTACAGTGCAAACATTAATAGATATCTGCTAAACAAAGCAATGCAGTCTCACAATGGAAACACTTAACATTAAAACTTCTCTGCCCTTGAAACTCACATTCATTGAAACAGCATTGAAACCCATATTCAAAGAAAATACATTTTGCCAGTTTATAGGTTTGTTTATCAGTGGCAGATAGATTAACTTTGCGTTTGGGCTGTTTTCAAATCACAGGCCCCTTGCACACGAAGCATACACATGCTCTTTCATACACTTTCCTGATTGTATTAAATTATATTCCTTACACAATAGAGTACCGTTTTAGAGGGCATTTTAAATTTATTGTTTTGAACATTTTTCCAGTAACCAATGGAGCATGCACCAATAATGACAAAACTGCCCAATTCAGAACATTTCCATCATAAAAGTCTATTCAAACTTCTGCAGTCCACCAGTATCAGTACATATGCACAATCTCTGAAGAAGTAAGTGTCATCTAAATTCCACATTAAAGAGATCTGTAACTAATGAAGAGGTTGCTGCTAGCAAAGAACTTTATATTTTATTGTTTCATCTACAAATAAAGTGCCTGTTGCCCTTGAGGAATAAATTGCCTATCTTGCGCTAAAAAATGATAAGCTAGTAATGTTGCAATAGGGAATGGATAGCAAACTGATAACAGGTTCATAGTTATTAGGTCTTCGCGAAAAAGGAGTGCAGCATTCATTCCTTTGCAACACAGTACACTATCAGCAATGCATTTATCTACTGTGGGAGTACAAACTACAGCCTTGTAAAATACTTATCCTCTCAGGTTTAATCCAGTTAACCAATATTTCTAATGCACTAATACCTGTTTAATCCAGTATTTCTAATGCACTAATACATGTTTCCCCCTCCCCCTGAAAGAGTATTGTCAAGAAGGAATGAAATATTATTTCTTCCTGTAAGCTCTATTTCAGACCCTTGTGCAGTACTGCTTATACAGTCGGTGTAAAACTGAGAAAGTACCCCTCCCCCTGCAGTATTGTTTATCTACTTTATGCTGTGAGAATAGAATGCATGTCAGCCCAACACTTTGGTTATACATTAGCTTTATTAAGTTACTAATAAACTATGGACTTTTGTCTGATTTGATCAATTTTTTTTTATAAAGCTTTTGCTGTTTATTACCACTAGTAGGTATTTATACCCTCCTGCACAATTGATTTGAACTGTATGTATACTATAGCCCATCTGCTGGCTGTACTTGATGCAACTGAGTTTTTTTTTTCTTTTAACATTTACTTGCAAACAGATTATCAGTGGCATCTATGCACAATTGTGGCATTTTATTACAATTACCAAATAGTGTTGCCTGTAAACATTTTAACAATTATGTTTTAATAATAATAATGCATTAGAAAAACTCAAGCTACTTGTTTGGCAATCAGTCTTGTTGTTTATCTTCTTTCCAACATTTCCTGTAACTATTCATCTAGTCTAGGAAGGTCTGAGCTCACATTTTATACTCTATAAACTATAGTTAACTTTTTTAGCATTGTTTCTTTAATTTGATTGTGATTTGCATAACTATGCATTTATACTACATAAATAGACACATCCCAGGATTCATGAAGCTCAGCGCAAGGACGGCTTTAGCCTTGTGCTGACTGTGCGGCGTAGAGATGGCGCAGCTGCACCACATGCATATTAATGAAGGCATGCTGCCGTAATGGCCATGTGCATAGGAAATGTGTATGAGTGCAGGGGGCGTGTTCAAATGCTGCACTGAGGCGTGATCATGTCAGCTGCTTATGCGCAACCTAAAATGCTGACTAGTACAGCCTGCCTCCAATAGTAATCACTTCTGTCAGTGTCCGTGGATACTGAAATGTATGCAAAGCATACAAGACAACTTGCGAACACCACAATAAGAAGTAAACACAAAGGCACGTAGCTGAATATTGAGTCCCCGTCCCTCGAACAAAGAAATGCATCATGTTAGCGCTCTGTCAATTGCCAAGCCTAGCCCAATGGTATGGGTTACCACCTGTCCCACATTGTGAGGGACAGTCCCCCTCTAGGCAGGTGTGTTCATACTAAATTCATAATAAATGTGAAATGTCCTGCAATAGTATGACATAATTATGTCCCATATGTTATGAAATAGTCCCCTACAGTATGTATGTCCATATATAAATTACCTATATGTTACAAGAAACAGAATAAGCAACTACACCGCTACAACAATAAAAGCTTATATATGTAGGCATGAAACTAAAGTACTTGTAATGACTGTGGGTATGTGTTGGCATGTAAACTTAGATGTGTGTCACGAAAATTTCCCATCCAGTTCATATGAAAAAGTGGCAACCCTACCAATGGTCAGAGCATTCGCCCAATATTTGCCCATTCGCGGTCCAAGACGTTCTTGCCAGGATGGCCCATAGATGAACGGGTATTACCCAGGTCTACCTACCATGTCATGAAAGATAAGTATTTGCGAGTACCTATGTGCGTGACGTACAGCATGTGGTTGATCTGAAATGTTTGTGTAGACCTCACAACCATATTGATCCCAGAGATATGTATTGTACGCAATGTGCTCTGTTGACTGTGTCATGGGCCATCAACTAGAGAAGGGATGAATGTTGATTGTGGAATATGGGTGTGGGGGGGTGACGGGTAATGTAATATATCGCCAGTGGGAGACTGGGTTGGATGCACAATAGGTGAACTGGAGGTCTACGAGGGAGCAGTGTGTGAATCAGGAAGATAAACAAAGAACAAATATACACATCTGCAATACAATCCCACAAACATTTGAACATTAAAATGTGCAATACACATGTACAGAAACATTACTGGCACATACCCACATAATGGTCTGGCCTGAACTGAGCCATCCAACCCCAACACACCTGGATACATAATTGAATACTCATCATCCCCTTCACAGCACACAACCCCCCCCTCCTGAACGTCCACCAAAACCAGCCATACTTGGGCCGCTAGATAGGCGTGGCCATATCTGCACATAGTGATCCCTACCCATATCTAGTAGGTAGTCTCACCCTAGGCATTCTCAGGATTGCAAACTATGTATCCCTTGCATGTATAACCCTACCTTACAGCCGTAAAGCAAAGACGGTCATCTTTCCGCACAATTTTTGGATATCCCTCATGGGATATGTATCTGTTCTAAACATTGGACTTTGTGTCACAACATGATGTCCAGTCCTGTATACATCTGGACACAAGTTCTATGAGCATTAGCTGTCCACAAGCCTGCTCAGCCTCCAGCCGGTCCTGCGGAACTTACGACCCGGGATTAAACACCTGACCGTGATGCACGTGCATTATTGGGAATATATACCTTACACATTTGCATAGTGGCAGTCGGATATAGGGTGCTTAAGGTGCTGTAAAGCAGACGCAAGTAGGGTTACCACCTGCCCCACCTTGTGGGGGACAGTCCCTTTTTTGTTAGTTGTGTCCAGACCAAATATAATGCAATGGCAAATGTCCTGTGATAGTAGGAAAGATGTCCCATATATCATGTAGCAGTTGCATAAAACAGTTATTTATGTAAAATACTCAGAAGAAACAGGTGAAGCAAACAAACTGCTACAAGAATAAGTGTTCATTTAGGGAAATAAGTAAAGTTCTAACCTTTGTACTGACTGTGGGTATGTGTCTGCCTGTAAAGTCTGATGTGTGTCCCGAAAATGCTCCGCTTTGGCCATATGAAAAGGTGGCAACCCGAGACATAAGCAGGTATGCAAGCGTGTATGTGCAATGGTAGGTGGTGGTGATTCAATGGTATGGGAAATGTAAATGAGCATGTAGGTGTATATGCATGTGTATGTCCAGACCGATATATATATATATATATATATATACACACACACACATAGATATATATATATATATAAATATATGTAGATATGAAGAATGAACATGGTCACAGTATAGGAAATCCCCGTAATAGTTAGTGTTGTTATATATCATGATGGCCATCGGTGAGTACACCTCTGCATCCCCAACCACAAGTAGAACGAACAATCTCACATTGCTAAGTCTGACTTTCAGCTAGGTACAGGGCAGTCCTGGTCCACAGTCGGACAAGCCTAAACCTGGAAGACCATATGAAAACCCGGACAATCGAACACATGTATGTGCCAAGACTATAGGCTGTAGAGGTCTGAATATCCTCGGAGTGAGTCAACATGTGGCACGAGTCCGGAGCAGAAGGGAATAGGGAATGATGCATGTGTAGTAGTGCGTTTTTCCCCAACAGGTAAATGGATGCCTGCTATGTAAGTGAAGTGATTAGACATGTGTTCGGATAACTATGCACCATGGGTATACATATAAATGAGGCAGAACACCAGTAGTGTAGTGGTTAGAGCATCCGCCTAACGAAAAGGCATTCACGGTTCAAGGTCGACAATAGTACATATTTTCCTTGTGGAATTAATGTTGCTCTGCTGTAAAGCCGACATTTAATCATGTAAAGATGAATGTGTGTATCGCATGGGACTATTAACCAGTTCCTTTCAATCAAAGTGGTATTGTCATAATGTATAAGGCACAAATAAGCGTAAATAAGCGACAGTAAACCTATGTAACGCAACAGTAAGCATAGGCGAGTGCACCTGCGCAGGTGTAAGCAGCTCCCAGCATAGGAAATGTATGTTTGTATGTACAGATGTTTTATATATATATATCTATATACACACACACGTGTGTATAGATATATATCCACATACATGAGAAATATATATATATATGTATAAAGAATGGACGTTGTAACAGTAAAGCATACACAAAGGATGTGAAGGGAATCAAGAGCAATGCTGATATTGTAAAGTGCTTTCAGCGTATGTCATAAAAAGCTGCCCAGGAGTGAGAACAGCACCGCTACTCACACCACAGACAGGGTATTACCACTGGGAGTAACATCGTTGTAATGCTAGGTCTACTTTACACACAGGCGGAATGTAGTCCCATGCTGGACCTCCAAAAATTGGAAAGCGCAAATGGCCGTATTCCATAACACCATGAAAGGCACGTATGTGCAAATATACATGGCGGGAGACCCTGTGAACACATGAGGTGGGACAGAATGTGTGTAGGGCGCCAAAAGCACTGGAGAGGGAAATGTGTAAAGGTGTATCATGGCTGTGATAAGTGGATAATGGATGTTTCACCTGTAAATTTAACATAGGTGGGGTGGAGGAATTATGGGTATGCAATTATGGATCCAGGCATGTCAGGGTTGGATGGGCCGATTCTAATGGACCACCCTGTGGAAGTCAGCTAGGTCGTAATAGGTATATATGCATACTTATATGCAGACAACAATATATGTTGACGTACAAATGCTGTAACACATGCATTGCATTTGTTGACATAAATAATAGGAATGTCCCCATACAAACCAACAGTACATGGAATAATAGGCTGTGCAGAAGAGGGGCAGTCGAATCACACTACCACATTCCAATTACCATTGGTAATCCCTACATGAACATATAGCGACATCTGTCCACTGTATAATGTGCTACATACCGATTAGAAGATGACTGGAGTGTGTCGGTGTTATAATGAATAAGGCACTAGTATGCTGGTGAAGCATATAAACATCAGTACGCATGTGTAAGTGCGTATGAGCGGGGAATGTATTGACATACTGATGTGTGTGTGTGTGTATATATATATATATATATATATATATATGACAGCGAGATATGAATATACATGTATGAATACATATGCAGATATGTCTGTATATATTAATGTAAATATATATATTAGTGAAATGCACATGTATATACCTAGGTTATGTTACAGCAATTACAGGTGACATATTTAGACCGGGCATATGTTGGTGGGAGGTCCACTCAACAAACATCTACTCACCAACCCCCCAGCTAGGCCGGTGAGACATACAGACACGCAATAAAGGTAAATACAACACTGGTTCCCAGACAACCGGCAGGAAACTACCAGTGGGAGAGCTTTACAAGGTCTACACTTTAAACATGGATAGCGACGTCCCTTGCGGGACACCAAAAATATGGTGCCTTCAGTTAATGGGAGTAACACAGTTAAGACCAATATGTAGCTGTACACAGAACAGTAGATTATGCAAGCCTGGTAACACATGGAATGACACAACGTACATGTGTCCCGACATGGGGAGAGTGGGCAGTGTGTAGGAGTGTGTTCATATCCCACCTGCATCCACAGTAAGGATGAGTGCTGTAGAGTAGTGGCAGGTGGGGGAACTATGGGTATGCGATTATGGGTCTAGGTGTGCATGTGTTGGCTGGCAGACGCATATTAGGACCGCCCCATGGGTGTAAGTAATATTCCGATGTGGGTATAGCAGATGCCCATACCTCCCAAACTATAAGAGCACATCTACTGGACAGTCTGTAAACCATTGGGGGAATATATAGGGACCATATCATTGAACTGTCCCCAATTACCTGGGGCATCCATGATTACAAATCAGAATCCTAACACAGTCTCAACTAAACCATCCTAGAACTAGTGATATTAGGAGGAAAGGTGGCGGAATACATGTAATGAATAATGACAACATGTAAGAGTCATAAACTGCATGCACCTCAGAAAATGTGTATGAATACATATGTGCTCTGTGTCCGTCAGTGTGTCCAGTTAATAGCACCAACCTTTTAAGTCTGTCCCTGAGGTCATTATGCAGTGTCTCTGATTCAGTGTTTATTCCCCATTCGTATAAGAGGTCTGATAGTGAGAGAAAGCGCATGTTCCGTCGACTATCTTAGAAGATTGATAGAATAAAAGGTTTGGGGTTACCACCTGTCCACCTTTGTGAGGGACACTCCCCTATGGGCAGTTATTCATAGGTAGGTACTAGGCTATCTGCCCAAGAGCATTAATAAGCCTATCCAGAATGTGTTGGCTTTTGCCTCCCTCTTAAATTAGTTTCCTGGGCCTCTGTCTAGCAGGGCCACTGAAGTGATCCCAGGGGTAAATTTACGATTTCCCATCCACTCATCAATATTCCTCTTGAAGAGAATCAGCAAGGGGCTCTGCCTAACATAAACTGAGATTTGGTTTTCTTGAGGTGGAGCATGTCCATTAATTCCGGGTTGGACATGGCCTTATGCATCAGGCAGAGATCACCTCTGAGCAGGCGGTAAGCAACCAAGTAGAGCTCGAGTTTCTTTAGTCGAGCTGCATAGGGCATCTCTTTGAGGCCCATGATCCTCTTTGTGAGGTACTTCTGTGGTCTTTCCAGCTGTTGCAGGTGTCGAGTAAGGTACATACCAAAAGGGGCATTGTACTCTATTATAGGCCTAATGAGTGATGAGTAGAGAGGCACAATGACCTTTCTTGATCTAGAGGTGAACACTTTCGTGATTAGGTGGGCTACATAGAAGGAATTTCTAACTACTTTGGCAATGTGATTATCAAAGGAGAGGTTGCTATCTACCTGGGTCCCCAGGTCCCTAATTACATTTTCTGTACTTAGTGGATTACCACCTATGTGGTAATTTGTGGGCACTTTGTCCTGTGATTTAGGGGAAAGACTACCTATATTGTTTGTAGTAGTAGCATAAAACAACTATGTTCCTCTGAAACACCTAAATGTTATAGGTAACAGTATAAGCAACTATAATGATACAAGAGTAACCTTTTATTCAGGCAAAACAGTGAAGTACACCCCTTTCTACTGGCTGTGGGTGTGTTGCCCTGCAAAGTCTGATGTCTGTACATACAGGTCCTATAGGGTTGCCACCTTTCCAAATGGCCAGAGTCTGACATGTTCTGTAGAAATGTCAGACATTCCAGGAGTAAACATACCTACAGCAGTGCATAGTACAGTATTACACTTATTTGCTCAAATAAAAGCTTAATCTAGTTGCATTTAAATTGCTTATGCTACTTCACATAACATATAGAAGTGCCATATATAAAATAACTGTTGTATGCAATTATTAATGAAACATAGACTATAATAATGTCCTGTAATCTGGGCATGTGCTATGTCTTGATTATTTTTGCACTGTCCTCACAAAGTGGGATAGGTGGTAACCCTAAAGTCCTACTTTGGCCAATTGAGAAGGTGGCAAACCTGTAATAGGTATGCGATAGCATGACCCATCTGACGGATGTGGCTACCACAACCCAACTACTCGTTTGTAATGCAGGGTCTCTGTTCCCATGTATCAGCCAGACATAGAGTGTATGCAGAACATACAAATATGATTAATTCACTGGACAGGCCGCTGATTCCATACAGTTGAACGCCATGCCGTTGCCTAATGGGCAGCCATTCCCGATACTGTAGTCAGATGTTATAGGCATTACAAGGTGGGAGCAGATTGTAAGAGGAACACACAATTATGAATGATCCACCGGACAGGCCGCTGATTCCGTTCATTTGAATGCCATGCGGTCGCCTAATGGGCAGCCATTCCTGATACTGTAGTCAGGAGTGGCCTTAGGTCAGCTGGTGCCCTAGGCAGAGGGCACAACGGCACCCCCCCATCCTGGTCTACCTACACTAAATAAATACTGATAAAGTGCACCCACTAAAGCAGTGCCCTACGCGGCCGTTTAGTTGGCCTATGCCTGTAGTCATGTAGTCTGATGTGATAGGCATCACAAGGTATGCCTAAGAGGTACACATGAATATGAATGGATCTCCGGACAGGCCGCTTATTCTGTACAGACTAACGCCATGCTGTTGCCTAATAGGCAGCCATTTCCAATGCTGTATTCATGTATTCCGATGTAATAGGCATCAAAGGGTGGGAGCACATTGTATGAGGTACACACAAATATGATTGCGTCACTGGACAGGCCGCAGATTCCATATAGCCGAACACGATGCTGTCGCCTAATGGTTGGCCATTCCCAATAATGGAGTCATGTAGTATGATGTAATAGGCATCACAAGGTAATATTGTGGTCCTTGCTCACACCCAGGGGTGTGAGTGACAGATGTAAGCACCAATGCCGGGAACGAGTGGGTGTAAGCGTGTTTGGCTACCAGTATGCGAGTATTGCATTGGTTAAGCAATGTAGAGGCTAATCGAGCATAAGAGACTGTAACCAGAGGATATCCTGCAGCGTGGTCATTCAACAGTATAGGAATGTATCCCATCATGTAGAAGTACATGTGAGTGTTTATGTCTAGCGTATAGGTACATACATATATAGAGATGTATCAGGGACACGCCATGTGGCAACAAAGCAATACAAATGAATGAAATGGGAAACACCAGTGACACCTGTATTATGTAGTTTTGTTGCTCTATGTGATCACAAGACTCCCTCAGACAGACAATAGTTGTACATTGGCCATATACATCACTCTGTGCATGTAATGTACATTAACAGAACAGTACCTGTCCACTCATTGTGTGTGAACAGTACTCTTGCAATGTGCAACATCATCATCATGATAAAGGTAAATGGGGTAACCATAGAGGGACCGGTAGTGTTTTGTGTACAATAGGGTCATCCTCCTCACGTGTACCTGAACCATGTAGGAGTGATATGCATACCAGGACCATGCACCTGAGGGACAGTGGTGAGGATAACAGTAGTATGTTATGATGCATATTACAAGGGTTTCATGTGTCCAGTGGGCAGCTATGCGTAGGGCAGATGGTGTCCTAGGAGCCAAATAGCCTTATGTGTCCATAGGTGAGGGTCAGATGTTGGGGAAAGAGTGAAGGTATGGCTGTGGAGGATGGGTAGGAGCACAGAAATGACAGCATACAGGGTTGTTATATGACACGTGGGGGGGATACACCCTGGATGGGGATGGGTCTTCGGCATTCAAAAGCCCATGGGAACAGTGGGACGGAGGTCTCCAGCCATGGGCAACTGCCACTGCACCTACACAGCTGCAAAGGAGGCAGTGCTGGGGGCTGTCCAGGACAGGCAGCATCACCCTGTAAATGCGACACTCTGCCCTTGAGCTGGTGTATCTGGCTTTGTAAACCCTTAGGGAGCCACCTACGAAACATGTCCAGGACCGCACGACAGCAGATATGTACCTGTCTGGTCCCACTCCCAAGGGGGACATGCTCCATCCTCAGTGGTGGAGCCACCAGAAGGTGGTGCAGAGCCAACAGAGGTTGATGTTAATGGCTGGGCTCCAGATGTGCTAGTGCCTGGTGCCATGGTCAGCTGAAGTGGGACAGGAGGATCTGCCGGGACCTACCAACCCATTCGGCCTATGGTGTTGCGTTTTAAACCCACATATGGCTTAGTGATAGACAACAGCATACAGGATTACCTACGACAGTATGCATAGATATCACCAGCAACCCAACAGATTGTATACATTTGCAGAGGGAGCACAACACATGCATATATACCGCATGGCAACTGTACAATGTGTAGTAGATGTGTAACCACAGCTATGAACAGTTGCCAATCATTGTCTAGTCACTGGGAATCCCACACAGTCAGTCATGCCACTGTCTCATGTGACACATGTCCAGTCAGGGATGCGATGGCAGTAACACATCCCTATCATCATGTACTGTCTGCAATCCCCACACCATGCTTCTGCTGTGCACAGAATTGTGTTCAGTGTGTAACACAGGAAACAAATGGTTGTACACACTGACCTGTTCACAGATGGCCCTACAGATGGTGTTCCAACATGAACAGGTACTGTCATGTCTGTATTTTAACATGCAGAATAGCCATTCCCACACACATGTTAAACAGGCAGTAGTCTCAATGCAGCATAGCTGCACTTACATGCTGTAGTTGTGTGGCACATCACCCTCCTGTCATTAGGCTATTTCCCGCAGTTGAAAATGAAGCACATCCAGATATAATCTGTGATGCCGTGTCAGAACACCACATCCAGGTACCACTCACAGTGACTGTCATGGCCAGATAATAACATCTTTCCCTAGATAGTGTACTTTGTTTATCATGCAGATGGATATGGGAACACCATCACAGCTGTACCACATGCAATCATCTAGAGGAGGACTGCAATAGGTGCAGAGGCCATCACCTGACAATTTCCATCTGTTAGAATACACATGTTGCTGCTGTGCAGGTGTACACCTTCACATCCACCAGAGTGTGTGTTTGTGGGACAGGCAATGTACACCCGGGAAGGGCTTGGAGACTTCACCATAATCTGCCACACGCTGAATAGTACAGGGTCAAACCCCTGACTACTCATTACTATTACATGTGCCACAGAGGTGGCATGTTGCAGTGCTGTAAGAACATGTGTGTAGGTGAGTGAGTGCCATCTGCAACAGATATAGTAGACATACATTAGGTGTGGCACGTCAGTCCACGTGAATGGATGCCATTGTCACCGCAACCACACTCTAATGGACACACATTGACACCTTTGCCAGGGCAGCAAATACACAATGTAACTAAGTTTGCCACACCACAGTAATGCACAGGACCACATGCACCACAGGGTATATCTGTAGGTTCAATGGGCTAGGCCACGTGAAAGTGCTTGACAACTGTTGGTATGCCAATGAGGTTTATACTGGGAGTGACTGTGGTTGGGAGCATCACAACCCACATGCAGACACAGGGTGCCAGTACTGTCATGCAGGTATGCATTGCTCCATGTGTGTGTAGTGTTTGGCTGTGCAAGATGGCTGTACAAGGCTGGGTGAGGGGTAATCCTTGCCATTGCATCACCCGACAATGGTGTGTAGGGCAGGGGTGTAGTGTCTGCAATGTCCCACACAGATGGGTACTGCAATATCTGGCCTGACATCCTGGTTACCAATGTATAGGGCCATAGCTTTGCCATGCATGCCATGGATGTGTTTGATAGTTCTTCACATGGACATTGCCTGGGTTGTGCATGTCCCACAATACTGTACAGTGACATCTACAGGTGTACCTAGTTTGGTAGACACATGTAGTGTGCACAGCCCTTTATACCCCGATATGCCAATACTGGCCTGGTGTGGTGAAACCTGCTTACAGTGAGCAAGTCGGCCCTGCACCTGCATGTATAGAATGGACAGGTATTCCGTGGTGTCAGTGGCATGGGTCTATACAGGGCACATGTGTACAGCATTGTCTGGCCTTAGTGTTTCACATATGATGGCACCACATATGTTGCAGCCATTCAGTGTGGAACATGGTGAAGGCACAATGTCCGCATATATGTGCCAATTGTACCACTGTACAGGGTGCCATGTCCTCTGCAGGCCACTGCGGTCACACCATGCCTACTATCTGTCCTCAATGTGCATGTTACTAGCAACATAGTGGGATATCCTAGGCAAGGTTGTATGTGCATGGCA
Source organism: Protopterus annectens (assembly GCF_019279795.1). Lineage (NCBI taxonomy): Eukaryota > Metazoa > Chordata > Ceratodontiformes > Protopteridae > Protopterus > Protopterus annectens. Next base: position 717,416,094 of record NC_056726.1, read on the forward strand.
CATGGGTGCGGGACATATACCTGGTACTAGTAGGGCTGCATACTTACTTCACCAGCCCTTTTGCCAGATGTATGGGTATGGCTTGCCAACACAGTGCCATGGCTGACTGACAGCTGCACTCCTCGTGAGGTGGCCAATGTGTCATAAGACGGATACTATATAGGAAAACTACAAAACCCGCTCCCAAACATGTCCAATGGTAAGACAATCACGGCCACCTCTACACAGGCTTTGACAGACAAACACACACTTGCCATGTCCTGTATACAGACCCCTACCATATCACACTGCACAACACATGTTTAGGGCACGCGCTACAGCAAATACTACAAAGCACTGTACTTGTCTCATGCAGACACACACACACACACACACACACTTGGCACGTCTGGGATTAGAACACCAACCTAACTACTTTACTACACTACAGCATTACACAGTTACAGAATGCACTATGGAGATTACTGGGACACAGCACTCCCAGAGGTGTATTTGTAGATGGGTGACATCATCGGCCTTGCTAATGGTGGGTATAAGAAATGCATGGAGTGTGAGCAGTATACAAGTATTACTCAGTCCTCAGGCAAATGGGGAGACACAGACACACATACACATGGCAAGTGTGGGAGTAGAACACCAAACTAACTACTTGATTACACTACAGCATTACACAGTTACAGAACGCGCTACCAAGATTACTGGGACACAGCACTCCCAGAGGTGTATTTGTAGATGGGTGACATCATCGGCCTTGCTAACGGTGGGTATAAGAAATGTTTGGAGTGTGAGCAGTAGAAAGGTATTACTCAGTCCTCAGGCAAATGGGGAGACACACATACACACACACACACACACATGGCAAGTGTGGGACTAGAACACCGACCTAACTACTTTATTACACTACAGCATTAAGCAGTTACAGAACGTGCTACCAAGATTACTGGAACACGGCACTCCCAGAGGTGTATTTGTAGATGGGTGACATCATCGGCCTTGCTAACAGTGGGTATAAGAAATGTATGGAGTGTGGCCAGTCTAAAAGCAATTTAGAGTCCACTGGCAAATGGGGACAGACATACACATACATGCCAGTGTCGGGTAAGGAACACCTGCCTATTTACAGATTACTATTACAATACTACATATATACGAATCACGCCACACAGACTACACATGTCAAGGCTGTCATTATGACCGTCTGGGAATGTGGACATCAACAGGGATGCTGGCAGTTAGGATGTACATACCTGTGAACCTGTGTGTTTAAAGTATGAATCCATCCTGACCTGGCGTATGCCCATCTGTGGAATGGGTGACTACTACCACTATACAGGGTTACAATGGCCATGCCCATACGCAGAGGCAAATACCCAACACAAGGTGTCACTGGGTATGCTCACACACTTAGTAGCACAGGGCTGTTCGGAATGCACTATGTGTCCATCTACACAAGGATATACTGGGCATGCTCATACACTTAGTAGCACAGGGCTGTTCGCTGTGTGTCCATCTACACAAGGATATACTGAGCATGCTTATACACTTAGTAGCACAGGGGGCATGCTCACAAACTTAGTAGCACAGGGCTGGTTGGAATGCACTACTATGTGTCCATCTACACAAGGATATACTGGGCATGCTCATACTCCTAGTAGCACAGGGCTGACTGAGATGCACTCTGATGCTAAACATGGAGGGCCACAGTGGCCATGCTATTACAAGGAGACATGAACACATTGTAATGGGCTCTGGTGTTGGTAGTTGTCATTGTTAGAGGGAACGCTGCTCTACATATATTTGACACCGGTCTTTTACAAAGCAGCTGTCATTCTGGGATGACATGGCTGACAGTAGGCAGGCCTTTGTCACATATCACATGCATCCATGATACAAGGGAGTGGTGGATATTACCCAAGTCGCATCCGCCCACATAGTGCCATTCCAAGGCAAATATCCTAAACACAGGTTCATTCCTATACACCGACAGGACAACTGCATTGTTTTCTTATGCTAACCAGTGCTAGATGTGTAGCGTCCATATTCACAGCTGGCCACTGTAGATCCAACAATGGGAAGTACTGACATCTGTGCAGTGAGGAACTCCTGGCTGATGTCTCTGTAGTGTACAATAGCACTACCACCATATACCTCAGAACCAGACATGTGGGCCATAACACAGGTATGGACTGCTCCAGGTGGTGTACCCACATACATAAAGGCCACTCACATGTACTGACCGGTCCCTCCATGAAAGGTATCACAGATTAGCCATGTGCAGGACACAGTGTCACATGCTGCATTCTAGGATGTAAACTGCAGACACCACCATGCCCTCGGACCACCACCACGCAACCATACATGTTGTATGACAGAGTATGCCACCATGTGACCCTTGACCTGTGTACTGTATTAAGCTCTACATCAACTGTAGACAGTACACATGTATTGACACAATTGCATCATGTGTTATGCAATGCAATGATACCACTGTCTGTGACCAGGTCAGCTGTACACATACCAAGGGCCCTCAGTACTGTCCACCATTAGCAGATGTCTGTTGCTGTACACTAGTATACACCCTCATGTATGGATATGACATACATTTATCTGCCCTGGTTATGTACATGCCACACACACAACATACCTGTAAATAGCATAGCTGTTCATAGGTTCATAGGTTCATAGGTTAGTACTAGGCTAACTGCCCTTGCGAGCCATTGTAAGCCTAGCCAATTATTCCTTGTGAGAACTGAACCCTGCACTTTGTGTTTGTAAGGCAAACACCTTAACCATTAGGCCACCCTCCCAACCCCCTGTTGTAGTCCTTTGTGCAAACAGGTGGCTACAGCCATTACACACATGCACATGGAATGTAGGTCCATGGCTGCTGAATGCTAACAGTACATAAGGTGTGATATCAATGTTGACAGAGGTAACATCCCCTCTGTACTGGTCACCCATCATATCATACAACAGTCCATGTGTCATGTATGTTCTTGCACATATCCACCAATTGCAATGCCTACAAACATGACCAAATGTCAAGACTGTAGGACCTACACACCTGTACACGTAGTGTTGTGCATTCATTACAGTTGCTGATGTATGCAGGTGGCGTGTACCCTAGTGCATCATGCAGCTGCAATGCAGCCTCAGCATTGCCAACTGTATATGGTGATATGCTGAATGTACAGAAAGATGTACCACAGGTATGGACAGATGTGTTGAAATAACTAAGTGGCGGGGCATCTTTGCAGATGGATGTTTGCTGTGGATAGCTCACAGGTGTGTCACAAGTGGTCCTACAATACCCTGTGTAACTGGTAAGCAATGGTTTCATTAATTGAAGGACATAACACACAACTTAGACAGCGGTCAGGGTGACAGCGAAGGTAAATCACTTGACACCTGTTAATAGATATGATGTCCCTAGTGCATATATCAGCACTGTTGGCACAGGAAGCATCAGTACAGTTTGTAACGCATGCAATACTGCTGTACATCTGACATACATAACATGAGCTAGGCAGGTCTGAGATTCAGAGTACTGGCATGTGTGGTTGCATGTGTGTCCATATTTGTCACGTATTGTGGGGAATACATCTCAGTTGTTACTCACTCTCCTGTACACTAGTGTACACATCTGTACAGACTGCAATGTATAAAGCAGGACATAGGCAGGGGCGTGTATCTCGCACGTGAGGTATCTGTATGTGCATGACATAGGTGTATTAATTACTAAATGCCACAGTGTATGTATGTAGGGCTGACTGGTCCCTGGGGTGAGGATGTATGTTACCATACTGAACTGATAGGACCCCTCCCACCATCCAGGCGATGCATTCAACTATCCGTGTTGATGTCCCCGATCTTAGGCCGTACTGACTACCTGTACATGTGTATTCTCTGTGGTGCATCATGTAGGTGCACAGTACTGTAATGATGATTTGCACATAGGCAGGGGTCCTCATTCCACCAGTAGCAGCTGTGTGTGTGTGTGTTACTGTGTCGGTGAAGCCATGAGCGAGTGTGTTAGTGTCACTGAATACATGCGTGTCAATACCTGAGTGTGTGGGTGCAGTTGTGTGGTGGCATCCTGTCGTGGGAATGTGTATTACTGATTCCCATTGAGGCATCACACTTCCCACTGGCCTCTACCCTTGTAAGCAGCTAGACCACTCTCTTACCTTACCACTCCATGTAACTGTACCTGTGATGTCACCCTTTATGGATGTCACATCTGTGGCCACAGTAGCTTAATACACAGCTATCATGCTCTTGGAACGGTAGACATGTTTGTAATGTGGGACATTCTCACTGGTATGTGGCAGCTACATGGTGCATGCTGGCATATTCATACATACCTGTGAGTAGTCCACATTGACATATGGGACACTTAACTGCAAACACTGACATCCACTGGCACGTGCAATTAGACCTGAAGGACAGCAGAACATTATGACCAACATGCATTTACTGTTGTTACACAAGACACATACTGTTAACAGTATTGTACACCTGTACTACATGGTATATCTGCTGACTGTCAACAGTCCTCAACATTTGTAAACTACACATATCCTAGTCTGTTCACCCTTTACATCAGACCATATGAACATGTCCCTGCACCGATGGTGTGGATGTCAGGGATGTGGCACAGGCATCATCATATGCACAGGGTGTTAATGTATTCCAGAGGCCTAGGCTGCACCATTGGATGACATCATGTGTGTAAGTTTGGGCCTTTGATCTAATTGGGAGGTTGTGGATGTTATGCATGTGTGTGTTGCAGTGCCCTACATATGTGTCCAGTGTGTGCGTGTATGTCTGCACACAGTTCTCCCATGTGTCTGGCCTACACGGGGGTATTATTAACAGCTGCAGACTGTACAGGTGAGGTTTTATAGTTCACGGTGTCCTGCCATGGACATGTGACCTGTGCCTGCCAGGGCTTGCACGGGCACTACCAGACAGAGGTGCAGATTGGGTACTGTCTGATGTCACTAGTCCACTGAAACCATGTCCCTGCTGGGACCATCCCGGGCCATGTGCACATGGCCTGCTGTATCGTGGTGTGGACAGCACAGCACCAGATGCACTGCTGCTGCTACCGCCACTATGGGAGCAGGCATATGAGGTAGCTCATACATGTAGACCTGATACAGGTGATGTAGCAGGCCTACATCCATGTGCCCAATGCCTCACTCCTACCAGATGTTACAACACAGATAGCACACGCTCCCAGATTGTCATGCCACAGTCAAGGACTCCAACCATGTCACCCAACCGTCTATCCAAAGCATCAGCAATCTGCTGTTGAGCATTTACCATTGCCTGGATGCTGCTGTTTAAAGAATGGACAGCAGCCCTCTGTAGCCTTTGATCTTCTCTGTTGCACCACTCAGCATGTGCCTGTGCCTCAATTGCAGCCTGAAACATGCATCTGATGACACCAACTGCTGTGCTCTGTCGTGCAGGAGCATGTTGGCCAGAGGTCCTCCTATGAGCAGCACTGGCCACCTGCCTGTGTGGGGCACATTTAGTAGTTTGGCTGACACCATGGTGTGCAGGCACACCTTCCATAGCCCCCACACATTCCTGTTCCAAGCTACCACATGCCAACTGTCCTTCTTCTATGGCCACTGGTGATGGGGCGTGTGCAGGTATGGGATCTGTGTGGGGATGAGGTGAATATAGATGGAATGGCAACCAATGGCACAGTTTCAGCCCCTGACAACTCTGCCTGTGCCCCAATCATACATTCATCAACTCTGCTAGAGTCTGTGGGGACACTAACATCTAATGTACAGCAGGAGGGCAATGCACCTACATCACCTATGAGGGCAGACAAGAACTGTACATTACAATCTATACAATAGACACACGCATGTGATATGACAGAAGGCATGCAACATGCATGTGATACGGCAGACAGCATAGACAATAATAGTGGTAGTTATCATACATCCCTAGGTTGCACACAACATCATGCATGTGTGATAGCAGATGGCATGCAAATTACACAATCATAGTAGTGGTTAGCATACATCCCTGTGTTACACCATGTGGACCAGCACAGGTTAACAGTACACCTGCCTGATGTGTGGCATATGACCTTGATAATCACATGTAGTATGACATGTATACATGTTTAACACAATGGTGTTCTGTCGAATATACAGTGGGGCAATGGTGTACCAATTCAGTGTTGTCTGTCCACCCTACAGATATACTGCAAATTTAGCTGATGTGCATGGCCATTGCAGGGAATCATGAGGAGTCTCTAGTGCTATACAGTGTGAGTTACAGACAGGGTTTATAGCCATGACTGTGTTCAGATACAATACATATATACTGTGGAATGTGACCCATGTCACTGAGGTGTATACACACTAAACCGTGATGTGGAAGTTGTGACACAGGTCACTGATGAGTATACGGATGACACCCCTGCACATCTGCAACCATATTGCTGCAGCCTGGCAACTATGGGCAGACATGGTGAACACGTCGGTACAACATTTCCCACATGACATCTGTGTGCCGCACACATAAGGAGCTAGTATGGCATTTATGTCCATAACCATCAACTGGAATGTACTGTATCTGTGGCCTGATGTGGATACTGTACAGGTGACTGCTGTCATGTTGCAACACCCTCAAGATATTCAACACATCCTATGTGGTGGATTGATGTTGCACCTACACAAGAAGCTGCACAGGCCTGTAGGATGTCTAGTGTTCCACATCTACATTATAACCATTATAAAAAAGGCCATAGCCGAACCATGTGTAGCCATTGTATGATAGTGTGTACACACAAGCACAACACATCTGTGTGTGTTCCTCCATGGCCATGTGTGTACATGTGTTGTCCAAATTATAGTGATGGCCATCTATTTCACATATCTGTGTTGTCCCATATGACATATATGCTCCACTGACAACAGGGTTATGCAGATAAAGTGTGGTATGTGGGATATGTTTCCGGTTAGGCAGGCAGTGTAGCAGCCAGGCCAATAAATGTCATGGACATGTCAAGATAGCACATCACATTGTGGGACATTCATATCAGGGCTATGATCCACACCCTGAAACCTGTGTGCTGGCCATACTACAGCCCACTGTGTAGTACTGTTTGTATTCACCACATGTGTAGATCAGATCTGTTGTATGTTCCCAAAGTGAACAGCACCTCCACAATTGTATGCACAGCTTTCAACACATCTGGCAATGAAGTTTGTGAGGATTCATGTCGGTGAGATGATTCACATAGTTTGCAAGTGTGGCACATGGATAGTCCTTGTGATGCATTGCAGGTCTTGCCTGTATATTGTGACAGGACCATACATTATGTGTACATGTTGTGAGTAGCCACATGGCAGATAGATTTGTGCATTACGGTTCCTGATAAATAACACACTCACCTGCAATGGGCTCCTGTCACAGCAGAACACCAGAGGTACCTAAATAGGAGTAACACAGCAGTATGAGAATAATCCACCCCTGTATAAAGGCTACAGGGAGCAATGTGCATAACACATACACCAGTACATTAGACTATACTATGGTGTATACACATGTGTGCATACACAGAGTAGCATACTATAGTATGTGGCATGTGTTTATAAATGCCTTGCATATGATGTTACATTACATATTGTACAGTGACACATGCAGCTATATGGAATATAGTTGTTATAGGTACAGTACTGACTTACCAGGCAACTCCAGGCTCAGTGGTTGAGAGACACCCATCTCCACAATATTGGCTAAGGCTTGTGGATGTGGTTCTGCAGGTGTCCCCAGGTTGGCCAGTAGCTCCTCGGTACGTGTGAGTGTGGTCCACCACCTGTTGCACCTTGTTCCCTGGTGATTGCATTTGCACATGGTTTCGCCCATCTAATGAGGTCTGTACAGTGTCTGCCCAACTACTGGTATGTGCGGTTGTGGCCACCCTCATCATTAACCCTCCTGCAAAGTTCCATCCACTGGGCATCCCACTGCTGTGCATCCTGTGGCACATGGCTGAACAGGATGTCATGATTATCAAGTAGGTATGGGATGAGGGCCTCATCCTCCAAGCTTGTAAAAGGGGGAAGCCTTGCTCGTGGCATACCTGAAAGACATAATGATGGAGACAGGTCAAATTACCTCAGAGACATACAGAGCTACAGCTGAACATACATGTGTATCACATTAATTCAGTTTAAATAGTTGTATTTGCAAACTTAACATGACACTGACATGTTTGTGTCACACACATGTGACACAATGTTGAGTGGATATTATCACCATATATATATATATATATATATGTGTCTGTGTGTCACCTGATTACATTGCTCATATTCCATATAGTTGCTGTCTTGACGTGGGCATGTCTGTTTGCCTGTACTGGTGTTCCTACCTATCAGCACATAGCTGGATGTGTCCAAATTAATGCATTCGACCTTGATGCAATGCATATGTCGCATATAAGGACTTACACTGCCTTAACAGACATGACCTGTGACCCTGCAGACATGCTCACATAAGGTTTTACATGTATATGTTCTGCCATATACATATACATGGCACTGTACAGCGATTCAACATCCTGACATGTATCACCTGTGTTGCACATGTGATCCACATGGGACACTGGCTAGCCAGATGGTATTTGCAGGGATGGATATCAACTATGGCATGTACAGTCAAAGTCAACTAGTGGGCTATATGCCATGGGCCATGTATGCCTCTAGGATGAAAGGTTACCTGGCAGTAGCTGACAGGTGGGTCTGTGGGGCCAGGTGGAGCAGTGCCACATTACTGATCCACAGGGTAATGATACATATACCATGCGGTCATCACACCATGTCTGAGAGGGGAGCAATGTGCATCTTTGATGGACAGGAATGCATAGTATGGCAGGACTATGTCAAGTGTATGGGACAAGGATCTGTCCAGCATGTGGTAGGTGGATGTCCGTGAAGTATGTGTTCGAGATCAGGATGAGTACGTGTAGCATGTCCGACATCACTGTGTTTGACATGGTTTTATTTTGGGTATGCATCATGCTACATAGTGGAGATGGGGAATGGGAAGGCTGGTGTAGGCCATCTGCACATGGCCAATACCCCTTAAAGGAAATATGTGATCTGATATGGGTTACTTGAGTGGCCTGTATGGCTGGACAATGATCTCTATATTCATGAATGGCACCCTATTATTAAGGTTGCCACATATGACTCCCTAACAGGTGCGGTGATGTAGCTATCACAGGAAAGACAACTGCCCAGCTGCATCCCTCACACACAAGTGTCCATTATGACGACCGCTGCCTAGGTGTAGTTCATGGGTACAGGGTTATTAGCATAAGGGTGACAATGCGAGTCAGCTATTGCTCCTAGGTCATAGTCATTTGCATACTTCAATAGGCAGATGCCTTCTGTTTGTCTGTGAGGTATGGACTACAATGAGAGGGAATAGAATTCATTAACCCTGACATACTGTAGCTGTCACTGGTGTGATGATCACGTATTATTCAGACACCTTCTGTAGTGTTGTTTCTGCCAGCAGTCCTGCTGCAAAACACTTCTCTGACATAGGAATGTACATCTAGTATACCGAGTGTAGGTGGTCCACAGTATGGATGATGATGTCCTATGACCTGGCAAGGTTATGATATGCAGTGTGACATCAACCATACTATCATCTACATCTGTACTGCTGACATCACTTAACTCATTCACTCCGGAGCAGTTCAGAAAAAGATGCCTGATAATTCCACCATAGGAACAACAGTGCAGCCTGAGCTCATTTTCAGAAAATCCATTTGTAATACTATACAGAAAACAAATGTTCATAACTCTTTAACTATAAGAGCTACACTAAAAATGTAAACGCGAAAGTTGTTCAGCAGACACTGACCTTTCCAACAGTGTAAATGTTAATAGTGCATATCAAAGTCATTATTAAATATTTGGCAAGGAATGCTGATATTGTGCAAATGTTTTATCTTTTTGGAAAAGCAAAGCACAATATCTTGGTCTATGTACCATGCAGACCCATACAATTTGAATTTAATTTGTTAGTATGAATGTCAGCTTTAAAATGATACCTTAACCATTACTGTGTGATGCTCCTTTCATGAGATATTAACAGAAATGTGATTAATATATTATTTCTCCTAATTGATAAATAAACAAAGCATAATATCTCATCACCTGTAACAGACAGACCTACATATAAGTATAGAAGTTGTGCTCTGAATGTCATCTTCAAAATGATGCATCATTTGTGTGTTTACCGTGCTCCCTCGCAAAGATATGGGCATAATAATGAGAAGTAGTGTAAATGTATAATTTTCATATTCGTACAAGACTAAACAAACTGTGATATCTCTACATGTGTACAGTGCACAGACGCAGTCCTTTTACCATCTTGTAAGGAGTAACAATGTCTTCAAAATGAGGTATTACTTCACACAATGAGATGCTCCCTTGCAAAGTTATTTACCAAAATATGAAAAAAAATCATAATTTCCATAACCTAAGTCTGAAACAAACTTTGATATCTGCCTATGAGTACAACATACAGGCACCATTCTTTTACCATGTTAGAACTATAAATATTCTTTTCAAAATGAGGTATTACTTGGCACATTCAGATGCTACCTTGCAAAGTTATTTACCAAAATATGAAAAAAAAAATCATACTTTCCATAACCTAAGTCCCACACAAACTTTGATATCTGCACATGTGTCAAACATACAGGCCCAATTCCTTCATCATGTTAGAACCAGCAATACTGTCTTCAAAATGAGATATTACTTGGCACATTCAGATGCTCCCTTGCGAAGTTATTTACCAAAATATGAAAAATGAATCATGATTTCCATAACCTAAGTCCCAAACAAACTTTGATATCTGCACATGTGTCAAACATACTGGCACAATTCTTTTACCATGTTAGAACCAGCAGTACTGTCTTCAAAATGAGATATTACTTGGCACATTCAGATGCTCCCTTGCAAAGTTATTTACCAAAATATGAAAAAAAATCGTAATTTCCATAACAGTTATTTGCTAAGCTCAGAGAAATTAATTTTACACAACACATTTCATAATAGTGTTTTACTTACTATACTGGTCTGACTTGGTCTTGGGTGTTTTCCATTTTTCTCACAAGCTGCATGTTAGCAATCTTGCATGGCTCTCCTCACGCCATTGTGGAGGTTGGTCAAGAACAACACAATGCCCTCCTCAGTTAGGTGAACACCAGCCCTTCTGAACAGGTGAACATCTTCCGCGGTGATACCTTACCTGAAATAAAGCATGGGTGTACACTGACAAGGGTGCACAGCAAGGGCACATGTAAGGAGAAAAAGCAGGGTAAGGACCGCCGCTCCACTAATATGCCAAGGACAGGCATGGGGTACCAGATGTTGGTTATCTGTAGTGTCCCACAGCTGTGCTGGCTGCCCACTCAGACTGCTGATACCACTATGGTCTCATAACCTCCTTCAGTGCCAGCAGTCTGCCTTTTCTCTTTACATGTGCCCATTCAGCAATAGACCTAAGGGATGAGGGACTGATAGTTTTACCTGAAAAGTGATAATGACTCAGTGCTATATTGTAACTGACTTATTGCTAAGGTGATAATGACCTGCCTTTCATTACTGCAAAGTTATGCATGCTCAGATACAGGTGATAATTGCTGCACATAACCTGTTGAGTAGGCATTCATTCTTACCTTGTGCAGCTGTTATAAAACAAAGACTCGTTATAAGTACGGACAAGACCTGAATAATTCAGTAAAATAGTATAACACTTAGCCCTTCCTCCCACCTAAATTCTACACATTACTGACAAAGCCAAGACAAATTCCCAAAATATAACTGCTTCATGAAGGTAGTAGTCAGCAAGTAATAACCTTTATCTCACTCAGGCAACTACTGAGTTTAATCTGGAAGATATTATACACATATGATTGCTAGGAATATAGTTCTGAAATTTTGCTCAGACAGTTTAGACTATGAGCTGCTAACAAACTTTGTGTTGTATGTGTGACTCCCTCTGACACTGAGCAAGTATACATATACATAACCCTATCCAACCATCAGGGAAATTCCACACCACTTGCTTGCAAGCTATAGGCCACATTCTGTGAATCAGGAAACCCATGGAAACACTGTAGCTATACAAGAGCTACATGGATGGTCAATAAAAACTGATAGCAAAACAGATTTGGAAAATTGTAATTGATGGAAGTATTTTTAAATAACAGGGCTGCAAAAGTGGAGGGAGGAAAAAGGATGTAATGATTTATCCGTCTGAAACAGTGATTTTTGGAAATGGACTGAATGGACCAAACTCAGCTGCTTATTTATTGCCATTGATTGTGAAGGGCTGAACTTAATTGTGCACTGTGACCTAACTTTTGGCCAACATGTCCACTGTTGTAACATTGTGCAATAACATTGCACAGCTTCTAAACCAAGGGACTGTGACTACATCTAGAGATGTCATTGTTCCCCTTTACTCAGCTGTCATCAGGACAATTATTGAGTGGAATGCCCTCTTTGTTATGTGTATGTATAAGAAAAGGAAGCACTAAGGATATGAAAGAAACTCCAAATTACATTAGAGGAATCAATGTAACTGACTGGGTAGTGCACCACTAGCAAAGAGATACAAAGGTAAACAAGCCCAAGGATGTCAGATGTAAGCTTTAGTTCACAAGACAGCAAAGAGAATGGAGAATCTCAAAATAGCAATAGAAAATAAACTTTGAAAGAGTGGGTGTGGAGTATGGCTGACCTATGACACTTCCGTGGAAAGCAGATTTATGCCTGCCCAAATGATAATGGCAGGCACTGACATGTTATTAGATTTAACCTCAAGAAGAATTCAACCAGTTAACATTTACTGATTTTTTTCAGTACCTACAGCCACCCCCCCCCCCCTTACCACAAAAAGAAACATTTCCACCAAGGATCCTTTTTGCAATAGGTTGGTGTGTGTGCACGTACTCTGACAACTAAATGAAACATTTTCCACAAGGATCTCTTCTGCAGATGTCCAGGAATACAGAAGCACTCACCTGACCACAAAAATAAACATTTTCCACAGAGACCTCATCTGCAGTCTGTCTAGGCTTGCAGAATCACTACCTTTCTGAGTGTGCATAAGTACTCCTCTGACTACCAAAATCCCCTTTCTAGAATGTTTAGCAAGATCTATACAAGTCTACAATCATATGCTGGCATAATCTTGCTTTTCAGAATCCTGAAAACACAGACCTGGTAGATCATGCCCCTTTCTAAGTTTTAAGGATTCCCTGAGGTTTTATCAGTGCCTAAACAATTTTCTTTCAGTAACAACTACAGATGTAAGTTGTCTGCCACCACTTGTTGCAGTTTATCGTTACTGGACATTGATCAGAATTCCTTCATCATTCATAACTAAAGCCCTTCTGTTACTGTCTGTGTACAAATGTTCACATGTATTTGTTGCAGCATTTGTGTCATCACTCTCCAGCCTGCAAATAAAACAATAAACACAGTTTGTACTTGCATTATTGGGGTCCCTTTGCATATACTACAGCAACTCTCACTTCAAACATAAGTAGGACAGCGCATTTCTGCTGGTGGGGTACTGTTCTAATATAAAGCCGAAACCCGAACTCTACACAGTCTTCTTTGGTTACTATAAAACCAAACAAAAAATAAGACTAGAATGATGTGAGACTTATTTAATGCAGGGAATTAAAAGCTTCTGGTATCTGCCATGTTCACAGCTGTGTTACTTATTATACAGCCCCACTGTAAAAGAACGTGACAAAGGCTAATGTGCTACATTAATAAATAAAAAGCTAATGCAAAATACGCAACTCTTACTGGAGTTTTTAGCTGCCATTCAGTCACAAGCTGAGACTGACCAGCTGTCCGTGGCCAAAATAAATACATACTTAAATAAAATAAATTCATAGATAAATATGTCCGGGATAGTCGCTTACTGGCTGATAAGTGCTGTAGAGGCAATTCTGATTGGTGTACTGAGCTGTCAAACACTCGTGTTCTGGCACTGCTGAAGACTCGACTTGATCAAATGCTCAGAACCCCAAAAAACACAATTCTAATTTAATTTACTTGAAAAAAATAAAATGAGTCTACTTAAGTTTGCACTGCACACATATACATTGCTTTTTAAGGCAGTTTCCACAGCAATCATAATGGGGAATAACTATCAACACGATGTGTGAAAAAAATGCACACACAGCTCAGATAAAATAAGGACTGCTTTACAGTGTAGCAGAATGGTTCTAACTGCAAAATGTGTGGCGTTCCAGGGCCCGAAAGTCACCAACGGCCTGCCTGCAAATATAATGGCAGTGTAACTCTCAACTCTCTTCTGCCAAACCTGCAGTGACCCTACTTCTTTCCATCAACTGTCAGCTCCGAGCAGTTAAATAAACTGTTGCTGGGCACACAAATAAAACTTTATAGTCCTACCCACAGAAGTATTCTGTCAGCACCGTGAAAAACACAGCTAAAAAATACAAACACTGGTGAGTAGCGTGCACCAGAATCAGCAAAAGATATCAAGCTGATAACATTAGGGAATCCTCGAGTGGAGTCCTAGCTAAAATAATTAGTTAAAAAGAAACAGTGGGAGCCGGCATCTTGGACCTTATTTGTAAAATCTTTACCTGGGACATGTCACCCACATAGTATATAAAACAAAATGCCACTACCCGACACCACAACCAAAGAAGTTGAAGAAAGCATCACAGCTCTCCAGGTTAATTCACAAACTTCTGTTTTCTGGAACAAACCCCTTCTCTTTAATTTCCAAATCACAAAGAATAAATGTGTCCCACATCAAAATACAAGGTCCTACAACTTGCCTTCCCCGCACTAGTTACCCCCACCTTCCATGGAGAATTTACCACCTTACATAAATCATGTAGTCCGCAGTTAGACTTTTGCCTCTGAGGCTAAAAAGCAAACAGGTCTGCAATAACACAACACCGCACTTCCACTTAATCTGGAAACACTTGCAATTTACGGGATGATTATATTCCCAATTGTGGCTATGCTGTTTCTGCTATTGGACTCCCTAAAAAAAATAAATAAATGGACTCAGGCACTGGTAAAAAAAAAAAAAAAAAAAAATCTTACCCGAATTATCAACAAAAGCACTTCTTCAAAATGAACAGTAAACCGATAAAACTCCTGAGAAGAACCCGGTATTGCTTCTTCAATAGCGATCTGTGCAAGCCGTGCCCAGAATAAATAGAGGGTTCCAGTAGCAGGTAAAATCTGCAAATATCAGCAGAAAGAAAGAAAATACCTGCTGCTGTACCATCTATTTATTTGGTGAAATGAAGAGAAACACAGGTCGGGGTGGGGGTGTTATGCAGGTGGTGGCTTAGATAGCAGTAATCTGATTGGTTGCCACCACTTGCTTTATCAAACACTTAGAAAAACAATTTTCTCAAAAAAGTTTAATGCAAACAGCTAGTAAATACATTCTGAACTGTAACTATAGAAAGTAAATAAGTTAAGTTACAATTTCAGCATGTTTTAATGTGAGCACAGCAAAAAAATCAGCATTAAAGTTTCTCACGTCTGTGGAAGGCACTCGGGGGTAAGAGCCTGAAATTCCTCTCATCTCATAGCTTGCTCGGATGTAAGCACAGAGGCGCCATAAGACGGTACTTGGGCATAATAAGTAGTTAAGTGATCAAGTTTCATGGCCTTCCAGACCAGACTCAGCAGGGTAGTAGTGCAGTACTTCCCGTTATCAGTGGTGTCTCCCCCTTTGTGGGTTGTGATACCTGTTGGTGTGCACCATTCAATGTGTACACAACCTGACATGGAGCTATGTTTTACATGATGTGTATGTGGAGAGCATCTTGTTTTGCCATATGTGTATGATACAACCTGTGATGTGGGCAGGTCCCATGCAGACTCAGTGCAGCTTGTACCTGCATAGTTGTGGGTACAGGGGTCCTGTGGTGTACATGGATATATGCTTGTGTACCTGTTGGGGGGAGGGGGCCGTGTTATGTTATCCAAGACCCTATCTGGATTGCTTATTCATGCTAAGCACTTGTTCAGGACTTGTAAACAGTACGTAAACTAATAATTACTATAGCACTCAGTCGTCCACATCACCTACAGGTAAGGGTGAACAGGTTTTGTACATACTTTTCTCACTTGCGTAGAGTAATGTAGCTCTTGTATTCACTTTCCTCACTTATCTAGGTGAATGTAGTTCTATATTCAGGCATGTCCAAGAGTCAACTGCCAGTGTTCTCACCTGTCTATCTGATGAATCTGGACATCTTGAGGCAATGTACACATTGCCTCATGTGCACAGACAAGCCTCTCCGCCTACCACCCAACACTACAACCTGTGAGAGATGCACTCATCTAGCCAAACTGGAGGTAAAGGTCTCTCCAACCAAGCCTGACCCTGACTGTCATGTGGAGAAGGTACACAGTCGCACAGCACCACACAAGCCTCACTGTATCTACCACACCATTAACTGGGAAAACTACTCTTATACCAACACATTAGCTCAACGGTTTCTGAAATTCATAAACACCAATGCCCTGACTCAACATATCCACACACCCACCAGGGGCAACAATATCTTAGACCTAGTCATTACCACCATGAGTGACCGGTGCTCCACACGTGAAGCCATCTCCTCGTTTGTCTGATCAGACCATGTGCTGAACACTGTTGATATCCACATCCCGCACCTACCCCCCCCATTAAGGGAACCACAGTATAATATGTCTACAAGGCCAGCTACATGCTTCTTAAGGCAGACATTTTGGATGTCATGACACCCATGCATATGGACAATACTGTTACAACTGCTGAATCCTACACAAATGCACTCTGTAAGCACTTACACGAGTGCATGGCTTGTGCTATCCCAAACAGAACCTAGACGCTATACTCATAATTAACTAAACCAATCTGGTGGTCCCCTGCCATAAACATATTGTACTATAGGAGGAAGACACTGTTGCAAACGAGAGTGCAATACCATGCATGGAGGAGATCCCTGGCCAGCGTCAGTAAGAAGGTGAGATCGCTTATAAGATCCTACAAAGCTAGCTATGAAAACTATAACGTAACTAATGCCAACAACAACCACCAAACCTCAATGTCAACAGCCATATCTGCTCTGAGTTACAGCACGAAGGCACAAAAATTACAGAAACAACTGATATTGGCAACATCCTGGCAGATCCCTCTCAAAGCTGCACACTCTAAAGGCAATATCACAGCATCCATGGGACCGGACAACATCTCAGGCTGGTTTTACATGAACTTTGGATTGTACTGTCTCCTCACCTACGCACCATGTTCAATAATAGCCTCACATCAGGCATTGTGCCCCCTGAATGGTGCACAGCAACAGTTATCCTACTCCACAAAGGTGGCACCACAATGGACCACGGGACCTATTTCCCTATAGGCCTGACTAGCCTGGTCTGCAAGGCTATGGTGCACATCATGGATCATTGTCACAGAGACATTGGGTACCTCCCAACCTTTGACGCCTCCCTGTTTGGCATTGTTAAGGCCAGACCATGCCTCCTAAACCTGGTGGACTTCTTAGAAACAGTTACCAAGGCATTAGATGAGGGTAAGGAGGTCCACACAGTCTACCTAGATCTCTCATAGGCTTTCAACACCATTCCTCCTTCTGGTATTATCAACATACCCATCTGCCTGAACATTAACCCCTACATCATGTTATGGTTTACAAAGTGGCTCACGGACAGAACATACACAGTGGGAGTTGCATACCCTAGGTCCGACTGTATACCAGTTACAACTGCCATCCCCCAGGGCTCAGTCCTAGGACCCCTCATGTTCGGTATATACTTCTCTGACATGCAGACAAGCACATGAGGGCTTTGGCTGAAAAGGTTTGCAAACGACTGCAAACTAGGGGACATAATTGTTTCCCCAGCTGTTTCAGACACCCTCTGGAAGTGGCACACTGAGACGGATACCTGGTGTTAATATCATGGTGTCAAGCTGAATGCCTAAAAGTGCATAGTCATCCCCTTTGGATATAACTAATTATCCGTGGACTACCACATAGGTGCTAGTCCCCTACATACAAAAAAGGTAATACGGGATCCGGAAACAACAGTAGATAGCAATCTCTCCTTCGATACCCATAATGACAAGGTGGTTAGAATATCCTTCTACATGGCCCCCCTAATCTGTAATGGGTTTGCATCCAGATCAGAGGGGCCATTGTGACTCCACATGTCATATTAGACCCATTAAAGGATACAACACCCCATTTGGGATATACCTTACAAGACAACTGCAACTGGACGTATAAGAGAATTTAAGTACCTTTATCTGCACTTTTTTTTCAAAAAAATACAGTATTTAAATTGATTTTGACTGTGTTGCAGGAATATTAACTGAACTGGAAGTTAGTCAGTGTTTGCTGAATTTTGTTATTTGTTAGTAATTACAGGTGTGGGGGTAGCCACATTCTTTGATTTCCTGTCCTTGTCTATTTAAGTGGTACAGTGTGAAATATTTTCTGCTTAAAAACCTCAGCTTTGGCCAGCTAAGAACTTGCTGTATTCAACTGGAAGTATAAGAGAATTTAAGTACCTTTATCTGCACTTTTTTTTCAAACAAATACAGTATTTAAATTGATTTTAACTGCGTTGCAGGAATATTAACTGAACTGGAAGTTTTGACTCTGCTCTTCAGTTAGTTCCACCCACCCTCCCTGTTTTTGTTTTGGTGTTAATCTTAGTGGCCTTGAAACTGCCCGCCCCTCTTGTAAATTTGTGTTTGGATACTCCTTCTGGGCCCATCTCATTTGCTCACTCAACTGAGTGCAGTGAGATCATATTCTGATTTCAGGCACTCCTACTGTGTACAAAGAGAGCATCTGGGAAACAGAAAAAATAAATAAATAAGCTTGTTTCCTGTCGTTCCTGTTAAGTGGTATAGACTATTTGTAGGCTTCTGAGCCCCCAAGCCCTTCTGTGTTGGAGGGAAGCCTTCTAGCTTAGTTTTTTTTCTTATAACTAGCCAGATTTCTAGTTTCAGCACTCAAATCTGTTTCTTTGATCTCAGCACTTGTTCAGAAAAAAAAAAATTAATCTGCTTTTACTGTACTTGTGTTTCTACCTACTTTATTTTACTTTTGCATCATCTTAAAAGTACTCAATTGTATTTATTACTGCTTGGTGTAACTCATTCTAAGCCTTTTGGTTTAAACACTTGGGCTTCAGACCAATTGTTTTGCACTGAGAGGGTTTGTGGTCTGCACTGTAGTGGCAGAACAGGTAGCTTACATCCTTCTAGGTTGGGAACTGCTGATTGAGGGCTCAGTGTCTGTTATTCTAAAAGTGTATTAATTCTGGTTTAAGCACTTGGGCTTTCAGGCCAGTTATTTTACATTAAGAGGGTTTGTGGTCTGCCCTCTTGTGGGAGGAGAGGCTGGACTCTGCCCTTCTGAGCTGTGAATTTCTGGTTAAAGGCTTATAGTGCATGCATAAGAAAAACACAAATCCAACCAGCACCATGCCAGTAAAGCGTTTTATTGCGATCTGGTACCTCGGCTTTTCGCCTTCAAACGGATCACAAATATTATTAGTCATTATAGAATAATTTGATATTTGATTAATAACATATTCACATCTTGGCACATTTTAAATAACACTTTTTGTGTATGTTTCTGTATAGTTAGACATAAAAACAATATACAGGATAATATTGAATTCTTAATATTTGTCCCTTATAATATGAATTACTTTGAAGTAATTATATTTACTCCTATATACATTTTCTCACATTTTTTACTTATTTGTCAATATAAATATAAATATTCATGAAATATTATAAGTTTAGAGCATATATGTTGGAAGGTAATTTGATGTTGACTTCAATTTTTAATTTTAATGGTGAGACTTAGAGGATGAAATACTGCTAGAGCACTTTAAATTTATTTATAAATGATGTAATTGAATATTTAGTGCTGATTAACTTATAAAATTTGTATAAATTTCAGTTAACAGCACTTTGGATTTGTGATCCATTTGAAGGCAAAAAGCCGAGGTACCAGATCACAATAAAACGCTTTACTGGCATGGTGCTGGTTGGATTTGTGTTTTTCTTATTTCTAGTTGCTGTTTTTCCTCAGTGTTTGTGGAATTATAGTGCATGCATATCTGATCTGCTTCTTACTGAAGTTGGTGTGCCTTGTTTGCTGTGGCATAGACTGGATTCGGGCCTGCTGGATCTAGCTTTGTTTGTGTAACTTGAGCACTAATCCAGGCATTCTCTAAAGTATTCAATTGTATTTATTACTGCTTGGTAGTAACTTGATTAAAGTGTAGCTATCATTCTAAGTCTTTTGGATTAAGCACTTGGGCTTCAGACCAGTTGTTTTACATTAGGAAGGTTTGTGGCATGCACTGTGGTGGCAGGACAGGTAGCTTTCATCCTTCTAAGTTGGGAACTGCTGATTGAGAGCCCAGTGTCTGTTATTCTTAAAGTGTATTAGTTCTGGTTTAAGCACTTGGGCTTCAGGCCAGTTATTTTACATTAAGAAGGTTCGTGGTCTGCACTCTTGTGGGAGAAGAGGCTGGACTCTGCCCTTCTGAGCTGGGAATTTCTGGTTAAAGGTTTATAGTGCCTGAATATTTGAACTGTATCTTACTGAAATTGGTACACCTTGTTTGCTGTAGCATAGACTAGATCCAGGCCTGCTGAATCTAGCTTTGTTTATATGCTTGTTGTTTGTTTGCTTGTTATTTCCCTGGAACGCTAATTCCACCTAATACGCAGCTTCTCAGCACTTCTGTGGATCACTAGTGATATCTGCATTGCTTACTGTACTTATTTCCTTGTTTCACTTGAAAGAAAGTTACTGTTTGTTGTTTTGCATTTAAGTTACCTGTAACACATTGCACTAAGTTACCTGGCACTTGCTCACTAAAGCAATTATATAAGTCAGCACTAAAAATTAAAAGCACTACACCCTCACTCCCCACTGGCCCTTGTTTTCAATTATTAAGGAATTCCCAATATTATTCTAGCATGTCCAAAAGTCAGTTGTCAATCTCCTCTCCGGTCCAGCTGGTGAATCTGGGAATCTTGAGGCAATGTTATAACTGCCTCATGTACACAGACAACCCTCTCCTCCTCCCAACAAATTCCAACACATGTGAGAGATGCAACCATATAGCCAAACTGGAGGCTAAGCTCTCTCAACTCAGTACTGGCATAACCAGTCAGGAGGAGAAGGAAACCACACTCACTACAATTCCAGTCTGACATAGACCTACCACGACAGCAAACCAAACACATAAGCACACAAAAACATATTCGGAGGCTCTAAATAAAGATCTGCCTAAGCAGCAGAGACCTCCAAAGCAGACACCCAAGCAACTGCTACCCCAAAACAAAACACGTGCAACACATATCTCACAAAGCCAGTGTGCCGAACAGTCACAGCCCTTAAGACTAAACAACACACCTGATACACTTGTAATAGGTGACTGTATCGTCAGGCACACTGACGTCCCACTCACCAGGCTGAACAAGGAGAAGGTCACGGTGAGCTGCCTGTCGGGCGCTAGGATCCGCCACATAACACAAGCACTCAGGTCACTTCAAGGCAAGTACAAATATGACTCAGTCATTGTCCATGCTGGTGTGAATGACCTGAGACCTACCTCCCTGGACTACATGAAAAGAGACATAGAGGAGCTCTCTGAGCATGTAGCCCAGGCCGGTATGACCCTGACCTTGAGTAGCATCTTACCCTCACCAAGAATGATGCCACAATATGAAGACAAGATGATTAATTTCAACAATTGGCTTAAGTGTTGGTGTCATTCAAAGGGGATCCAATGCCTATCAGCCTGGGATGACATGCTCGACAAGCCACGATGCTTCGCTAGGGATGGCTTGCACCTGTCACCCCTGGGCTTTTGGATATTGGCAAAGGCTCTTGCTACCCCCATAGTGCATTTTTTAGGCAAGGCTCCAAAGACAAACCCACCTCCATAGGTATCACAAGTGATAAGAAACTAAGAGTAATGCTACTCAATGCCAGAAGTCTAAACCTGAAGATGCACGCACTGGAAACTCTCCTTAGCATGGAGAACATCGATATCTGTGCAGTAACAGAAACCTGGTTCAAGGCTCCCGAGAGCACCCCAGCACTACCAGGTTATACCTCATACCATGCTTTTCGGCCCCAAAACTTGGACCAAATCACAAAAGGAAGGGGAGTATCAATATTCGTCAAAGATACCCACACCTCCAGGTTGGTGGCACAGCACGAAGCATCAGAGACTATCCATGTGCAACTAACTGTGGGTAAAACTGCCTTCCAGTTTATAGCCTGCTACAGACCACCCTCCCAAACACAGGAACCCCACTTGGCCTTCCTGAGAATACTGGAAAATATGAAGGTCTCTCCAAACACCATTATATTGGGCATCTTCAAGTACCCAAACATAGACTGGGAGCATTACTCTAGCTCCAACACCCTAGCCCAAAGGTTCCTAAAATTTATAAACTCAAATGCTATGGAACAACTTGTTACCACTCCCACAAGAGGTGAAAACATATTGGACCTGATCATCACCAACATGGGGACACTATGCTCCAGACCAGAAGTGTATCCCTCACTGGTAAGATCAGACCATAAACTAATCTCACTGGATATTCACATCCTGACCCCACCCCCTGCCCAGAAAACCACAGTGAAAAACTTCTCTAAAGCAAATTTCACACACCTCAAAACCGAGGCGAAATCCTTCAAAGCCCCTGGGCCTGTGGAAAATACGGCCCAGACCGCAGAATCCTTTATAAACACATTCTATGAACACCTTCAGGAATGCATGGATCATGCAATCCCAAATAAAACCAAGACCCAATCCTCCAAAGGCAGATGTCCTGTCTGGTGGACCCCAGCCATAAACAAACTATACAATAGAAGGAGGAAGCTACTACATGATAGAGCAAAATCCCAAAAAGGGAAGGCATCTCTGATCAGTATTAGCAAAAAACTACGGGCACTCATAAAATCGTCTAAGGCCAGCTTTGAGAGAAAAATTGCACAGAACACTAAGGATAATCACAAGGCTTTCTTTAGTTATGTTAGGAACCTGGGTGGGAATTCCCAGATATGCTCAGAATTAGTCCAAAATGACAAAAAATACACCGAGCCCACAGACATTGCCAACATCCTAGCTGACAGGTTCAGTGCAAACTTCTCCCCCTCTCCCCACCAAAAGGGCAAATATCTATCCCAACAGAGTGCTGCCCCCCTGACATCTCAGATGCTCAGGTAAGAGCCGCCCTCTCCAAAGCAAAAAACACAGCATCAATGGGACCAGATGGTGTCCTGGGCGTCCTACATGAACTCCAAGAAGAGCTAAACCCAAACATAAAACTACTGTTCAATCTTAGCCTTACTACAGGATATGTACCCAAAGAGTGGCGTACAGCAACAGTGGTCCCTCTCCACAAAGGTGGTGCCTCAACGGATCCTGGAAACTATCGCCCCATAAGCCTGACTAGCTTGGTCTGCAAAGCTATGGAAAGGATCATCATGGACCTCATAAATAAAGATATTGGGGACCTACAGACACTGGATCCTACCCAGTTTGGCTTTGTTAAGGGCAGATCCTGCCTCTTAAACCTGGTCAATTTCTTTGAAACAGTCACCAAGGCCATTGACGAGGGAAGGTGGTCCACACAGCCTACCTGGACCTCGCAAAAGCCTTTGATACAATACCCCACTCGGGCATTATAGATAAGCTCACCAGCTTAAATATAAACCCCTATGTCACTAGATGGGTTGCAAACTGGCTCAAGGACAGAACCCACATGGTTAGAATTGCTGGAGCCATGTCAGACTCCAAACCAGTTACAAGTGACGTCCCACAAGGCTCAGTCCTGGGACCTCTCTTGTTCGGTATATATTTCTCGGTACAAGCCAACACGGAAGGACTGTGGCTGACCAAGTTCGCAGATGACTGCAAACTGGGCGCCATAATCAACTGTCCAGCCGACACAAGCATCCTCCAAAAGGGCCTCATAGAAACAGACAACTGGTGCCAGAGCCATGGCCTCAAGCTAAATGCCAAAAGTGTATAGTCATCCCTTTGGCAAAACAAAGTGCCCACAAATTACCACATAGGTGGTAATCCATTAAGTACAGAAGAAGTCATTAGGGACCTGGGGACCCAAGTTGATAGCAATCTCTCATTTGACAACCACGTGGCCAAAGTGGTTAGAAAACATTTTATATAGCCCACCTAATCATGAAGGGATTCACATCTAGATCAGGGGAGGTCATCGTACCTCTTTACTCATCCCTCATCAGGCCCATAATTGAGTACAATGCCCATTTTGGGATGTACCTTACCAGACACCTGCAGCAACTGGAAAGACCCCAAAAGTACCTCACCAAGAGGATCAAAGGGCTCAAACAGATGCCATATGCTGCCCGGTTAAAGAAACTCCAGCTCTACTCAGTGGCATACCGCCTGCTCAGAGGCGATCTGTGCCTGATGTATAAAGCCATGTCCAACCCGGAATTAATGGACATGCTGCACCTCTGAAAATCCAAATCCCATCAAGCTACGCGCTCGAGAGACTTGAACCTCAGCACTGAAATAAATAGGACATGCTGGAGGGACAGATTCATAACGCAGAGGCTCCCTTCACTCTGGAATAAAATCCCAGTCCAGGTTAGGCAGAGTCCCACATTGACTCTCTTCAAGAGGATTCTTGATGAGTGGATGGGAGATCGTAGGTTTACCCTGGCTATCACTTCTGTGTCACTGTTAGACAGATGCACAGTATACTAACCGCAAAAAAAGGCATAGCAAAATAAATTTAAAATGGGTGGTGAAAGCCAAACACACTCTGGCTAGGCTTCTATATGCCCTAGGGCAGATAGCCTAGTATGAACCTATGAACCTGTACACATCTTTGAAGATTCCTGTCAGGGATACGCCCCATTATTTGGAACTACATCCCTGATTACATTATACAAAACCCCTCGCTAACACTCCAGGGAATCCTTGCAGAGTGGGTGGTGAACAGTAGCTACATCCCAAGGAAACTGCAAGTGGCTCTGCTCCACAGAGTGACAGTTAGTTGATCGATGGGGTGGTGACAGCAGACATGTTTTGCCTATGCTTATGAGTGGCCTCGGTGGTTGGGCATGTACCTACCTATGTATCTATGAACATGTACATACAGTATGGACACATATATTCAGGTATTGACTTACCTTGTACCAATGGCGGTTTTGTGTACAATAGTTGAGAGCTACCTATGTAGGATGCACACAGTAGACCACCTATACATGACAATTTACAGGTGGTTGTATGTGTGTGTGCCATCCATGTTTGCTGTGTGTGCAGGTGGAGAATGGTGCCAGTCCATGAGTGCCTACAATGTCAGTGTGTGTGCTATATGTTCCCTCTTTGCCAAGGCATGGGCATACTGGGCATGCCTCCGTCTGCCTACTGGGGCTAGCACAGGGTGTTCATGGTCTGAGTCTCCCTGTTCCTGTGGGTCCCTTGGCAATGGTGGTGGGCTGTGAGGGCCTTCACCATTCTGTCCCTGCTGCAGCTGTTTCCACAGAATCATATTGTGTAGCATGGCACATACTATGAAGATGTGGGCACACGTTCCTGGAGAGTACTGCAAGGCTCCACCAGATATGTCCAAGCAATGGAACCGTGATTTCTGCATCCCAAACATGAGCTCTATGATGATTCTGGTTTCTGCGTGTGCCTCATTATGGCATTCTTGCATGGCTGTGTGTGCATTTCTGATGGGTGTCATCATCCACGGTTCCAGTGCATAGCCAGCTTCCCCCACCAGGTGGCCATGTGGGATGCCCACCCTGGCAAATACCTGATACAGCTGTGAGGCATGCCAGATGTGGGAGTCGTGATAGCTTCCAGGACTATCAGCACACACATCCAGGGCATTGCACACAGCCTGGCAGTTGATGGAGGGGAAGCCCTTGCGGTTTATGTAGCACCTACCCTGCTCACCGGGTGGTGACTTGATGTGTATGTGCATGCAGTCTATTGCACCCAGTACCTCTGGGTAGTCCTCCACATGGTGGAAGAGACACATATTGCTGGCCAACTCCTCCTGCGTTCAGGGGAAGTGTATGTGCTCATTGGCATGTGGTAACATGGCATCCAGGAACTGGTGGAGAACCCTGGATGCTGATACCTGTGAGATCCCCATGATATCCCCAGTTGGCCTTTGGAAGGTACCTGTAGCTAGTATTCCCAAGCTTATACATACTTTCGTGTCCACTGGGATGGGTTCCCCTCTGTTACTTCTGGCTCTGAGACATGGCTGGTACAACTCAACAAGTTGTTTTATGATGTCCCTGTCCACCCTGTAACGCTCTGCTATCTCCAGATCATGTAGCCCCTGGTAGGTTACCCTGGGTCTGAACACTCATCTCCTCCTCTGGTGCCTGAGATGGTTGTCAGCATCATCCTCCACACCACCGTCAGTCTCCAACACATGCTGGTGAATCAAAGCTATGGCAGCCCCTAACATATACATATTAAAAGTTCCCCGTCTGTATACACCAATGGTGCAGAGTGTCTGGGAATACACAAGTGTGTGTGTGTGTGGCTTTCACACCTTATACTATTGTGCAATGGATGATGCTGGTGTAATTGGGTGTGTTTGTGCTATTCCAGCTGCAGGGTATCTTAATTATTGGTTTTACAGCATGTACTGCTATTGTGGGGCCTTTGGTCTTGACTTACGCTTGTTTGCCGTGATTCATCTATTGCCCTTTACTTCTATTTTCAACCTGATTCACCTCCCATTGTCAAGCATGCGTCCAGCTGCTGCCTTTCTTGTTTTGTGCTTCCACAACCCAGATTGTGTTGGGAAATGTGCTATGTAGCTGATCTACAGCAAGTGTGCTTTGTTCTGCTGTGACAGCTCTCTTTTCTTTGCTGTACAGCACCTCCCCTTTCCTGTTCTGCAGGTATCTGCTAGCAGCCTTGTTAGCTGTTGTCTATGGCCCACTGTAATTTTCTAGGTGTTAATTACTCATTTGTACTCGAATTACCATGCTGCAGCATTTCCTTATTGTCTTCCAGTATCCTTCCTGTTTCAGCTGTGGTGCTCGCCGTGCACATCCATTTACTGGGTTTTGTGCGAGTTTTCATCCACTTTCACATGAACTTTCGGTTACTTTGTGTGCTCTCAGCTAAGCAAAGCTATGGCTACTTCCACACCCCTATCCTGCGGCTTTGCTTAGCAGCACCCAACACAGATTAGCAATGATCCAATGTGTTTACAGATACAGTGGCGCGCCCCTCTCTTGATGTCATGTTTACCTCCAGGCCACTCCTTGGTGTTGTAACGCTATGCCATGTGGTACATCCTTACGCTGGCGGGACGTTTGCGATTCAGTATTACTTGACTCATTTGCATGGCATTGACTGCTAATTCCTAGTTACCGCATGGAACACTGTCACAGTCCCTTAGCAACCCTTGCGCCATGGTTGTGGTGTAGCATGCATGCCATTGATTATTATGGGGATACCATGAATTGCGTTACATTACAGTTTTATGACATCTAAATATATTTTCATTATGATCCTGTTTGCGCATCGATGCACTGCGGTTTTACTTTGCGTTGGTTTGGCCATGAAATTAAATGTTTTATTTTATATATTGTGCATGTTGTTTTATGCCATTGGCTACATATTTAGCCATTGGCATATATTAACATTATAATATGTAAGTTTGGTCTACTTTCATGCCTCCGATTTTATGTTTGACAACATATAAACCATTTTTTTTTGGTTTACATTTC
The DNA here is from genome assembly GCF_019279795.1 of Protopterus annectens. Taxonomy (NCBI): domain Eukaryota; kingdom Metazoa; phylum Chordata; order Ceratodontiformes; family Protopteridae; genus Protopterus; species Protopterus annectens. The sequence continues at coordinate 717,443,992 of NC_056726.1, forward strand.
TACATGCTTATGCTACGCCTGCACAACTTCACAAATCACCTTCATTTGCATGCTACACTGCTGCGCATGGGGTAATTAGCATACATGCGCCAGGAGCTGCACAGCTCTGGCGTATGCTGGTAGTGCACGTGGAAACAGCTCTTACCTGAATCTCTCAACGGCCATATTTGGCGCTAGATCGCCGACGCTACTCCAGCGCATGGAGCAAGCTTCATGAATTCTGGGGATTATTTTACAATTAGCTTACATGGATTTCAGTATTTTTTTATTTATTTAACTGTCCTATCATTAATTTTACAAAAACTGTTTGACCACTACCATCTGGGATTTTATTTCGTTTTAAAATTCAGAACTTTAACTGTTTGGTGTGGTGTTACTATACAATTATAAAAATTGCAAAAAAACAAAATAGATAGCTTAACTAACACATGTTTATATTTACATTATTTATATTTGCTGATGTCTGCCTGTTATTCTTGTGCATTGTAACAGATGTATTTTTGATGAAAAGAAAATACATGCATGTCAGTCTCGTGGCTTTAAATCTTTATTTAAGCATGTCAATCTTGTGACTTTAAATCTTTATTCTTATTAACTATTTTTATTTAATTTTATGCACTAGATCTGTTTCATTTACCTTTTGACTATGCTAAGAATGGCAGTCATATGCTCTACTTTACTGTAGTACTGATAAATGTCTTGCTTTAACTGCATGGAAGTTTTGAACATTTGAGAATGATTTGTCCATACATCAGATTTTAGCATGTATGCTTAACCATTTTCCAAACATAAACATATTATAAAATATATTTCTTTTGTATAAATCAGCTGTAGTTTCCTGTTCTTTTTAAGCTCAGCTGTTATATGGAGGAAGTCAGTCTCTGTCAGTTTAGCTAATTTATTTTCTTTATGTTGTAACTGCTGTTGAAGAGTTTCCGGTAATGTTGCATGGTCTTTCTGATATTTTTTCGTAACCTGTTCTGCTGAATCTAAAACTCATATGCACTTTTGAAAAGATGTATGTATAATTTGTCTAAGCTTCCTGAACTCATTGTGTCTGTCTTTTAGAAGTTTATTACATTATTTTGTAACAAAATGTACTAGAGGTTCTATCAGTAACTGATTTGACTGTTGTTGCAACTTTGAAATAAACCTTTTACATCTGGTGACAGAACATACCTGTCTAACATCTGAATGTAATGTCAGCATATAAACTTTCCTTGGTTCTTTACCATTAACATTTTTGTCTGTACAGTCTAACCTTTGAATAATGGCATGCGCTGTATTTTTATGACATTCTACACACAATAAACATTTCTTTATACCACACATTATTTTGTTTCAGATACCAGTCAAATATTGTAATCCTTTTGCATAATGCCTTACTATTAACTTCCCCTAATAAGGTTTTACATTTGCTAATATGCTGTATATACATTTCATTCTGTTGTTATTACCTTTATGGCATTCATACTGTATGTAACACAGAAAAATTTCTTGCCAGTCAACAGAGAGGCAGATGGCCAAGCTGCTTTACTGTAGATGGTTGAAAAGTCTCTGTAGTCACTTGTGAAGTTGATACAGCAAAACTGTCAGTTTCAGTCTTACAACTTTGCATTGTACCTTTTTTTGGAGAATTTATGGCACTACTCACCTTCCTGCACTGCAGTCTCACACTGCATTTAGATGTCACATAAACTGTATTATTGCTGCAAACTGTAGAAAACTGTAGAAATCTGAAGTACTTCACATAAACGTTACTGTACTTTTACAGGAGTGACCTTATACAAGGCATTACCCACTCACTCCACCTGTTTTTTTTATACAGGCTAGGAACGTTCATTAGGGTCACCATTGAACATTTTATTTTAATTTGTGCTGCTATGCTGTGCTTGGTTCCAAAGTCTTCTTAAGACAATGAAGTCTTGCTGGCTGTTTACTGCTGAATTAGAAACAGAGCTTTGCATGACTCCATCTGTAGTATTTTTAAAGCACCAAGCCTTTCAAATTGCACACTGATAAAGAAATCTATTTTGCAGCTATAAGCACAGTTACAGATAACTTATTTTATAATAAACCACACGCACTCTTTCTGTCAGATTGTAGCATATATTTACAACGTTTTCCTTTATTACAGATATGAATGATGACTTCTACATAATATGTCTTTCTCCCATAACTGAATTACTACAATTGTTATATAGAGTGCTAGTCATACACATAGATTTGGTTATTTCCTCTTGGTATCTTTTTTGGCCTTCTGTGGGACGTCACATGTCTGTTTTTAGACTTTCTATTGTTCTGTCAGCAGTTCTGCTGATGTGAAAATGCACAAATGCATGCAATCAGAATAACAGAAGTATGAAAGGAAACATCTGTTCTGTTCCTATTGAAAAACATCACGTATTGCTGAGTTTAGATATTTGTTCTGCAAACATGAGAAAATCATGTAATACTTGCTTTCCAATATTGCTTTGTTAGGCTTTTTCTGATGCTGTGAAGAGAAGCCTGTCTGTTATACATATAGTATGAATGCCCATTTTACATTGCTAAACTCTATACATATATTCAAGCAAACTTTTTATTCTATGCTTTATCTTTCAGCATATTTACAACAGAATTAATTTCAGCCTTATATTCATAATCTCTAACAACTACCTGCTTTGCTATTAACAATGCAGGCAGACTCAGCATAAGCAGCACTAAACGTTTGCTCTGCTGCAGCTCTCAGCTCCTTGTAAAATCTACTCACTCAGCTGTATCTCTGAACTCTGCAGCACAAGAAATCTGGAAAAAGACAAAAATTATTGTGGGGGGGGGGACAAAAGCCCAAAAACCAGGGACACATTTTAAACATTGCTTGTATAATGTTGGAAAGTTGCTAGAATAAAAAGCTATGTTACTACCATACATTTCACTGCCAAGTCTTGAACCCATGACACTGTGCAAAACAGTCAGAGCAACATACCACTATGCCAAATCAGCTGTTTTGTGAAAGAGAGAAAGACTAAAACTTAAATGGCAACCATTTAGTAAATTCAGTTCTCACCATAGCTGTCAACCTCTTAGCATAAAACCCCTGAACAAAGCCAATAATGGGGGAATACAGCCCTCAAACATATTCAGTGAATTCAGTTCTTATCATAGCTCTCAACCTTAGCACAAAAAACCTGGATCAAGCCAATAATGGGGGAATACAGTCCTCAAAATAGGGACAAATTTCAACTATTCATTTTATAAACTTAGACATTTGCTAGAATAAAAGCTTTTGTGTTACCATGTACTTTTTGAAGAATATGAAGTCTGAAATTCAAATGCTTGTCATTTTTATTTAACATTTGTTAACCAGGAAAGTCTTACTTGGAACAAAATCCAATTTTCAGCAGAGTCCCAGTGAGAAACACTCCAGACAGACACATGTCTTTGTAAGATGTGATTGGAGGACACCAGAGCACCCAGAGGAAACACACACAAATACAGGGAGAACATGTGGACTCAAACCAGAGAACTGGTAGCTGTCAGGCAACAATGCTACCATTGCATCAATGTACTACTGACTTTGTAAGGACACAAAAATACAGAAACCACAGATTTTATGAGGAACAGAACAGAACAAGTATGTGGGAAAATCTGCAAATTTTTTACAAATGGTGGTGGGTAGGGAATTCAGGCTCTTGCCACCTGGGCCCAAGGTACAGGGTTCAAGCCTGTTCTCTACCCACCACCATATAGCACTTGGGGCATTACACACACACACACACACACACACTGTATTCCTTCCTTACCTCAGGTTGTAAATGCATCCAAAGTCCATAACATCCACAGTCCTTACACACACACACACACACACACACACACACACACACACTGTATTCCTTCCTTACCCCAGGTTGTAAATGCATCCAAAGTCTGTAAGATCCACAGCCCTTCCATCTAGCCTCTGTCTGTAAAACAACATCCACCCTTTCCATCTAGCCCATGATGATGATGAGAACAAGTCCTTCCCACAAGAGAGCAGCAAGCTGGGTGCTACTCAGCCTGCAGATATTGCAGTCCAGTCCCCCATCAAGTCTGCATAGACTTCTGGGATAGTGCTTCTGCATGCTCTCTCCCAAGTCTGGACTGCTGGTGAGACAGTCTGGGTTCTGTGCGCATGCTCCAGACTGGTTCACCAGCAGTCCAGAAATGCTGTGCATATGTGATGTTCTGTGATTCTTGTTTTTATTTTGTATTTTCATTTTTATTTTAGTTTTCTTCTTTGTTCATAGCTGGGGTACTGCAGTCCTGCAGCCCAATAGCACGAGCCACCCCTGGTGAAATCTACAATGCAAACATTTTCAAAATAGGTTAAATAAGATACTCAGTGCTATCTGTTGCTATAAAAATGTTGCCATTTGTTGATACATAATAATGCTGCTATCAAAATAATTGAAATCCTCTAAACTGTGAGTGCAATTAGTAATTTATAACTTCAGAATAATAACTGAGTGTGTCAAAATGATATGAACTGTGAGCACTGCAAAGTTTCTGTATTATAGCTGATGTAAAAGACTTTCCAGACATGCATTCCATCTCTGCTATATTCTCTGAAAGCTACATAGCCAAAGCTGTAATGCAGACCTACACAGCATACACCCCATTAACTGCTTCATTTAGCACAGCATAGCCCATTTAGTGACCACCTGATCAACAATTGCAAATACTTGATTGAACTTTTGTGTGTGTCAATCTCTCTCGCTCTGTCTCTCTCTGTATATATATATATATATATATATATATATATATATATATATATATATATACACACACACACACACACACATATGTATGTGTAGGTATATATATCGTCTGACACTTCACACAAACTGTACTATCACTAGGTAGACAACACTACCCCCCTCCCCTACACCCAGTAATCTCCCCACACTCTTCTCATTTTCTCCCATTCCTACCTCCAACATAAGAAAACTCCTAACTAAACTTAAACCCACAACATTAGCAGTAGACAACCTCCCAAGTGAATTCCTACAAATTGCAGCTGACGCCCTAACCTACCCAGTATCCATCATGATTAACCGATCTCTGTCAGAATGCTATGTCCCTACACTATGGAAAATATCACACATCATTCCCCTTCACAAAGGCGGCCCCTCCACAGAACTAACCAACTACCGCCCCATAGAGATTCTATCTCCACTCTCCAAAATACTAGAGAGATGCATTCACTCTCAAATCTCAGACTACCTCCTTACTAACAACCTCCTTTCTAATACTCAACATGGTTTCCGACCAAACCATAGCACCACCACTGCCTTACTCTCTTTTACTAACAGTATCCTTCACCATAAAAACAATGGCCATCTCTCCTCTACTACTTTCCTAGACCTATCTAAAGCATTTGACATGGTCCCACACAAACAACTCCTCTCTGTACTCAATAACCTATCCTTTTCTCAATCAGTCACCAATTGGTTTCAAAGTTACCTGTCTGACCGCCAGCAATCTGTTGTATGGCAAAATGACATATCTCCCCAACTACCTGTCTCTATTGGTGTTCCCCATGGATACATCCTTGGACACCTACTCTTCTATATTTTCACCAATAATCTAGCCTCTACCACCAAACATGGACACTCATACAATATGCAGATGACTTAACCATCATCTGCTTAGCCCAGTCCCTACCCGAACTGCAAAAGGTCACACAAGATGCCTTTTCCTCTGTTGAAACTTGGCTATCCGATGCCCAGTTAATACTCAACCCAAACAAAACTAAGCTCCTCATCTTCAAACCCATCAAACATACTCAAAACAACTCTCACTTTAACATCACGGCAAAAGACAACTCCACTATCCACCCAAAAGATCACACCAAATTGCTAGGAGTTGAAATAGACAACAATCTCAAATTTGACACATATCCATGACCATAAACAAAGTCCACCAAAAACTAGGAGCCTTATACAGAAATAAGCAACTCCTCACCAAAGCAGCTAGGATTTCAGTTGCAATTTTGCACCTTATCTCCACCCTACTTTATGCCTCTCCAATATATACCAACCTAAGGCAATGCGATCTAAATAAACTCGAGACCTGCTACAACAACATCGCCAAATTCACTACCGGGGCATCCTACCACAGTCACCACTCTCTCACACTTACTGAACTTAGCTGGCTAGAACTCCCTTGCCTCCTTCAATGGTATCAACTCGCACTCGCCCACAAACTGGTTAACCATCCTCTAAAGGTCCCATCCCTCCAGTATCTACTCCAACCCTATCTCACCACCAGACCACTAAGATCCAGCAACAAAAATCAATTACAGGTTACTAGAGTCAATAACACTGCTGGAGAAGCACTATTCTCCAGCGCTATAGCCAAATTATGGACCCCCCCCCACAATAACCTCTCTACCATCATGCACCCACTTCAAAGCTTTACTTAAAGCAAACCTAAAAACATGCTGGCTATGCCCTTGTAACTCTCCCCTCTAACTTCTCCCACTCCATCTGCCCTCTACCTATCTTCCACCCCACAAACTACCTTTGATTACAGCAAGCTCTGATACTTCCATACCTATCTACTTATTATATGGCAGTAACTTCTTATTGTAACAATTGTTAATATCTGCTATGACTTCGTGGATAGAACAGATACTAGTTATCCTCCTGTGAAGGCTACTTGGACGTCTGTATCTTAGAAGTCTCCATCTCCTGATAAACTAGATGCAGCATTTGGCTCCCTAAAAGTGCAGGGGTTTTGGTCTCCTCTTTAGCAGAAAGGGGACTTCTGCTCCCTGTTCAGGCTTTTCATTCTTTTTTCTCCCCAGGATCTCTCAAAGTGTTTGCAGACAATACCACAGTGATGCAGTATTATTTATTTATTTGATATTTATTAACCGGGTTATTCCAGCTGGGATAGAAGCCCATTTTCAGTGGAGACCTGAGAAGAAAAGCTCCAACAGAGACACTTTATAGTAAAAATGATTACAAGCACATTTTACATAAGTTCAGAGATACAGTGAATTATAACACATAAGTTCAAGAAATACAGAAGTATAGTACATTAGTATGAAAAAATAAACAAAAAAATTACTTTTTATTTATTTATTTTTTATTACATAGGCAAAGTAATTCAGTTGGATTTTCAAAGAATGAGAAATATTTCACAGAGAAGAGTGGAGTTTATAGATGGACAATACAATGTATCTATGTATATGTGATGTAGCATTATAGCCTAAGGGTTTATTCTTAGAGAGGGACTAAAGGGAAGAAAAAAACAAATTTAGGCGGTATTGTAGATGAAAGTTCTGTGGAGAAAGAGAGAAAAAGCATATAGTAGTGTAGTGGATTAGGTAGGGGCCTGAAAGGGACAAATCTTAGTGTTAAGTAGGTGAAGTTGTTCCTTTTTTGAAGTGTTTAGGGTGAGGAATAGATCTTATGTGGATGGGGAGTTTGTTCCACTCTTAGGCTATGGTGGATATGAAGAGTAATTTACTGGTGATTTTGTTGGGTTGGTAGATATCCATGAGTAATTGGTTGGAGGTGTGAAGGATATGTGTAGGGGTGTAAGAGGATACCAGAGAGGAGGGCTGGATAGGCGTATGGTTTATATACTATACCGTGTGTGATTTGTAACTGTGAAAATAGGAGTTGTTGAAGGAATTCTGGCCATTTGAGAGCGTTAAGTGCAAGGCAGTGGTGAGAGTTGTGATGAGAGTTAGTGGCAAATCTAGCAACCTTGTGGTAGGTTTGTTGGAGTTTGGACATGGTTGTAGCCTGTATGTTAGTAAGGATTGGGGTGGCATAGAGGAGGGAAAGGAGGAGAAGAGCCTGAGCCAGGGAGAGTCTGGCATTGGGAGTTAGAAATTTTCTCTTACTGTAGACAAGACCTAGTGTTTGGTGTTTTTATGCTTTGCAGGATGTGTAAGTTAAATTTGAGCTTGTCATCTATGATAGTACCCAGGACCTTAGTGTGGGGTTTAGGTTCTATGGTGGTCTTATTAGAGGATGTGATGTCAAAGGTTGATTTATATTGAGAGAAAATGAGGAAGAAAAAGCAGCAGTTTAGTTTTTTGGGGGGTTTAAGATGAGTTGGTTATTAGACAGACATTTTTCAGTGGTTAGCAAGGCATCTTGAGTCTGTGTGTGGAGATATGAGATGTTGCTGGAGATGGAGATGAGAGTTGAATCACCAGCATATTGTATTAGAGAGGATAGTTTGCAAGATGTGTGAAGATCATTTGTGAAGATGTTAAACAGAAGAGTGCCCAGAATAGAGCCTTGTGGTATGCCAGATGTGATGGGAAAAGAGGCGGAGCAGGAAGAGAGACATCTGACAGACGGTTGCCTATTGGATAGGTAACTAGTGAACCACTGAAGTGAAGGAGGGGAGAGACTGAGGTTAGCAAGTTTAGATAGAAGAATATGATGAGAGACAGTCAAAGTCATTGGAGAGGTCAAGGAAAAGACAGGATATGAGTTGGTTGTTATCTCTGGCCTCTGCAAATTTATGGGTAAAAGATAAGGAGGCGGTAGTTGTGCTATGGTATGGTCAAAAACCTAGTTGGGTGGGTGTGAGAAGGTTTTCCTGAAGGCGAAAGTTTAATAGCTGAATATGAATACATTTTTCAAGTATTTTTGATAGCAGGGATAAAATGGATATGGGTATGTACTTAGATGGGTCAGTAGAATTTCCTTCTTTATGCAGAGGGATGGTGAAGAAGGATTTCCAAATGTTAGGGCCTGTACCTTCTGGAATGGATGTATTGATTAGCAGAGGTACGGAGAAGGCTATGGATTCAGCAGCTAGTTTGAGAAACAGAGGTGGGAGGTTGTCTGTGGAGAGAGAGAGCAGGGTTTGAGTTTGAGCAGAAGTGATTTGATGTAAGAGGCAGAAACAGGTTGAAAGGAAAAGAGATTTTTGTTGACTGGGATGGAGAGGGTAGAAGGGGTGTCACTGTTGTGGTTAGTATGTGTGATTCTTTGGACAGAATCAGTGAAGTGATGATGTAAGCAAATGGGGGGAGAGGGTGACAAAATCTTATCTTCTTTGCCAGTTGGCACGCCTGGTGTAGGAACTTGCTATCCAGTATCAAGTGACTCTTCAGGTGGTTTACATTCCCTCAGGTCAAAATATTGTGGCAGACACTCTGCACAGGGCCTTAACTCATTTCAATGAATGTATGCTTCACAGGGAAGTGTTTCTGGACATTGTCCACCAGTGGAGTAGTCCTCAAATAGATCCTTTTGCCTCTCCTCTGAACAGACAACTTTCTCTTTTTTTGTGCCAGAGTCCCCTTTCCTCTGTTTTGGAAGGTGGTTGTCCTATCCTTTTCTTGAAAGGGGCTGTTTCTTTACACTTTCCCTCCCCTTCCCCTCATTCCAAAAATCCTGTTCAAAATTTAACAGGATGCTCCCAGAATATTGTTGGTGACTCCCTTTTGGCTAAGACACAATTGGTTCATTTTTATTCTGCCTTTAGCTAAGGGCAGTCATCACAAGTTACCTACCAGGGTGGACCTACTAACACAAGACAAGGGATGTCTCATCCATCTCCTCTTGTACTCTCTTCACTGTGGGTGATAGGATTTTGATTCCACATAGGCACCTTTTTTATGAGGATATGTTTAGGCTCCTGCAGGAGGCCAGGAAACCCAATACTAGGAAACGCTCCTTATCCAAATGGAAGAGGTTTTCTTTTTGCTGTCTTTCTCATAACCTGAATCCACTTTCTGTGGATGTTCCTTTGGTTCTCTGTTATCTGTGTGAATTGCTCAATGCTGGACTGGCCTATTCTTCTGTTAAGGCCCACTTCTCAGCTATCTCTGCTTGTCTGCCTTTATCTTCTCCTTTAGTTTCTAGATTTGAAGCTAAGCAATTCCTTAAAGGCATCCTTCATATTAGGCCTCCCAGGAAGCTGGTTTCTCTTCCCTGGGATATTAATTTTGTTTTGGAACAATTGCAGCATCAGCTTCCTTGCAAGATTGCCCTTGGAAGGCTGTACTTTTGTTAGTCCTTCTGCCAGATGAGTGTCTGAGCTTCAAGCCCTTATGGCTTGTCCTCCTTTTTTAGTGTTTCATAAGGACAGGGTGTCCTTGCATACTAATCCTCCGTTTATGCCCAAGGTGGTGAATGAGTTGTACCTTAATCAGTCTGTTCATTTGCCCACTTTTTTTTTCTTTTCTGAAATCTACCAGTGAGAAGGTGCTGCACACATTGGATGTGCATAGACAATTCAGATTTTATTTGGATAAGACTAAGACTAGTAGAATATCTGATCAGCTCTTTGTTTCCTTTCATCCTAGGTCTTTAGTATTAGTTATGTCCGAGCAGACAATTTCTTCTTGGATTTCTAAAGCTATGTTATTTTTGTTATTCCTTTCATGGTAAGAGCCTTCCTTATTCTGTTAAGTCTCATTCTACTAGAGTTGTGGCTTATTCTGGTGCTTTTTTCAAGGGTATGGATGCCAGCTCTATTCCAACTCTATTCTTGAGGCAGCTACCTGGACTTCTCTGCATACATTTACCAAACACTACAAGTTGGATGGCATTTCCAGAGCTAGAGCTGGTTTTGCTAGGAACATCCTTCATGGCTTCCTAGAGGGCTCTGTTGCTCCTTTATCCACCCTCTCCTTCCTAAGTCTTGGCACTCTCCCTAGTGTAATGAATACTGCAACAGTGAAACAGAAGGAGATAGTACAGCTTTTTAAAATGGGTCTATATTATGTAATCGAAAAGTGAATTTGCCGAACTGCATCTACATTGGAAATGCAGTTCAGCAAATTCACTCTTGAGAGGGCTGGTGCCCCACACCACCGCTAATTATATATATCAGCTCCGAGATCACACTACCATGAGGAAAGGTCAAACTTTCCAGTCTTCACTGTACTGCGATCTCACCATCAACAGTTCTGTTAAGCTAAAAACCAGACTGCTGGCTCCTATTTCCTCCACAAAAGACTTTTAATTAAAGACTTTTAATTAAAACAAACAAAGTAGGTGAGCACTTTCATCTTACTCTAGTAAGTCAGACTTCTTCAGACAATTAAAAAAATTAATTAACAATCCTTTATACACTAAGTGACATCACATGGTAATGGAATGTGGCAGTGAACAACATTGAGCAGCCTGCCTGCCCCTGTGGGAGTGGTTACTGACTTGAAACTGTAGTTTATTTGCCATTTTGGGTCATTTCCAAAACTCCTTCATCTTCCTCTCTTAAAACCCTCTTTTGCATGCTTTTGCGCATTTTTGTGCATAGCGCAACAGCAGGCAGCGCCGCCTAATTGGGTTTAAACTATTCCTGGCTCCACAAAGTCTGCTGTTCACTTTTTCCCTTAGAACTGCTCTATCTCTCAATTTAAACACCATATTCTCATTCTAAGGCCCATCACTGGTCCAATTAAGTAATCCTACAAGTTAGCACTATTAAAACATAAGCACTACTTACTCATATACTCTCTACGATTACCCTGTCCTCTATTGGTCCGTCTTAAATTCAGTTTCCCTATATTACTCTAGCATGTCCAAAGGTCAGTCAATGGTTTCCTCTCCAGTCCAGCTGGTGAATCTGGGAATTTTGAGGCAATGTTACAACTATCTCATGTACACGGACAACCCTCTCCTCCTCCAAACAGGTTCAAATATTTGTGAGAGATGCAACTATTTAGCCAAACTGGAGGCTGAGCTCTCTCATCTCAAAACTGGTGTAACCAGTCAGGAGGAGAAGGTAACCTCACACAACACAATTCCAGTATCACATAGTCCCACCACATCAGCGAACCAAACACATAAATACACAAAACATACTTGGAGGCTCTAAATAAAAATCTACCTAAGCAACAGAGACCACCAAAGCAGACATCCAAGCAAACGCTACCTCAAAACAAAACACTCACAACACATAGCCCACAAAGTCAGTGTGCCAAGCAGCCACAGCCCTTAAGGCTGAATAACACACCTGATACTCTTGTAATAGGTGACTCTATTGTCAGACACACTGACGTCCCGCTCACCAGGCTGAATAAAGAGAAGGTCACGGTGAGCTGCCTGTCAGGTGCTAGGATCTGCCACATAACGCAAGCACTCAGGTCACTCCAAAGCAAATACAAATATGACTCAGTCATTGTACATGCTGGTGTGAATGACCTGAGATGTACCTCCCTGGACTACATGAAAAGAGACATAGAGGAGCTCTCTGATCATGTAGCCCAGGCTGATATGACCCCGACCTTGAGCAGCATCTTACCCTCACCTAGAATGATGCCACAGTACAAAGACAAAATGATCAATTTTAACAATTGGCTAAAATTTTGGTGTCATTCAAAGGGGATCCAGTGTCTGTCAGCCTGGGATGACATGCTCGACAAGCCACGTTGCTTCGCTAGGGATGGCTTGCACCTGTCACCACTGGGCTTTCGGATATTGGCAAAGGCTCTTGCCACCCCCATAGTGCCCTTTTTAGGCAAGGCTTAAAAGTCAAACCCATCCCCATAGACAGCACAAGGAACAAGAAACTAAGGGTAATGCTGCTAAATGCGGGAAGTCTTAACCTCAAGATGCACGCACTCGAAGCTCTCCTCAGTATGGAGAACATCGATATCTGTGCAGTGACAGAAACCTGGTTCAAGGCTCCAGAGAGCACCCCAGCACTACCAGGCTATACCTCATATCATGCTTTTCGGCCCCAAAACCTGGACCGAACCACAAAAGGAGGGGGAGTTTCCATATTTATCAAGGATATCCACACCTCCAGGTTAGTGGCATTGCACGAAGTATCGGAGACCATCCATGTGCAACTAACAGTGGGCAAGACTGCTTTTCAGTTTATAGCATCCTACAGACCACCCTCTCAAAGTCAGGAATCCCACTCGGCTTTCCTGAAAACATTGGAGAACATGAAGATCTCTCTGAACACCATTATATTGGGCGACTTCAACTACCCAAACATTGACAGGGAGCACTACTCAAGCCCCAGCACCTTAGTCCAAATGTTCCTGGAAATTATAAACTCAGATGCTATGGAACAACTAGTCACCACTCCCACAAGAGGGGACAACATACTAGACCTGATCATTACTAACATGGGGACTCTATGCTCCACACCAGAAGTATATCCCTCATTGGTAAGATCAGACCATAAATTAATTTCACTGAATGTCCAAATCCCGACCCCACACACAGCCCAGAAAACCACAGTGAAAAACTTCTCAAAAGTGAACTTCTCACTTCTCAAAACTGAAGTGGAATCCTTCAAGGCCCCAGGGCCAGTGGAAACTATGGCCCAAACTGCAGAATCCTATATAAACGCATTCTACGGACATCTCCAGGAATGCATGGATCATGCTATCCCAAACAAAACCAAGACCCAATCATCCAAAGGCAGGTGTCCAGTCTGGTGGACCCCTGCCATAAATAAACTATACAACAGCTACTACATGATAGAGCAAAATCCCTAATAGGGAAGGCGTCTCTGATCAGTACTAGCAAAAAATTACGATCCCTCATAAAATCCTCCAAGGCCAGCTTCAAGAGAAAAATTGCACAGGACACCAAAGACAATCATAAGGCTTTTTTCAGTTATGTTAGAAACCTGGGATGCAACTCCCAGACTTGTTCTGAGTTGATTCTAAACGACAAAAAATACACTGAACCCACAGACATCGCCAATATCCTGGCAGACAGGTTCAGTGCAAACTTCTCCCCCCTCCCCCCCCCCCCAAAGGAGCAAGTATCTATCCCGGCAGAGGGCTACCTCCCAAACATCTCAGATGCTCAGGTGAAGGCTGCCCTCTCCAAAGCAAAAAACACTGCTTCCATAGGAACAGATGGCGTCCCAGGTTGCGCCCTACATGAACTCCAAGAGGAACTAATCCCTCAAATAAAACAACTATACAATCTCAGCCTCACTACAGGATATGTGCCCACAGAATGGCGTACAGCAACAGTGGTCCCACTCCACAAAGGTGGAGCCTCTACAGACCCTGGAAACTATCGCCCCATAAGCCTGACTAGCTTAGTCTGCAAGGCTATGGAGAGGATCATCATGGAGCTCATAAACAAAGACATTGGGGACCTACAGACACTAGATCCTACCCAGTTCGGCTTTGTCAAGGGCAGATCCTGCCTTTTGAACCTGGTTGACTTCTTCGAAACAGTCACCAAAGCCATAGATGAAGGGAAGGTAGTCCACACAGCCTATCTGGACCTTGCAAAGGCATTTGACACAATACCCCACTCGGCATCATAGATAAGCTATCCAGCTTAAATATAAACCCTATGTCACAAGATGGGTCACAAACTGGCTCAAAGACAGAACCCACAGAGTGAGAGTTGCTGGAGCCATGTCAGACTCAAAACCGGTCACAAGTGGCATCCCACAGGGTTCTGTCCTGGGACCACCCTTGTTCGGTATATACTTTTCTGAGATACAGGCAAACGTGGGAGGACTATGGCTCACCAAGTTCACAGACGACTGCAAACTGGGCGCCATAATCAACTCTCCAGCTGACACAAACATCCTTCAAAAAGGTCTCACAGAGATAGATAACTGGTGCCAGCGCCATGGTTTAAAGCTAAATGCCAAAAAATGTATAGTCATACCCTTTGGCAAAAACAATGTGCCCACAAATTACCACATAGGCGGAAACCCATTAAGTACAGAGAAATTTATTAGGGACCTGGGGACCCAAGTTGATAGCAATCTCTCCTTTGAAAACCACATTGCCAAAGTGGTTAGAAAGACCTTCTACATAGTCCACCTCATCACGAAGGGTTTCACATCTAGATCAAGAGAGGTAATCGTGCCCCTTTATTCATCCCTCATCAGGCCCATCATAGAATACAATGCCCCTTTTGGGATGTACCTTACCCGACACCTGCAGCAATTAGAAAGACCCCAAAAGTATCTCACCAAGAGGATCAAGGGTCTCATACAGATGCCATATGCTGCTCGGTTAAAAAAACCCCAGCACTACTCAGTTGCATACCGCCTACTTCGAGGCGATCTATGCCTGACATACAAAGCTATGTCAAATCCAGAATTAATGGACATGCTCCACCTCAGTAAATCTAAATCCCTTAGAGCCACATGCTCGAGTGACTTGAACCTCAGCACAGAAATAAATAGAACTTGCTGGAGGAACAGGTTCATAACCCAGTGGCTCCCTTCGCTCTGGAATAGAATTCCAGTTCATGTGAGGCAGAGCACCTCACTGAATCTCTTCAAAAAGAATCTCGATAGGTGGATGGGGGATCGTAGGTTTGTCCCAGGGATTACTCCCGTGTCACTATTAGACAGAAGCACAGTAAACTAAACCTTAAAAAGGGCACAGTATACTCAAATCAAAGGGTGGCGTAAGCCATACAGAATCGGGCTAGGCTTATAATTGCCTCAGGGCAGATAGCCTAGTATGAACCTATGAACCTAAAAGGTGTACTGACCCTGTTAAAATACTTTATAAAACTCAGTAAATATCTAATAGAAGGAAATGGACAAACTAATACAAATAATTACATAAATAAATAAAAATGTCTCTAAGAATCTGTATATACAACAGTTAGTTAATGCCGTTTTGGCATTAACAAAGAAAGTGAATGACTTGTCTTTTACTGTTAATGGTTTAATGGGCACAGTTCCACCTAAGGAACTAGATGTCAGAGTACCGTTTTCAATGGGGAACATAATAGCGTCATCCCAGCTGTCTGAGGCGGTCCCGAATGGGAGGTGGACAGCTTGTTCAACCATGGAAGACAGCAATGATGAAGGGAATACTGGAGCTAATAACAACACTTCCCACCAGTTACAGTAACCGAGAATTAGCAGTGGAACGCGGATATCACAACCGCTAACTCAAACCACTGCTATGAATAGGAAGGAATCATCAGTGGGAGTAACAGCACCAAACGGAGCTCATAATAGTTCAAATACAACTCAAACAGGTACAGTTCCTGGTAATATACTTAGTGGCAATGATAGCACATTAAACCTGACATGTATTGACTTGAAAAATTGGCTTGATTAACCTGTTTGTTTAACTGAAAGCAGGGCAGTAACTCCATTAATTAAACAAATCAGCAGAACGCATGTGCATTCAATATAGTGGAGAATTTAAAGTTTCTTGATATAAAATCCTTTAAGGCCAAAAAGTTACAACTGGAAGTGGCCTATTTCAAGGAATGTTTAAAAAGGCGACAGGTACCTAAGGGCCTCAGGTCTTGTCAATTTCCTACAGGTTTGGTGTGTGATTCACCATTTCACAAGACCTTATAGCTTTGTTTGACAGGCAAGGTTTAGAGTTACTGGAAGTATTCATTAAGAATTACTCTACGGTTATTGAAGGTCTGAATGAGGAAATAAGCATTTTGAATAACAATATAATGAAAGATAATGGGCCAGATTCATGAAGGCTTGCACAGAGTCTAAGAGTAGTTTAAGACTCCATGCAGCCAACATGTCTGCCGAGCAATCCAGGAACAGCCTGCAGGGACATGCTCCTAAAACGACTCTTGCACGGACAGGGTTAGTTTATGCAAATTACCTCATTTGCTGCTGAAAGCTATGCAAATGAGGTAAATTTGTGATCCAGGAAACACTAACCTGTCCGAGTAAGAGTAGTGTTATTTGCAGAAATGGTTGTCAACTGAGTACCGTTTTGCAAATAGCAAAACAGAGCCATGACAGCTCCAAATAAAGGATGCATCCAGTTGATAAGCATGCCAATGGCCAAATATATGGCCATTGGCATTTTTATGTGTTGCAAAATAATAAAAATAATATTTTTTTTCCTCGATCTCCGATGTTTAAGCGTAGAGCAGCGCCGCGCAAATGTGCGGCGCACTAAAAAAATCAGAAAATCAAGAATTTAAAAGCCACAAATATGATATAATTTGAAATATTCATCTGCCATGCAAGTGAATGGCAGGCTGAAGATAACATGGCTACTGAGTAGTGATTGCTAAGGGGGAAAGCTCAGTGTGAGAGATGTAACCAAGCATTAGTAGGCAATCCTATGCAAATGAGGATAAGGATAGTGAATCCCAATATTTCCTGCTATGTGAACCATGTCCCCAGAGTGTAAGAGTAGGATAAGGGGAGGAACAGAGTAGAAGATGGGTGACATCATGAGGGAGTATGTATCAAAAAGACTGTAAGCTTATTGGAGCAGAGTGGCATGTGCTTGCTGTGAGTTACTCAGGACTAGGAGAGGTGTGTCTACAGTTGTCTAAACTGAAACCCAGAAACCAAAGGCGTACGCTGTGGCTCCAACCAAAGTTTCTTGCAAAGATGCTTACACTGTGTGTGCGAGTGTGCGCATCTGTAAACCAGTGTAAGCCTGTGTGTGTGCCCGTGTAAGCCTGTGTAAGGCTGTCTAAGCCTGTGTGCATGGATGTGCACCCGCCTATGCCTGTGTAAGCTTGTGTAAGCCTGTGTGCGCACGAGTGTGCACTCGCCTGTGCGTGTCTGCACTTGTTTGGGCGGTGCTGCCCCCTGTGGAAACAGAAAGGGAAAAGGAAAGAAAAGAAGTAGTAGGAAGTTAACCAAGGAGAACTAGCAGAGCTGCCAGGTGAAATCAATCAGAATCAGCCAATTACACAGGCAGTACAGTAGCCCAGCCCAGCCCAGCACTTAAAACTCTGCAAACAACATTCCCCCATGTTTTTCTCAGAAACACTGCAACACTGCAGTCAACAAAGAGAAGTAAAAACTTAAAAAGCTTAAACTGAGACATAAAAATGTTAGGGGCTGCCATTGCTGTTATAAGGCAACATGTGCAAGATGCTGAGGGTGGTGCCATTGTGAATGCTGCTGAGCAACCCACAGTGAGGAGATGGAGAAGAGTGTACAGACCCAGGGTAACCTACCAGGGGCTACATGAGCTGGAGATAGTGGAGCGCTATAGAGTGGACAGAGACCTCCTGCAGCAAATTGTTGAGCTGTGCAGGCCACGCCTCACACACAGAACCAACAGAGGGGAACCCATTCCAGTGGAAACCAAGGTATGTGTTGGCCTAAGAATACTAGCAACAGGTACCTTCCAGAGACCAACTGGTGATATGATGGGGATTTCACAGGCATCAGCATCCAGGGCACTGCACCAGTTCCTGATTGCCATGGCAGCACATGTCAGTGATCATGTATATTTCCCCAATTCCCGTGAGGTATTGGCCAGCAATATGCGTCTCTTTCAGCAAATAGCGGAATACCCTGAGGTAGTGAGTGCAATTGACTGCACGCACATACACATCAAAGCACCAGCCGGTGAGCAGGGTAGGGCCTACATCAACCGCAAGGGCTTCCACTCCATCAGTTGCCAGGTCGTGTGTGATGCCCAGGGCATAATACTGAATGTGTGTGCTGGCTGCCCTGGAAGCTACCACGATTCCCATATCTGGCATCTGTTGCAGCTGTACCAGACATTTGCCAATGGGGACATCCCTGATGGTCACCTAGTGGGGGATGCTGGATACGCACTGGAGCCGTGGCTGATGACACCCATCAGAAATGCACACACACCTGAACAAGAACTCCATAATGAGGCACATGCACAAACACGAAATGTAATCGAACGTGTGTTTGGGATGCACATGTCATGGTTCCGGTGCCTGGACACATCTGGCGGAGCCTTACAGTACTCACCAACTCAATGTACCCAAATTTTCATGGTATGTGTCATGCTACGCAGTATGATTCTGCAAAAACAGCTGCAGCAGGAACAACATGGGGCAGGGCCAAACAGCCCCCCACCATTGCCAAGGCCTGCACAGGCACAGCGTGACTCAGAGGAGGAACAACCTGAGTCTGCCCCAGTAGGCAAAGGAGGTGTGCCCAGTATGACTTGTCCTTGGCAAAGAGGCAATGCATAGCACATACACTGGCACAGTAGGAACCATGGAAATGATACCTCTCTCTGACTCGCACATAAAATAAAAGGGATGCCTAACTAGACACTACCTGTTTCCAAACATGTATAGGCAGTGTAGTATGTGCATCCAACATAGGCAGCCCTGCAGCACCACCTGAGGCATGATTGCCATGTTTTAAGCCATATAAAGCAGTGCTAAGCAGCTTTCACCAATATCTAGTACATGTAAACAAAATTGCTCGTGCAATGTTGGGCAAGGTCTGGGCAAGTTGAGCAACGTCAGTTAAACATGCTCATATCTGCTTTACTGTAACTTAAGCAGTCTGGTCTGGCCAGCATGAAAATAAAAAGCAGTGACAGGCCTTGAACCCAGGATACTGTGCGCTGTAGTCACAGTACTGAACCACTAAGCCATGATAGCATTTCAGTGGCACAGACACAGCAGGACAATTGTACACTAATTCAAACACAAAGCAATGCTGTATCATGCCCCTAAAGAGGCAAATGGGTGACCTTACCCACACACCTATGCAGACAGAGAACATCAGGCCAGGCGTTGTGATGTGGGTTGTGTAGGCTATGAAGTTGCAAGCTAATATACATGACATTGGAAGCTAACATCTGTAGTACAGTACTATGCCGCAAGCCAGTACGATAGGCAACAGTACAGACTGTAATGGTGTCCTGTACATAGCAGTGCAGGCACAGCAAATGTGTATAAGTGTCAGGTGAAACCCACATCCTATGTACACCCAAAGTAACAATCTGTTGTTCCCACGGGTAGAAATGTAGAAAGAATAGCTGCCCCCCTTGTATGTAGAAATGTTGATAAGTCTATGCAAAGTGTCTCCTGGAAGCCCTGCAGGCACAGCATGATCCCTGTTGATCTATGATACAAAGGTGAGCCCTGCTGTTAATATACAACTTGATTTACCATACACATATAGTATAAATGTGTATAGTGTGTGTGCTCACACACTCCAACAAATGTAGTGGATTTCATTCAGCATCACACTGAAAGGTCATACTGGGCATGCTCACACAGGCTAAATACGGATGCGATAATAAGGGATCTATGGACAAATGTGTACAGTCATCTCTACTTCTAGAAACACATTCACAATGTGGTCTGAAAATCCTGCTATGTGTTCACATAAACTGCCAAGGTCTGAGCATGTAGGTCAAAGGAGGTTGCCACAACCCAGTAGTCATCAGACCTGTCAGAGAGTACCACAACACACTTGCAATGAATCTGACTAGGTACGTTCAGCAGCTAGAAACACCAATGAAGTACCCTAACAAGAGGATTACTGGCCTCAAATAGTTGCCCCATACAACAAGACTGAAATGTAACCCAATCTGTGCTCTGTTGCGTACTGTCTACTCAGGAGATCTCTGCCCAACAGACAGGTCCATGTCATGGTTACACTCAGATCTGTTCTGAGTTACAGCTCAATGGCACTAAATGTACAGAGCCAACTGATACTGCCAACACCCTGGCAGATAGGATCAGTGTTAACTTTATCCCCCTCTCACCCATGAAAGAGCACATGTCTATAATGGAAGACTGCAAAGTTGCTGTCATCACGGCTGCACAGGTAAAAAACACTTTCCCAAGCCAGTATTACTGCAGCCATGGGAGTAGATAACTTCCCAGGCTGTGTAGTATCTACATCCCTGAAGTAAACATTAACATGGAAGGCCTGTGGCTACTGAAGTTTCCAGAGGACTGCAAACTAGGAGCCATCATTCTAAACACTAAAGATGTGGACATCCTACGAAAGGGCCTCACTGAGACAGATGGCTGTTGTCCAAGCCATGGGCTGTAGCTTAATGCCAAAAGGTGCATTATCATCACCTTTGTTAAAAACACTGTAGCCAAGAACTACAACATAGGTGGTAGTATACTTCACACTGTAAGCGTGACAAGAGACCCTGGGCCACAGGTGCACAGTGGATACAATGGTGATGAGCACATTCCCACAGTAGTCAGGAAACCCTCTTATGTGGCACACCTCACCACAAAATCTGTCTCATGCAGAATAGAAGAGGACATTGTTCCCCTCTACTCACCACTCACTAGAACTCTAAAAGAGTACAACACCACTGTTGCTATGTACAAGACAACTACAACAACTGGAAAACCAGCAGCAATACCTCACAAAGAGCATTAGTGGCCTGAAATACATGCCATACACAGACCATCGCAAAATGCTCCATCCGTATTCCCTTGCATATCACCTACTGAGTGGTGTTCACTGCCTAACATACAAAGCTATGTCAAACATAGAGCTGTTGGATACGATTCACGTAAAACACTCACAATCACCCTGACCTTTGGACCCAAGACCAATAGTGAAATACAAAAGGAAGGGGTGTAGCCATTTACCTTATGGATATCCACACCTCCAGGTTACTGCCACAGCATGAGGCCTTGGAGACCATGCAAGTGCAGCTAACATTGGGCAAAGCTGCTCACCAGATTGTAGCCTGCTACAGATCACGTACCTTGTCTCAAGAACCTCACTCAGTATTCTGGAGAACAATGGCAAATATAAAGGTCCTATCAAACACCATTATATGAGGAGATTACAACTACCCAAACATTGAGTGTGTGAATTACTCGTATACAACGTCCTTTGCCCAATGTGTCCTAGAGTTAAGAAACTCTAAAATTCTGGAACAGCTGGTCAGCATGCCCACTAGAGGTGACAACATACTGGACATGATCATCACCAACATGGGGTACCAGTGTTCCACAACAGAGATAAACCCTTGCTGGTAATATCAGATCATTAAGTAATCACACTGGACATCCACATCCCGCCCCCACACACAGTCAATGAAACCACTGTGAAGACATTTGCAAAAGCAAACTGCACACTTCCCAAGACCAAAGTGGAATGTTCCAAAGACCTCTTGCTATAGGATAATGGTATACAATCTGCCGAATCATTTACAAATGCATCCTATGAGCATCTACAGGGATGCATGGAATGAGACATCAGAAATAAAACCAAGATGTACACCTCCAAAAATAGGACAACAATCAGGTGTTTGTTGTCCATAAATAAGCTAAACAAGAGAAGGAGGAAATGAACACATGACAGATCCAACTTCACTAAAGGAAAGGCATCACTGATCAGTATCAGGATGAAACAATGATCGCTCATAAAATAATCCAAAGATGGTGTCTAAAGACAAATAGCCAAGGAATGTAAGAATAACAACCACAAAGCCTTCGGTAGCTATACCAGACATGTAGGTGTCAACTTCCAAATGTGCTGTCAGCTACTGAAAAAAAGAATGACATACACCAAACCAACTTTCATTGCCCACATCCAGGAGTACAAGTTCAGTGTAAACTCCCCCCCATCACCCCCAAAAGGGCCTGTGTCCATCACAGAAGGATACAGAGACCCAGACAACATGGACATGCAGGTAAAGACATCCTTCACCAAAGCTAAGAACATAGCATCAGTGTGACTGTATGTTGTCCCAGGCTGCGTCTTACACTAGGCCCATAAGTAACTACACCCTCACCTACATTCACTGTCCAGACTCAAGCGTACCACAGACTATGTACCCAAAGAATGGCATACACTAACAGTCATCCAGCTCCACAAAGGGTGTGCCAAAACAGAACCTGGAAACCATTGCACAATATGTGTACTCAGCCTGGTCTACAGACCTATTGAGCAAATTGTCATGGAACCCATACACTGAGACATTGGAGATCTCCAGACACTGGACTCTACACAACTTCGCCTTGTTAAAGGCAGAGCCTGGCTCCCAAACCTAGTTGACTTATTTAAAACAGTTACCATGAACATAGATGGAGGTGAAAGTAGTCCTCACAGCCCACCTGGACCTCACTATGGCTTACCACACCATTCCCCACTTTGTCATCATGGACAAGTGTACCAGCTTGAACATGAACAGCTATGTCACAGGACGGGTGGCCAAGTGGCTCACAGATCAAACAAACATGTTCATAGTTGCAGGTGCCATGTCCAACTGTAAGCCAGTCACAAATGGCATCACACAGGTCTTGGTCCTGGGACCCCACCTGTTCAGTAGATACTGCTCAGAGGTACAGGCAAGCATGGCAGGTGTAAGGCTGAACAGGTTTGCAGATGACTGGAAACTGTGGTCCATAATTGACTGTACAGCTGACACAGACATCCTCCAGAAGTGTCTTACAGAGACAGATACCTGGTGTCAATACAATGCGCTCAAGCTGAATGGCAAAGAATGCATAGTCATCCCCTTTGGGTAATACAAAGTGCATACACTAACATAGGTGGTAATCCAGCATGTATGGAGAAAGTCATTATGGCCCTGGGAACACAGATAGATAGTAAACTCACCTTTGATGATCACATATCCAAAGTGTTTAGACATTCCTTCAATGTAGGCCATCTAATGTCACCTAATGTATCCCACTTCGTATAGTCTGTTTATGTCACCATCCTACAAATATACCTGTGGAAAAGAGGACTCCCAGTACTGTGTATAGCACATCATGTTAATGTGTACTCCTGTAGTATTATGAGGTAGTTAGGTAGGGGTTTGAATCCTGCACTGGACAACTGTGTGTGTGTGTGTGTGTGTGTGTGTGTGTGTGTGTGTGTGTGTGTGTGTGTGTGTGTGTGTGGTCTCCTTGGAGCAACCTTTTAGGAGAGTAGTGAAACACCTCAATATTGGTAATCTAACCTTTGTCAAGTCTGATGATGTCACCATCCTACAAATATATCTGTGGAAAAGAGGACTCCCAGTAATATGTATAGCGCGTCATGTTAATGCGTATTCCTCTAGTATCATGAAGTAGTTAAGTAGGGGTTTGAATCCTGTACTGGACCACTGTGTGTGTGTGTGTGTGTGTGTGTGTGTGTGTTTGGTCTCCTTGGGAAGGAGCAACCTTTTAGGAGAGTAGTGAAACACCTCAAAAGTGGTAATCTAACCTTTGTCAGGTCTGATGATGTCACCATCCTACAAATATACCTGTGGAAAAGAGGACTCCCAGTAATATGTATAGTGCGTTGTGTTAATGCATATTCCTCTAGTATCATGAAGTAGTTAGGGGTTTGAATCCTGCACTGGACAACTGTGTGTGTGTGGTCTCCTTGGGAAGGAGAAACCTTTTAGGAGAGTAGTGAAACACCTCAATATTGGTAATCTTACCTTTGTCAAGTCTGATGATGTCACCATCCTACAAATATACCTGTGGAAACGAGGACTCCCAGTAATATGTGTAGCGTGTCATGTTAACGTGCATTCCTCTAGTATCATGAAGTAGTTAGGTAGGGGTTTGAATCCTGCACTTGGTGAGTGTGTGTGGTCTCTTTGGGAAGGAGAAACCTTTTAGGAGAGTAGTGAAACACCTCAATATTGGTTTTGAATCCTGCACTTGGTGAGTGTGTGTGCTGCATGTGTGTGACACTGTTGGTCAATGTGTAGTGGGTTTTGCTTTTACTCCTGTATGACATATCAGTATGCATTGCACATGTGAGCTAGCTGTGTGGCAAATACATATACGTACATGTTACCTCAATGATTGCATGTGTGGGAACCCTGCTTTCTCCAAGAATACAACTGTCATCCTTGCCAGACTGTGCTGCTACTTCCCAGACCTTAGGTAACATCTGTATGCTTGTGATAAGTCCAGCCACTGCAGTGATCCCTGGCCTAGGTCATCTGTGTCACACAAAGTCATTATGGTTCCTATTGGAATGTGTGTGTGAGGGTCTATGGCCGAGGTATATGTCAGACCTGTTCAAACACAGCAAAGTCTGTCAATGATGACTATTCATAACAGGTGTTGAACAACTTTGTGGATATGCATGCAGACCCCTTATTGCTTATGTGATCCACCGAGGGATCTCAAAATACCTTTGGAAATGTGATCAACAAAGGACAGATGATGTAACACTTGGTTGCATGTACATATTGGTATCTGTTTATTATGTTGGTGGCTACTACCTATGTAGTACTGTGGGGATAATGTGTTCCATAAAGGTGGATGACTATGCTTAGTTTGGCTTATAGCTTTCCAGCATGGGTTTGACAACAGGCATCTGTCTGTATGATACCCTTATGCAGGATGTGTGTGTCATCTGGAGAATGCATTATAGGCCACAGTATGCATTACCAGATGTGGACGGACATATCCTTACTGTGATTGCTTGTACATAAGAGAGCTATATGTCAAACAGGAGTGGTCTCAATAATGGGTGCAGGAGAAATACCAGTGGTTGCTGGCATAGTATAGTACCTGAAGGATCCAAATGTTGCTGTGTTACCTACATCTGTGTGTCGGTTGTCAAGACATCATCTAATGATTGGTTATGGTCAGGCTGTGGAAGTGATGTATACTACCAGAATGCAAAACAATGACAGATAGTAACAGTATCACCCACAGCACAGTGTCAAACCATGTCATACACACATGTGTAGTCAGGTTCTGAAATGTGTGTTGTACAATGCATACTGGCCACCAATAGAAACTATGGAGTGTTACTGTGTAATATAGAGCATGTCACCCTGGCCATGTGTCCACTATGCACGTACATGCATACAGTGCACCTCCACCATGTTCACAACTGTACACCTGAAAATCTGTGCTACACACATCCCACACATACAGTCCACTCTCTAACACATGCTGCCAATACTGCACACATCAGCCAAGTGGCACGTGTCTGGGCAATACACAATTGGAACCAAAACTGGTGTAAACAACACTACAATGACAATCATAGCATTAATGCATCATGCCTGCTCAGCTACACCTTCAGGCATATCATCACACTGTACTGCTGACAACATGCTAACATTGCTATACTGCTATAAAGACACCCTGTGCACCAGCACCATGGTAGCCTGTTCCTGCATCGATGTCACAGATGACAGGAGGCTGCACAGGTTTCATCATATGCACAGAGTGTGTTGTTGGTTTGCCAGAGACCTACAGTGAGCCATCCAATCAACATGTATGTGTGTGTGTGTGTGTGTGTGTGTGTGTGTGTGTGTGTGTGTGTTTGAGGGGCAAGAACACTAGAATGGGCCAATGTTGATGTAATGTGTATGGGTATAAATATTTCACTTTGTATAAAAATTTCCCTTTTAAGATTTAATTGCATAACTGATGGAATTATTAGGATTAATTAGCAGTTTTGGTATATATAAGAGTATGGTTCACCTTATATTTTTGTTCTGATGAAGTCAACTGATGAAAACGCTTAACCTATTTTTTGTCTGTCTATCAATAAAGTGTGGTTTGAGGTTGAAGGATATCGGCTACATGGTGTTTCTGTTGGATTTTGGTTGGAGCTTCACCCTTGGCACTATTTGGTTGAGTTGTGTTTTTTATGGTGCAGAGTAGCCTCCTTGACCTCATTATGGATACTAATGATCTATCGCCTGTTTTTGAAGATGAATTTGACTCGGTTCCCTTTCCATGCGGTCAAAGGGGCGAGGACAATAATGAAAGCTTGTTACAACTTATACTGAATTTAACAAACAAAGTGTCTGAACTTCAGGAAGCAGTGGTCCATTTGCAAAATCCTCCACTTCCTGTTTCCAGTGGCGAGAATACACTTGCACAAAGGGAAGCAAGAGATGCTTCTCATGGTGCTGTTAATAGACTTAATTTGAGTCAGCGCAATCAAGAAACAATCGATGAAACTAGAGCAACGAGTAATGGGAACTCTAATGGGGGGGGACTGTGGATTTAATCAAAATTACGATCGCTTGAGTGATTGGAAAAAGGCGGACTATGTTTTTTTCAAAAATGGTAATGTTGAAGTTTCAGACACCTTGGACTCAAGGTTAGTACCACTTGAGTCTAAACTGTATAAAGTTCGGGGTTTACAGTGTGATAACGCGTATCTCAAAGAATGTATTGACAAAAAAAGAGTGCTGAAAGGATTGCGTGTTTTTAAATTTCCAAATGGCTTAAAGAAGGGGCAACTAGAAGTGTGTGAACTGTTGGAAATGTTCGACAGGCATGGTATGGAACTGTTGAACTTTATTATAAAAATCAACAGTAAAAGGATAGATGAACTTTTAAAAGACATAGATGAATTTAATAACTGTATTTTGAATTATGTAAATTTTAACAAAATCAATTTTAGGTATAATAATATGTTTGATAAAGTGGAACATGATGTGGGTATTAATATTGATAGAAAAAAGAAAAAAATTGCTCCGGGATGAATATGAATATAAACATAACATGGCATACCCTTTGCCTAAGACATATTGTGATGGTGAGGATATTGTTGGGAATTCTCAGGTTAATGATGGAGTACCAAGAAGGTCAGTGCCTGTGGACAGACAGGGGGGTAGTATTAACACATATGATTTAGAATTTCCCCCATTAAGAAGGTCTGCTAGACTACAACACAAAAATAGTTTTAGAGAAGACCAAGTTTTTTTAGGAGTACAAGGTGCAGTGGGGAGGAAAAGCAGTTACAGAGGGCAACCCAGTTGGAAGAAGAACAATTACCCCCAGTCGTAGGTAGTGGGGTGGATTCAGAGTCTGAAGGCTCGAGGTCTATAAGGTACGAATTTGATGGGTTACTGTGTACATATAAGGGCTTGAAGATATTTAACTACGCTGGTATTGATATCAACAAAGATGTTTTTCACTTATTTATGAAAGGGATACAATTTGTACCTTCTAATAAAGTGAGGGTTAGTGATACATTAACTGAGTTAAAGCTCTTTGTAAGAAAACTAAACTTGGGCCTTTTATATAAAGATTCCATTAGAGAAACATGTACAGAGGAAACAAGTTTTGGTTTAAAGAAGAGGAGTTGTTTTAATCCTCCTCTACACCCTTTATTAAATACTTTTGAAAAAATATGTTGTCAGGAAATATATCAGATATTGAAGGAACATAAACCTAGGTTTTTCAACTTAACTATGATTGAGAAATCTGTTTTAAAACAATTGAGAAATAACACAAATTTAAGCTTTATGAAGCCTGACAAGGGTGGAGGTATGACTGTTGTTAATAAAATTGATTACAACAACAAGATTTTTTGTATGTTGCAAGACGAGAATAAATATGAATGTGTGTCCAGAAATCAAATTAATATAGCTTGTAGTAAGATTAGGCTATTATTAGAAGATTCATTATTTCAAGGGGTAATTAATGAAGAGGTTTATAATTTTTTACAGATTGAGAAACCTACTATTCCCATTGTTTTCGGGATACCTAAGACTCACAAAAATATTAGTGACCCTCCATATAGGTTGATCATAGCTGGACAAAACAGTGTGACTTACCCCTTGGGGGTGTTTGTGGACCGTATGGTTAGGAAAAGTTTGTTGCCCATAGAACATATATTAATTGATTCGTGGGATTTTTTAAAAAGAATTAAGAAGGAATATTATAGTAAAGAAGTATGTTTTTCCAGTATACATGTAGTGGATTTATTTACTTCTATACCACATGATAAGGGTTTAGAGTTTTTTCATGAAGCATTGGTTGAAAGAACAAACCTAAATAACACCATGATTAATTTTATTATGGTGTTAATGGAAGTAATTTTAAAAAATACTTATTTTAGTTTTGAAGGGGAATTTTTTCGCCAAGTAGCTGGTGTTGCAATGGGTAGCAGCTGTGCCCCCCTTTTTGCCAATTTAGTTTTTTATAAATGGGAGACAAACTTTATTTTTGTAAGCCCATTCAGTGGCAAGTGGTTGATTTATCTGAGGTTTTTAGATGACCTATTTATTTTGTGGAAGGTTGATGGTTCTTATAAAATCTTTTTGGAATTTTTAAACAGTAGATATTTTAAATTTACAGGTGCTTGTGGGACCTCTAGTATAAACTATTTGGATGTACATTTATTTAAGGATTTTGCCAAAGGTTGTTTCCAGTCTTGTGTTTATAGGAAAGCTACTTTCTCTAATGATTATCTTGCCTTTACTAGTTGTCATCCCTATTATGTTAAGAGGAACATAGTCAAGGGACAAATGGTCCGTGTAGTTAGAATGTGTTCAAATAAAGATTTGGTGACATCCGAGATAGATAAGTTGGTTGATATGTTTGCAGCTAGGGGTTACCCTATGAAATTTGTAATGGACATTAAGGAACAAGTGGTTAGAGAATGGGGTTCGAGGTACAAACCTTTACTCGGGACCACTGAAATTTCCTTAGTAGAAGGTTGTAGTACTATTATTGATTACACCAAATCTATGGTGTTAACTGAGGGTGAAACATCTTCCCAAGTTAGGAATGTTATTATGAATAATTGGACAATTTTCAAGTCCAACCAGGAAATATGGTCCATAGTTGGCAATCAACCCTCCTTTACTTACAAAGTTAATAGGAATTTAAAAAGTTTATTTGAGAATCATGGTAAAGTTTGGAAAGATAATAACAGGGGGACTACAACATGTGGCAATTGTGACTATTGCAAATACATATTAAAAACTCCTACATTACTGTTGGGACCCTATAATATTGAGGTGATGCTTAGTGTAGGGACTTGCAACACTCCAGGAGTTGTTTATTTAGCATTGTGTCAACTTTGCAAAAATTATTATGTAGGAAAAACAGAAAGAAAGTTACGTAGGAGGATATATGAACATCTATATAGTATCTCTAGGAATGATGAGAAAAATGCACTATGCAAACATATTCAAACATTTCCTGACCATAAATTTCAGTTTGGTATTCTTGAAGTGGTAGGAAAGGATGTTAGAGGTGGGGATTGGACCAATAAACTTTTAAGGGCAGAGGTTAAGTGGCAATTAGAATTGAATGCCACAGTCCCTCCTGGATTAAATGATCATATCAGTATCAAACCTGAGCTCAAGTATAGAGCCTATAAATTATGACAAACATCATGTTACAGATGTAGTTTTATCATGAATTTTTACATTTGTTATGCTTATATGTATATATCTTTTTAGTTTCATTAATGAGGTTTAACTTACATAAATATATTTTTTAAATATTTCACTTTGTATAAAAATTTCCCTTTTAAGATTTGATTGCATAATTGATGGAATTATTAGGATTAATTAGCAGTTTTGGTATATATAAGAGTATGGTTCACCTTATATTCTTGTTCTGATGAAGTCAACTGACAAAAGCACTTAACCTATTTTTTGTCTGTCTATCAATAAAGTGTGGTTTGAGGTTGAAGGATATCGGCTACGTGGTGTTTCTGTTGGATTTTGGTGTGTGGGAATGTGTTAGCCCTAGGTGTCTGGAGTATGTGTGTGTGTCTGCATGCACATAGTTCCACCATGTGGCTACCATATACGGGTATTTGTGGGACAGCCACAGACTGTACCTGTGAGGATTCACAGATCACCATCTCTGGCCACGAATATGGTACCTGTGCCTGGCAGGGGTGCTACTGACACTATCAGGTACTAAGCCAGACTGGGTACTATCCCCAGAGGTGGATGGATGTACACTGGACACAGGTCCCTGCTGGGACTGTCCAGAATCACGTGCACATGGTCTTCTAGGATGTTCTATGGACAGCCCATCCCCAACATTGCTGGGGCTGGTACTGGCACTACGGGAGCGGCTGTGGCTTGAGGGACATCTGCAGCAACTGCCAGCTGCTGATGTTGCTGGCATACGTCCACGTCAATGTCTCAACCATCCCACACTGTCCTGACACATGAACATGACATTGCGGAGGATATCTAATGTCTCTCCCCAACGTCTATCAGTGACCTCGATGTAATGATGGATGGCACCTGCTAGGTCATGGATACTGTCAATGACAGCGGTGTTATATGCCCTTAGTCCCTGTCTGGTGTACCGTTCCATATGTGCCTGTGCCTCCATGACAGCCTGGAACATGCATGATGTTGCCAGACCTGTGGCACCTCTGCCAGTGGCATGATGAGCAGCAGTGCTCCTAAGAGAACTCCTGGACATCTGCCTATGTGGTACCCTTCCAGACATCTGGGTATGGCTGCTGTGTTGGGATGCATGTGCTATGGATACCACACTGTCCTGGCCAATGCCAACAGTACGCTGTCCCTCAGCTATGGGCATTGGTGATGGATGTATTGGCAGTATGACTGTATGCATGGATGGTGTGGACAGCTGTGTACTGTTGATTGGTGGCCCAATGACAGACCCTGGCAAACATGCCTGTGCCTCAACACACCTTTCATCAGTATCACTGTTTTGCTTGGTGACATCAGTTTCCCTGCTGCAGTGAACCAGCCCAAGGTCAGCACCTGTGAGAGGAAGACAGGAAACACACTTTATGACCTGTACATGATGTCGGCACACATGCACACATGCACACATGCACACATGAACACATAAACACATGCACACATGCGCACATGCACACAAATGCACTCATCACTAAAACTCACACACGCGCGCACACACACACACACACACACACACACACACACACACACACACACACACACACACCAGCAATGCAGAACATACTCAATAGCAGATCATGGTGGGGTACAGTATCACAAGGCAAACAGTTATATCACACGTGTCAGCATGCAGGATGTGTGTTTCCCAACAGCATGCAGTGCGGGTGTTGACAGCCCTTGCCAGTAACACTATACATGTCTATGATGCATGTGTGTTGCTGTTCAGTGATTGACCTCACCCTGGAACGCACTGTGTACATGGACATGACAGTGCTGTGCAAGTATTATAAGCTCTGCAATGTTCTGTGCACCATCTCTCACAGGTATACATACCATGGCTGGATGTGTATCTGTGTGTCACATAGATATCCATTTCTGATTAGAGCATCTGTGTCTTTAGCAGATAATTGTAGACACAGGATTAGCA
Organism: Protopterus annectens; assembly: GCF_019279795.1. Classification (NCBI taxonomy): domain Eukaryota; kingdom Metazoa; phylum Chordata; order Ceratodontiformes; family Protopteridae; genus Protopterus; species Protopterus annectens. The sequence goes on from NC_056726.1 coordinate 717,475,671, forward strand.
CATGCATGCTATGTATACACACAGGATGAGTGGTGCATGTTTACCTGATGGAATACCATTGCTCAACATGGCCATTGTACAGTGGCTATGGTGAGTGTAGGACATATTGTGGACATGCCAGTGCCAGACATGACATGGCATACTACAACACAACTGCAACATTAAACATCACACAGACACAGTGTGTGTCATGTGACCTATACACTCAATAGCATTACAAGACATACATGTGTCACTTTGTACAAATGGTAATTGCTATGCATATTGTGTATAGGTGCCTATGTTTGCATACACAAAACACTGAGGTGCATAGCAAGTAATGCTATGTGTAGTACTGTGGTCACTGTAACTGGATGGGGTGTACTACCATGAGCCATCATCATGCAGCATCATGTGGTCACTCAAGACTACTAATGTGTGCCAGACAGGCACATACCATGCTGTACCGGAACTGCAGTACCATGGCCACATTCACCATTTCACAGCCAGTTGTTACATGGGTTTGTAAGGTGCACAATAGGGGGCATTGCCTACCATGAATGTGTAATGTGTCGAAGAGTGTCGCACAGCCACATGTGAGGCATCTACCCCTCAGGTATATTATGTGTGCTGTGTGGATGAAGTGTGGGATACTGTAGTGTGACCTTACAGTGGGCGTCTGAATATGCCATGTGTAGCATGTTAGCATGTACTGTATATGACAGTGTTGTGTATGTTGTGTGCATGTATATCGACTCTGCCTATCCAATGTCCACATCAGTGTTGCCACAATTCTGTGGAATGCTCTGTGTATTGTATGTGTTTTAGGCAGCTACCCACGTTACTGGGATGTGCATAGTCTCACAGCAAACATGCACAGCATGCATTATGCATATGTGTGTTACGTGTACATGACCTACACCTCACCTATGACATGCACATTTAATTTGCAGTATTAAAGGTAGAACACACTCACAAGCATGGGTTAGCTGCCTTGCTGTCACACCAGAAGGACCTACAAGGATATGAGACACTTTGTCAGTGGCAACAACTGTGACATTGCTACTGTGTGTTTGCAATCGTACAGTAGTACAACGGGTGACAGTCACAGGCCTACAGACTCCCTATGCTGTGGAATAAAATCCCGGTATATGTGAGGCAGAGCACCTCGCTGGCCCAAATCTTGACCAATGGATGATATACCCCAGGGATAGGGATTACCTCAGTGTCCTCTGCTCACACAGAGGCAGCAAAATAATGGGTATAGTTCCCCCCATAAGGGGGTGGCGTAGCCACTAAAACTATGGGCTAGGCTTGTAAATGCCCTCGGGCAGATAGCCTAGTATGAACCTATGAACCTATGAACCTAATTATTACCATTGCACAACACTATGCACCACATCATCTAACTACACAGTACACATCTCACATAAGCATGCTCTAACAATTGAGGTAACAGCAGTCTACAGCTATGCCATGTTACCTGCTCGCGCCATGTCAGCTTGCTGGGTGACTCCGGACTCCATGATGACACATGTTAGTTGTTGGGGCTGTTGTTGTCCAGGAGCCACCTGGCTCAGGAGCAGCTCCTCCACTCTGGTGAGGGGGGGATGGATGGCTACCCCCCCACCTGTAGCAAGCTGCTGTCTGTGGATATCAGACACACGCTGCCGGACATGTTTAATTAAATCACTGCAGTGATGGCGTACCTGCTCATATGTCCGGTTATGCATGCCTATGCCATTTACCCGATGGACAAGCTCTTGCCACAGCACAGTCCACTCATGCTGGTCTTGGCTGGTTCTAGAGAACAGCAGGGCATACTGCTGCACCAGGCTGGATGTTATGGCCTCTTCCTCTGCCGTGCTATAGGCGGGATTATGATGGTGGGACATAGCCCTGGAAGACAATGAAACAATATGTGTGAGCAAGTCATGAGGCACACATATATTTCTAATGTACAGATATCAATTAACTGCCATATATGGCAAACTATTGGCTGTCAGAAGATATACACTTTCAATACCACATGTCAGTACTCAACTCACAACTGCCTGACAGTGCCTGGCACACACTATATATCAAACCACGTTTTGCACAACAACAAACTTACAACAGTATGTAATACTATACAACAGTACAGGGCACACTGTATGCAACACAATGCACAACCTAGACACTGGAGGTATATATCATGCTAATGCATCATGAAAAGTGTAATCCATTGCAATGATTGTAAAGTCCAGTGACAGTATCACTGGTATACCACACTAGTCGCTGATGGCAGACCCCTGCCTAACATATGTGCACATTCGTGAATATAGGTGGCATACTGCTGTACTACACTATACATGTTGCTAGATATGCACCTATATCCTGTAACACACATATGACCGAGGCCATGGTACAGGCATACACACACACACACACACACACACACACACACACATATACCAGACACATAGGTATGGCAACACAGGTGACCTTTACCTGTGTACCTTACAGTACTGTGTGTCAGTAGTTAGGAGACCATATGCCTGAGGTATGTAATCTGTGAGGACTACAGGGGAAAACACAGAACAGTGGTTCCAGTCAATGTGGACATACACCATACTGTGCTGTTTAGGCATACAGCCTCAGGTAGTACTACAGTTCATACAGGGGTTGGATTTGCCATTGGTAACACTCAATAAGCATGCATGTACTGCTTTGGCCTACAGTGGGCACCCCAGTCGATAACAAGGGACTATGTCAGAACGTATGGCATATTGCTGTTTCAGCCTAGCAATTGTATACACATCTTTTGCTGGGATCACAGCTAGGACACATGATACCATGACAGAAACAGTTTTCCACTAAGCTATCTCACATAAACCAAACTCTGACACATTCACCAACACATTCACCATCACACTCAGTCAAACTCACATAGCAATTATTGCAACAAGTACATGTGGGTGTGTATCACTTCCTAGGTAGGTAAGAGGCTATTGGCCCTAGGGCCTATAGAAGCCTAGCCATATGCTACTCTGGCCTTTGACACACAGGTCATTGCATTTCACATGGCCCTGTCAAGCAGAGACACAGAGGTGAATGCCTGGGTTTATTAACTATCTCCCATACAATCTTCATGATTATTTATGACGACTGCTAATTAGGAGCTTTGTTTGCTATGGATAGTTGGTTTGTTCCAGAGTATGGGATGTCTCTGAGATGGGAATCTATCCCTCCAGCATGTGCTGTTTATTGTGGTCAGAAGGTTTGGGTCCCTAGAGCGTGTAGCACATAGAGATTGTTCATAGGTTCATAGGTTCATACTAGGCTGTCTGCCCTAGGGCATTTATAAGCCTAGCCAGACTGTGTTTGGCTTTCGCCACCCATTTTAAATTAATTTTGCTATGCCCTTTTTCGAGGTTAGTATACTGTGCCTCTGTCTAACAGTGACACAGAAGTGATACCCAGGGTAAACCTACGATCTCCAATCCACTCATCAGGATTCCTCTTGAAGAGAGTCAATGAGGGACTCTGCCTAACCTGGACTGGGATTTTATTCCAGAGTGAAGGGAGCCTCTGGGTTATGAATCTGTCCCTCCAGCATGTCCTATTTATTTAGTGCTGAGGTTCAAGTCTCTTGAGCGCATAGCTCGATGGGATTTGGATTTTCTGAGGTGCAGCATGTCCATTAATTCCGGGTTGGACATGGCTTTATACATCAGGCACAGATCGCCTCTGAGTAGGTGGTATACCACTGAGTAGAGCTGGAGTTTCTTTAACCGGGCAGCATATGGCATCTGTTTGAGTCCTTTGATCCCCTTGGTGAGGTACTTTTGGGGTCTTTCCAGTTGCTGCAGGTGTCTGGTAAGGTACATCCCAAAAGGGGCATTGTACTCAATTATGGGCCTGATGAGAGATGAGTAAAGAGGCACGATGACCTCCCCTGATCTAGATGTGAATCCCTTCATGATTAGCAGGGCTATATAAAATGTTTTTCTAACCACTTTGGCCATGTGGTTGTCAAATGAGAGAATGCTATCAACTTGGGTCCCCAGGTCCCTAATTACTTCTTCTGTTCTTAATGGATTACCACCTATGTGGTAATTTGTGGGCACTTTGTTTTTGCCAAAGGGGATGACTATACACTTCTTGGCGTTTAGCTTGAGGCCATGGCTCTGGCACCAGATGTCTGTTTCTATGAGGCCCTTTTGGAGGATGCTTGTGTCGGCTGGAGAGTCGATTATGGCGCCCAGTTTGCAGTCATCTGTGAACTTGGTCAGCCACAGTCCTTCAGTGTTGGCCTGTACCTCCAAGAAATGTATACCGAACAAGAGAGGTCCCAGGACTGAGCCTTGTGGGACGCCACTTGTAACTGGTTTGGAGTCTGACATGGCTCCAGCAATTCTAACCATGTGGGTTCTGTCCTTGAGCCAGTTTGCAACCCATCTAGTGACATAGGTTCATAGGTTCATAGGTTCATACTAGGCTATCTGCCCTAGGGCATTTATAAGCCTAGCCAGAGTGTATGTGGCTTACACCACCCCTTAGGATGAGAATACTACGCCCTTTTAGGGTTTAGTTTACTATGCCTCTGTCTAGTAGTGACACAGAGATGACCCTAAACCTATGATCTCCCATCCACGAGATTTCTCTTGAATAGAGTCAGTGAGGGGCTCTGCCTAACATGGACTGGGATTCTGTTCCAGAGTGTAGGGAGCCTCTGGGTTATGAATCTGTCCCTCCAGCACGTTCTATTTATTTCTGTGTTGAGGTTTAGGTCACTTGATCTCATGGCTCTGATGGATTTGGATTTTCTGAGGTGGAGCATGTCCATTAATTCAGGATTGGACATGGCCTGTCAGGCACAAATCACCTCTGAGTAGGTGGTATGCGACTGAATAGAGCTGGAGTTTTTTCAGTCGGGCAGCATATGACATATGTTTAAGACCCTTTATCCTCTTGGTGAGGAACTTTTGGGGTCTTTCCAACTGCTGCAGGTGTCGGGTGAGATACATCCCAAATGGGGCATTGTACTCAATCATTGGCCTGATAAGAGAAGAGTACAGGGCACAATGACCTCTCTTGATCTAGATGTGAAACCCTTCATGATAAGGTGGGCAATATAGAAGGTCTTCCTAACCACTTTGGCAATGTGAGTGTCAAATGAGAGGTTACTGTCAACCTGGGTCCCTAGGTCCCTGATTACCTCTTCTGTACTTAATGGATTACCACCTATGTGGTAATTTGTCGGTACCTTGTTTTTCCCAAAGGGTATGACTATACATTTTTTGGTGTTCAGCTTAAGGCCATGGCTCTGGCACCAATTATCCATTTCTATGAGGCCTCTCTGAAGGATGTTTGTGTCCGCTGGAGTATCAATTATGGCGCCCAGTTTGCAGTCATCTGTGAACTTTGTCAGCCACAATCCTCCTATGTTTATCTGTACCTCAGAAAAATAAATGCCGAACAAGAGAGGTCCCAGGACTGAGCCCTGTGGGACACCACTTGTGACTGGCTTAGAGTCTGACATAGCTCCAGCAACTCTGACCCTGTGAGTTCTGTCCTTGAGCCAGTTTGCAACCCATCTTGTGACATATGGGTTTATATTTAAGCTGGTGAGTTTGTCTATGATGCCCGAGTGGGGTATTGTGTCAAAGGCTTTTGCAAGGTCAAGGTAGGCTGTGTGAACTGCCTTGCCCTCATCAATGGCCTTAGTGACTGTTTCAAAAAGTCGACCAAGTTCAAAAGGCAGGATCTGCCCTTGACAAAGCCAAATTGGGTAGGATCCAATGTCTGTAGGTCCCCAATGTCTTTGTTTATGAGTTCCATAATGATCCTCTCCATAGCTTTGCAGACCAGGCTCAAGCTTATGCGGCTGTAATTTCCAGGGTCCGTAGAAGCACCGCCTTTGTGAAGTGGGACCACTGTTGCCGTCGCCACTCTTTGAGTGCGGTATCCTGTAGTAAGGCTAAGATTAAACAGCAGCCTTATGTGTGGGCTTAGTTCCTCTTGGAGTTCATGTAGCACACAGCCCGGGACACCATCCGGTCCCACTGATGCTGTGTTTTAGCTTTAGAGGGTGGCTCTCACCTGGGCATCTGAGATGTTAGGGAGGCTACACTCTGCTGGGATAGTTATTTCTCCTTTTGGGGGGAGGAGAAATTTGCACTGAACCTGTCTGCCAGAATGTTGGCAATGTCAGTGGGTTCAGTGTATTTTGTGTCATTTTGGACTAACTCTGAGCATATCTGGGAGTTTCCACCCAGGTTTCTAACATAGCTAAAGAAGACCTTGTGATTGTCTTTTGTGTCTTTATTTTTCTCTCAAAGTTGGCCTTGGATGATTTTATGAGTGATCGTAGTTTTTTTGCTAGTACTGATCAGAGATGCCTTCCCTTTTAGGGATTTTGCTCTGTCATGTAGTAGCTTTCTCCTCCTGTTGTAAAGTTTGTTTATGGCTGGGGTCCACCAGACTGGGCTCCTGCCTTTGGGGGAATGGGTCTTGGTTTTATTTGGGATTGCATGATCCATGCATTTTTGAAGGTGCCCATAGAAGGCATTTGCAAAAGATTCAGCAGTGTGGGTTGTGGTTTCCACTGGCCCAGGGGCCTTGAAAGATACCACTTCAATCTTAAGAAGTGTGAAGTTTGCTTTTGAGAAGTTCTTCACTGTGGTCTTTTGTGCAGGGGGTGGGGGCGGGATGTGGATTTCCAGTGAGATTAATTTGTGGTCTGATCTTACCAAAGAGGGATGCACTTCCGGTGTGGAGCATTTTGTCCCCATGTTTGTGAAGATCAGGTCTAGTATATTGTCTCTTCTTGTGGGAATGGTGACTAGTTGTTCCATTGCATTTGAGTTTATGAATTCTAGGAACCTTTGGGCTAGGGTGTTGGGGCTTGAGTAATGTTCCCAGTCTATGTTTTGGTAGTTGAAGTCTCCCAAAATGATGGTATTTGGAGAGACATTCATACTCTCCAGTGTCTTCAGGAAGGCTGTGTGGGGTACCTGAGTTTGAGAGGGTGGTCTGTAGCATGCTACAAACTGTAAGGCAGTTTTGCCTATGGTTAGTTGCACCTGGATAGTCTCCGATGGTTCGTGTGTTGCCACTAACCTGGAGGTGTGGGTATCTTTGATGAAAATGGATACAAGGTTTGGGGCCAGAAGGCATGATATGAGGTAAAACCTGATAGTGCTGGGGTGCTCTCAGGAGCCTTGAACCAGGTTTCAGTCACTTGCACAGACATCAATGTTCTCCATACTGAGGAGGGTGTGCATTTTGAGGTTTAGACTTCTGGCATTGAGCAGCATTACCCTTAGTTTTTTCCACTTGTGTTTTCTAGGGAGGTAGGTTTGTCATTTGAGCCTTGCCTAAAAGGCACTATGGGGTGGCAAGAGCCTTGGCCAATATCCGGAAGCCCAGGGTGACAGGTGCAAGCCATCCCTTTGAAACAGCGTGGCTTGTCAAGCATGTCATCCCAAGCAGACAGACACTGGATCCTTAGAATGACACCAGTAATTAAGCCAATTGTTAAAGCTGATCATTTTGTCTTTGTACTGTGGCATCATTCTTGGTGAGGGTAAGATGCTGCTCAGGGTCAGGGTCATACCGGCCTGGGCTACAGAATCAGAGAGCTCCTCTATGTCTCTTTTCATGTAGTCCAGGGGAGGTATCGTTCACCGGCATGTACAATGACTGAGTCATGTTTGTACTTGCTGTGGACTGACCTGAGTGCTTGTGTTATGTGGCGGATTCTAGCTCCCGACAGGCAGCTTACTGTGACCCTCTCCTTGTTCAGTCTGGTGAGTGGGGACGTCAGTGTGCCTGACTATGGAGTCACCTATTACAAGTGTGTCTGGCATGTTGTTTGGCCTTAAGGGCTGTGACTGTTTAGCACACTGACTTTGTGAACTATGTGTTGCATGTGCTATGTCTTGAGGTGGTGGTTGCTTGGGTGTCTGCTTTGGAGGCCTCTGTTGTTTTGGTAGATTTTTAATTAGCACCTCCGAGTATGTTTTTGTGTGTTTATGTGTTTGGTTTGCAGTTGTGATAGTTCTATGTGAGACTGGGTTTGTGGTGTGCGTGGTTACCTTCTCCTCCTGACTGGTCTTGCCAGTACTGAATTGAGAGAGCTCAGCCTCCACTTTGGCTATATAGTTGCATCTCTCACATATATTTGTATTTGTTGGGAGGAGGAGAGGGTTGTCTGTGTACATGAGGCAATTGTAACATTGCCTCAAGATTCCCAGATTCACCAGCTGAACAGGAGCAACTGCCCCTTCGACATGCTAGAAATAGTGAAAAAGATTGCTGTGTAACTGAGTCAGAAAGGACCTATAGGGAAATGGGTACTCAACAGAATTTAGGTGAATGAAGTACTTTCGTTTGTTTAAGAGTGCTTTACCTGTATGCAAAATGCTTTAGGAGCAAGTGCTGAGCTTTTCAGATAGAGTATAGGCTGTTTAGATTGCAAGTAGAACAGTTCTAAGGGAAAAATTAAAGAGCAGACTTGGAGGGCGGAAAAAGTTTAACCTGCAGTGAACTACAAAAGGGCTTGGAATGGTCCCAAACAACCAATTACTAACAGCTTCTTGTGCTGAGGTCATTTCCCCCAAGGACAGGTAGGCTGCTCAAGGCTCCCCACTCCCACTGGTGAGCAAAGAAACTTCCTTCTATCCAAGTAAGGTAATGGACAACACAGGAACTACACCACAGCCCAGAATACAGCAATGCCTGTATACTGGTCTAAACTAGTCGAGAAAGGTGGGAAAACAAGGATTATTTTTTGTTTTTGCAGAAATACACAGAAAATGCAGAGACAGTGATAAATTAGCTACACAGGCTAGCACACTTTAGTGGGCAGCCTCCACAGTTCAATTAAACAAACAAACAAGCAAACTTTCGACTAAATTACTGAATGTAACTTTAAGTGCAGATTTTAAAATAAATGCAGTAATCCGTAAAAACAGTTCAGGCTAGTTCAAAGTAAGCAGCAGAAGCTATTTTCAGTGAAAAAGCAAAGATACTTAAATCCAGAAGGTAGTCTTTTTTGAGTTCCTTGCTGCTAGGACCACTCTGTAAACCCGTGGAGCTTGTCTGAGCAGCATAGCCAGAAAAACGCCCAGAGGCGGATTTTAAGCAGTGAACTACAAAAGAGCTAGGAATGGTCCCAAACAACCAATTACTAACAGCTTCTTGTGCTGAGGTCACTTCCCCCAAGGACAGGTAGGCTGCTCAAGGCTCCCCACTCCCACTGGTGAGCAAAGAAACTTCCTTCTATCCAAGTAAGGTAATGGACAACACAGGCCCAGAATACAGCAATGCCTGTATACTGGTCTAAACTAGTCGAGAAAGGCGGGAAAACAAGGATTATTTTTTTTGTTTTTTTTGCAGAAATACACAGAAAATGCAGAGACAGTGATAAATTAGCTATATTTAAGCTGGTGAGCTTATCTATAATGCCCGAGTGGGGTATTGTATCGAAGGCTTTTGCGAGGTCCAGGTAGGCTGTGTGGACCACCTTCCCCTCGTCAATGGCCTTGGTGACTGTTTCAAAGAAATCGACCAGGTTTAAGAGGCAGGATCTGCCCTTAACAAAGCCGAACTGGGTAGGATCCAGTGTCTGTAGGTCCCCAATATCTTTATTTATGAGGTCCATGATGATCCTTTCCATAGCTTTGCAGACCAAGCTAGTCAGGCTTATGGGGCGATAGTTTCCAGGATCCGTTGAGGCACCAACTTTGTGGAGAGGGACCACTGTTGCTGTATGCCACTCTTTGGGTACATATCCTGTAGTAAGGCTGAGATTGAACAGTAGTTTTATGTTTGGGTTTAGCTCTTCTTGGAGTTCATGTAGGACACAGCCTGGGACACCGTCTGGTCCCAATGATGCTGTATTTTTTGCTTTGGAGAGGGCGGTGCTTACCTGAGCATCTGAAATGTCAGGGGGGCAGCACTCTGCTGGGATAGATATTTGCCCATTTGTTGGGGAGGGGGGGGGAGAAGTTTGCGCTGAACCTGTCAGCTAGGATGTTGGCAATGTCTGTGGGTTTGATGTATTTTTTATAATTTTGGAGTAATTCTGAGCATATCTGGGAATTCCCACCCAAGTTCCTAACATAACTAAAGAAAGCCTTGTGATTGTCCTTAGTGTCCTGTGCAAATTGTCTCTCGAAGCTGGCCTTAGACGGTTTTATGAGTGCCCGTAGTTTTTTGCTAATACTGATCAGAGATGCCTTCCCTTTTTGGGATTTTGCTCTGTCATGTAGTAGCTTCCTTCTTCTATTGTATAGTTTGTTTATGGCTGCACCAGACAAGATGTCTGCCTTTGGAGGATTGGGTCTTGGTTTTATTTGGGATTGCATGATCCATGCATTCCTGAAGGTGTTCATAGAATGTGTTTATAAAGGATTCTGTGGTCTGGTCCGTATTTTTCACAGGCTTGGGGGCTTTGAAGGATTCCACCTCGGTTTTGAGGAGTGTGAAATTTGATTTAGAGAAGTTTTTCACTGTGGTTTTCTGGGCAGGGGGTGGGGTCGGGATGTGAATATCCAGTGAGATTAGTTTATGGTCTGATCTTACCAGTGAGGGATACACTTCTGGTCTGGAACATAGAGTCCCCATGTTGGTGATGATCAGGTCCAGTATGTTTTCCCCTCTTGTGGGAGTGGTAACAAGTTGTTCCATAGCATTTGAGTTTATAAATTCTAGGAACATTTGGGCTAGGGTGTTGAAGCTAGTGTAATGCTCCCAGTCTATGTTTGGGTAGTTGAAGTCACCCAATATAATGGTGTTTGGAGGGACCTTCATATTTTCCAGTGTTCTCAGGAAGGCCGAGTGGGGTTCCTGGGTTTGGGAGGAGGGTCTGTAGCAGGCTATAAACTGGAAGGCAGTTTTACCCACTGTTAGTTGCTCATGGATAGTCTCTGATGCTTCGTGCTGTGCCACCAACCTGGAGGTGTGGGTATCTTTGATGAATATTGATACTCCCCCTCCTTTTGTGGTTCGGTCAAAGTTTTGGGGCCGAAAAGCATGGTATGAGATACAACCTGGTAGTGCTGGGGTGCTCTCAGGAGCCTTGAACCAGGTTTCTGTTACTGCACAGATATCGATGTTCTCCATGCTAAGGAGAGTTTCGAAAAGTCGTGCATCTTGAGGTTTAGACTTCTGGCGTTGAGTTGCATTACTCTTAGTTTCTTATCCCTTGTGATACCTATGGAGGTGGGTTTGTCTTTTGAGCCTTGCCTAAAAAAGGCACTATGGGGGAAGCAAGAGCCTTTGCCAATATCCGAAAGCCCAGGGGTGACAGGTGCAAGCCATCCCTAGCGAAGCATCGTGGCTTGTCGAGCATGTCATCCCAGGCTGACAGGCATTGGATCCCCTTTGAATGACACCAATACTTAAGCCAGTTGTTGAAATTGATCATCTTGTCTTCATATTGTGGCATCATTCTTGGTGAGGGTAAGATGCTACTCAAGGTCAGGGTCATACCGGCCTGGGCTACATGCTCAGAGAGCTCCTCTATGTCTCTTTTCATGTAGTTCAGGGAGGTACCTCTCAGGTCATTCACACCAGCATGGACAATGACCGAGTCATATTTGTACTTGCTTTGGAGTGACCTGAGTGCTTGTGTTATATGGCGGATCCTAGCGCCCAACAGTCAGCTCACCATGACCTTCTCCTTGTTCAGCCTGGTGAGTGGGACGTCAGTGTGCCTGACGATAGAGTCACCTATTACAAGTGTATCAGGTGTGTTGTTTAGCCTTAAGGGCTGTGACTGTTCAGCACACTGGCTTTGTGAGATATGTGTTGCACGTGTTTTGTTTTGTGGTAGCGGTTGCTTGGGTGTCTGCTTTGGAGGTCTCTGCTGCTTAGGCAGATTTTTATTTAGAGCCTCCGAGTATGTTTTATGTATTTATGTGTTTGGTTTGCTGTTGTGGTAGGTCTATGTGAGACTGGAATTGTAGTGAGTGTGATTTCCTTCTCCTCCTGACTGCTTACACCAGTACTGAGTTGAGAGAGCTTAGCCTCCAGTTTGGCTATATGGTTGCATCTCTCACATGTGTTGGAATTTGTTAGGAGGAGGAGAGGGTTGTCTGTGTACATGAGGCAGTTGTAACATTGCCTCAAGATTCCCAGATTCACCAGCTGGACCGGAGAGGAGATTGACAACTGACCTTTGGACATGCTAGAATAGTATTGGTAATAGTATTGTGATGTGTTTACATGCAGCATGTCCAACAGCTCTGGTTTTTACATAGCTTAGTATGTTAGGCAGAGGTCACTTCTGGGTAGGTGGTATGCGACACAGTGTATTTGTGGGTTTGTGAGATGGTCTGCATAGGGCATCTGTTTGAGGCTGGTATTACTCTTTGTGAGGTATGTCTTTGTCGTTTCCAGTTACTGTGGATGTCTTGCGAGGTACATACCACATGGGGCATTATACTCTATAATGGGTTTTCTGTGTGTGGAGTAGAGGGGACTGACCTATCCTTCCCTGGATGACACACCTTTTGTGATTACGTGTGCCACATAGACAGGTTACCTGACCAGTGTGGCACTGTGAAAATAAAAGGGGAGACTACTGTCCTCCTGTGTCCCATGGTCTCTTATCACACCTTCAGTGTTAAGTAGACTACCACCTATGTGGTAGTTAATGGGTACTGAGTTTTTGCAAGGAGGGATGCCAATGCAGTGTCAACATTGAGCTTGAGTCCATGGCTTTGTCACCAGGCATCTGTTGCAGTAAATATGACCCTGTCTCTCTCTCTCTCTCTCACTCTCTCTTTCATGGCGGGACTATTGAGTATGGGAAGGTTGTGAGGTATACAGTTATGTTATAATATTGCACAGTGTTGTGCGATGCATTGAAGGTGTTTTCAGCCCATGTAGCTTTAGCAGGCCTCACTGGCTGCAACACTGCAAACCTGGCGAATCATACCCACAGCGTTCAACCACCACATGTCATATACCAGCACTGTATGCTGTCTGGTATGTCACACACTACAACCTATATAGGAATATGCACATAACAACCTTCAACAACATATATGTATCCACCTTTCACAAACAGTTGCAGTATGTGCCTTGCTCTGTGCACATGTACAGATGCTAATATATCTGACTCAGACACAAGGGCCACACTGTTGTAAGTCCATGTACCTCACGGCTGACCTTTTGTGCCTTGCTACAACATGAACAGGTGTCACATGTGAGCACACAGTAATATTATAGGGTGTATATATAGCTGCAAATGCTTCATTACCATACTAGCCTGGTACAGCTGCTGCCAATGCTAAGCTACACGTTGATATGACTATCATGCATTTGTTACTCTGTCACATCCATGGTTATTTAGCAGTATGCGCTACTCCCCCAAACAGACATTGTCCACACTACTGTACAGAACACAGATAACATGGTTCAGATGTTTGACATTTAATGCTGAACTACATATATCACAGTTATGTCCCACTGCACACAGCTACACACTGATATGTCCATGGCAGTAGTTATGCAGGGCATCTGTGCATAGATACATACTGCTGCCACATATTGATGTTTCAAAGTATGAATAGTGGTCTTCAAATACATCTTCTACATGCCAGTAAATACATATCTGTTACATACCTTTCCTTTGTATGAGTTCGTATTTTTCACTTAGCTGTCTCTGTGGCTGAATGTAATAAATATTTTTTTTAATTAGTTTATATATATATATATATATATATATATATATATATATATATATATATATATATATATATATATATATATTTTCCCCACTGGTGTGGGTGGGGGTGTGAGTCTCTCTCTCTCACTGTCTCTGTGTCTCTCTCTCTCTCTCTCTCACTGTCTGCAATGGGATGATTGCATGTGTGACCAGCAGGTACAGCCTGCTTGTATAGGTATCTGCACATGTGCATGTGATGGCCTCTGCACCAATTGCTGGCCACCATTTTGTAATTGCAAGCAGCCTGCTGTGTGGTAATTGCAGTACTCACTGTCATAGCAACCCAATGCTATAAATTGCTATGTCAGGTAGGCATAGCCCTTTCAGCATTCCAGAGTGGGGTCCATGCTTGTTTGCTGTGGAGACCGTTGTGTAAGTCAGAAGGTTGGTATAGTTCTTATATCTGAAGCTAGGGGTGTAGCCAGTGATATAATTGTTGTACTCAGACCTGAATGTTGCCACTACCACTACACAGTTGTCACTGTAGAATTGTACTCACCGCTACATATGCTAACACAAGATACATGGGAGTATGTAGTTTCTTTTCTACTTATACAATTTACTGCCATACAAAAGTAGTTATTGAGATGCATACATTTGGCACATGAACTGTTTGTGAACTGCTGTACTGTGAACATTTATTCACTCACTTTTGAATGGTTTGCGCTTTTTTAGTATTGACATTAGCACAGGCTGCTCAAGAAAACTGTATAAATTTCTGTACTGAGTATGCCTACCTACATCCTTTGTAGACCCTGAACACACAGGTTTATTGTACATTTGGGTAGGGGTGCAGTAGGACAGAGAGCATTATGTCTTAATGTGTGAACTTTATCTTGCTGGACCTAAAGGGTTGCTGTGTACCTGTTAGTTTACCAAGGCAATTAGTCTGTCTGTAGCTCCCAACTGTGGACCTATCCAGATGGTAGCCCGATGTTAGCCTGTTATTCTTTGTGCACCACACCGGTCTTTTCAGCACTGGAACAATGGCATTGTCACAGTTGGTTGCTACCAGTACGTGGCTACATCCCTTGGTATTTCAGTGTTGTACACCTACATAAGGGTATGCTTCTGGAACTAGCTATTTGCACAGTGTGTAACAGCAGAATAGCTGATATGCCTGTGTGTTTCTGCCTCTGCCAGGCCTCTCAAACACTCAGGTACATATTTGAACAGACTCAGGGTAAAGTAGGTCGAAGTGAGGTACACCTTTACAATATTAGTAACATTAGGTTGAGACTTTGAGAGAACCAGAGCATATGGATTAATACACATTTCCTGAAGTACAAGTGGTGTCTAACTCTTACTTTTTGTCACAGTTGGGAAGTATGGCCTCTACCCTAGTCAGATATGTTAGTGTTTGTCCTGCTATAATACCGTGTGGTGGTTGTGAAGTGCTGCTGTAACATTATTTCCTGCTAGAATGGCTGGTTCTCTTTTCACTGTCGTGTAATGCAATTCCACAAGAACTGCTGGTAAAGATCCACAGAACAGGATTTGTGTTATGGCATTCCTATTTACCCTTTACATTCACTCATTCTGATGCATGATATATTGGTTTCAGCACCAATTTGTTGTATGTTTACCATGGCTCAGTGGTACTTCATGCATTCTAGTGTGTCCAAGGTCCGGGGTCCGAGACTGACAGTGGTCTTTTATTTTGCTGCTGAGCAGAACAAGACCCCTCATATGCAGGGTGACTAAGGCACTTTTAAGCAGCTGTAAGTGGGTTTGCGTGACGCTTAGCAATACTAAGCTAAGTGCACACATGCGCACACTTTCTCAAACCCGCTTACTGCTGCTTAAAAGTGCTTACTCCTGCTAACCCCTGCGCTCATTTCTTTGAAAGAAAAGAAAATGGGGAGATAGGAAAGTGGTGAAAAAGGGGCACAAAGAGGGAAAGACAGTAGGGAAAACAGCTCGGGATGTGCAGGATGGGTGTAGGGAAGGTCCATAGCTGCCCATTTCTTTAACAGCAACAGCTGTGCATATACTTGTAGTTTGGAGGGAATTTTGAAACCTTACACCCCTGAGAGAGGGGTGAGGACAATGAAGTATGTAGTACCGCCAATTGAATTTCAGTGTCTATGTCCGGTGGACATTTGTGTAAAATGGGCAGCTATGTATGGGGTGTAATTTCTTTTGTCGGAGCAGATTGCTCATTTTTTTTTCAGGTGAGAGTGGAATGTGAGGTAGGGGAAGTAGGTATGTTGTGGGAGGTAGGTTGGGGAGGTAAACAGACAAGACAAACAAGACGCATACAGGGGTGGAATATGACACATGGGGTGGGTGAACACAATTGACGGGGAAGGATGTTTGGAAATCGCAAGCCCATGAACCCACAGATGGTAACAGTGGAACTGAGATCCCCACCCATGGGCAGTCACCACTGCACCTTCACAGCCCGGAGGGTGGCTGTGCTGGGGGCTGCGTAGGAGGGGCAGGCTCACCTGTGAATCGCGCCACTATTGCCTCGAGCTGGTGTAGGGGATCAGCGACTGTACGCTCGATCTCCCTATGCACCACAGCCCGGACTGTTCAGAGGGTGATAGGTGGCCCTCCTCTGGCCACGCTTGCACAGGGGTGATGAGCCCCATCCCCTGCAGCGCTTCCACCTGAAGGTGGTACAGGGCCACCGGAGGAAGAGGTCCCAGGCTGGGCTTCGGACATGCTGGTGCCAGGTGCCATCGCCAGCTGAGGTGGGAGAGGAGGGTCCACTGGGACCGGCCTTCCCATACGTTCTATGTTTAGCAGGATTTAATGACAATATGGGTTAGTAACAGACAACAGCATTCCAAATTAGTTGTAACAGCATGCAGTAGTATTCCCATTAACCCAACACACAAGAATTCCAACAGTTGAACAGCAAGCATAACACATGCATATTTAGAACAACAGTGGACATTCCAACAGCATGCAGGGTTGATTGGTGGCAACAGGCCACCAAGAGTGTGGTATGTGAACAGGGCACATGCATCAAAGTACATGCAGATATTTATAAACACATAGGACATATGTCCCAACAAAGTTTGTCAGATTACACATACCCATGCAGGGTTGGGAGGGTGGTCTAATGGTTAAGGTGTTTGCCTTACAAACACAAGGTGCAGGGTTTGAGTCTCACAAGGGATAACTGGCTAGGCTTAAAAATGGATCGCAAGGGCAGTTAGCCTAGTACTAATCTATGAACCTATGAACCTATGAACCATTTAGGTGTGGAATGCCATTATGTATGACCATAAAGTAGGGTGTAAAAGGTTCACTCCATTAACAACTTATATATACTTATGACTTTACTCTACATTCCTACTGACTGCAGATATATATCCCCTACATGTATTATTACACTAGGCAGTGTCCATTAGATTGTGAAATGGGTTTTGATAGTTGTTTATATACCTGACCTGTATCTGACATACAAACTGTTCAGGATGCAGATGTTACTGCTACGTATTTATATATTTAATTTATATTCATATATCTACATATCTGGCTGTCTTCAGGTAACATTATCAGCTACATTTAAACAGACCCCTACATTTCTAGCAGCACACTGACATTTGTGGGGAACACAATCACAAACTACTCATGTGCCAGTTTAAACTGTACATGCTAGCCATGAGCCAACAGTTGAGGACTGTATATATGCTTAAGAGCTACTGGCATTCCCTTCATCCACTTTATATGGACCTACACAAGTGTGGATTGACAGAACTTAATACAACTGTACTATTTCCATAATGCAAGGGTACAACAACATATCAAAGAAAGTGACACGGATACAGTCCAGGAATTATACCTTTATTAATTACATTACACACTTTTGTGGTGGCTCTCTCATTCATTTCATATTTTGGTGCATGCAGAAAAATCGCCAAGGGCTCAAAAGACAATCATCTGTTAAACATCTGTTTTCTCACTTTCAGTCAGAAAGGCAGGAAAGGATAGGACAAAGTTTTGACAAAGTTTGCAGATGCTGCAAACTGAAAAAATCCATGAAAATCCATCAGACACAGATATCCTTCAGAGGTCTCAGAAATGATGGATATAGAGCCATGGGCCTTATTAAGCTAAACGCCAAAAAATGTATAGTCATACCCTTTGGTAAAAACTAGGTAGAATACATTTATTCCAGACTTATTATACCTTTATTAATGGGTTACAACACTTTTTCACACTCTCTCACTTATTTTATATTACAATACATGCAGAGACTTTATTCAAAACTTATTATAACTTTATTAATGGGTTATAACACTCTTTTTCAGGCTCTCTCACTTATTTTATATAATAATACATGCAGAATAATTACTAACCTGCCTGGTGGCGCAGCCGTAGCAGCCTATCTGCATAGGCTTGCCAATTCACAGCATGGACACCTGCAGCTGTGAAGTAAATGAAGTGATATTGAGACATACCTATCCATTATATAGACTACAATAGCATTTCTTACATGCTTCATTCCATGGCTACCTACTCAGTAGTGGGGCATCTTGCATGTCAGGGGCCTCCTGTATCCATCGGTTCAGTTGGTCCTGCTTCCATCTCTTCAGGTCTGCATGGTGGTAACGGACCTGCTCACCAGTCCGTGGGACACCTGTGGCACTGGTGAGATCATGAGCTAACTGGTTCCAAGCCTTCGCTTTGTACTCCGTCCCTTGAAACTGGCCCTGCAGGAGTCTTGACTCATGATGGTGAACAAGGAGCCAAACCATGTATTTTGACTCCTCGATGCCCCACCGTTGCACTCGAAAGCGAGTACCGTCTCCAGCACCGGCCATTCTGACTGCAGATGGGAGCTACAACCAGTTATGGAGAGTATTCCCGCCTATGAAGCTTAAATATGCCTCATTTCCCGCACTTATTTGTGATTGGCCATTTTTGAAATATCTCAGCTAACAGCAAACCTGGTTAGCAATGGTTAAACTTCCATTTATAAGTATATGTATGTTAACAGTGCATGTTTATGCTATGCTGTCATGGCTTAATGGTTCAGTACTTTGATAATGGTGCACAGTGTCCTGGGTTCTAGCCTTGTCATTTTACTACTATCCAGACAGGCTAGGGGGTGTGGCTGTGTTTAGGCGACTTTGCTCAACTTTGCTCTACGTTGCTCCACGTTGCCCGACGGTGCACTGGTTAGCGAGGGAGCAGCTTTGCGCAAACCTATTGTGCTAGGTAAAGCACTGCTTAGCTATGGGCAACTATATTGCACTAGGTAAAGCGCTGCTTAGCTATGGGCAACTATATTGCTCTAGGTAAAGCACTGCCTAGCTATGGGCAACTATATTGCGCTGGGTACAACGCTGCTTAGCTATGGGCAATTATATGTTAATATCCTTAATGCTGCTCACCTTCTTATATTTATATATATATATATATATATATATATATATATATATATATATATATATACATTTTGTTCACTAATACATAGGTCATTTCAATGCTTTTTACTACAATTTAATTCATATATGTTAGGAATTATTTTATATACTAATTTAAAACATAAAATAGAAAGGGGAGTGGTGGGACTAGAACCGGGAATGCCTCCTCTTTGTGCGAAGGATCTACCACTACGCTATTGCTGTTTGGCTTAATTTGCATAAACATCTCTTGTTATGTTCTTCGATGTCGAAATTGCTTACTGTAGCTAAGCAATGGGCACACCCACGCAATCACGCGCAAGTACGGGCAGCTATATCAGGTATTATAAATGAAAACTTAAAGGTTTACATTTTACAATTACAAAGGGGTTTAGTATGTGGGGATGTGTAGTGTTTGCTATGTGTGCATTTCAGCAGACTCGCTCATTGCACTTGTCATTTTCACATTTATATAGTTGCAGGGGCGTGGATATTTGGACTGCTTGGCAGTCCGACACGCCCCCCTGTAGTCCTACATGCTCCGTGTTAGCCTTCCAGTTGAGTGAGCATGCCCTCATGAATATGCATGGTGTGCTGATGTCTTCCTGTTACACTGCCGTTTCCATGTAAGACTTATTTAGTCTTACATGGAGGATTACTGAATCCCCCCCAATGACTTTACCCGCTACAAATTTGAATACGAACGTATCTTCTCTAGTATCAATGGCCAGATTGAGAAGATGAAAATCACAAAGAACAAGAAGCTAGTCAGAGACAATAATGACTATACTAAGGTGTCAGCTTACCCCAAGCCACCTCCCA
Organism: Protopterus annectens; assembly: GCF_019279795.1. Taxonomy (NCBI): domain Eukaryota; kingdom Metazoa; phylum Chordata; order Ceratodontiformes; family Protopteridae; genus Protopterus; species Protopterus annectens. The sequence goes on from NC_056726.1 coordinate 717,495,561, forward strand.
CACAGGAATGGCTTAATCCTGCTACCCACTTGTCTAACAATAATCAATTTGAATGTGATTTTGTTCCAAATGAGCAGGGCATGGAAGATCTTGAGTACAATTCTTCGGAACGTACTTATGCTGAAGCAGCCTCTACTTCCAATAATCCAAATACAAGCAGTACTAATTCCAGTTGGAATGGCCACCTGAGGAATAACGGTTGGAGATATAATATCAACAATAACCATCCAACAGGGGAATCATCTTTTAATGACTCACAGCAACCCAGTACTAGTGGTGGCAATCAAAATTTTCACAGGAGGGGCCGCCAGTCATTGAATTCAGTAAACAGTTTCAGATCTTACCAATCAAAGAAACAGCCTTTGAACCGAACAACTCAGGGATAACTGATTCTCCAGCTAGAGCTGGCCTAGCTGGAGCTACAGGTGTTGGTGGATCTCCTACTGCTAATATACTTAAAATAACTTGCAACAGCACGCATGACTTCAAACTATTTAACTATTCCAACATGGATGTGGACATTACCTTAGTTGATCTATTGGCAAAGGGTCAAACTTTTGTGCCTGATATAAGAGCTAACTTGGCCAGAACAATAATTGACTTAAGGTTATTTGTCCATAGGATTAATTTAGAATTCTTATTTAAAGAGCATCCAAGAACAAAAAATGAATGTAAAGTATTTAGTACATTCAATCCACTATTACCACCAGGATTGGAAGTATTTGAAAAGATATGTGAATTGGATTTAAGGGATAGTTTGGAGAATAACAGAAGTAGATTACCAATCAACAAAAATAACAATAATAACTTTACAAGGGAAGACAATGAGAGTTTAGCTAGATTGCACTTTCAGAATGTAAGGGTGGTGGTTTAACCAGATAAGGGTGGGGGCCTAGTATTTTTTGACAAAGAGGATTACATAACACGTATGGAGAAGTTACTCGATTCAGAGCATTACAATATGGCTTTCCTCAATGAAACGAACCGGGCACACCAAAAAATTAAAGTGTTTTTGAATGATCTGTTTATAGAGTCATGTATTCCTATAGATTTATATAATTATATGTCATGCCTAGCCTCCTCACTCCGGTGATTTTCGGGATACCAAAAATTCATAAAGATTTGTTGGATCCACCACTCCGACCTATAGTTAATGGTAGAAACTCCATAACTTACCCCTTAGCCAAATTTGTGGATATGAAACTGAAAAAATATGTGTAACATATAGAATATATCTGTAAGGATTCATGGTCATTCCTAAAAAAGATCAGTGATCTGATATATGAGGACAACATCATATTATTGACAATAGATGTAAAGGATCTATATATGGTAATACCCATAGATACTGGAATAGAATGGGTGACCAGTTTGATTGGTACAAAAGGGGCCACTGAAAGTGAAATGTATCTGTTGCAGGAGTTGTTGGATTTAATTGCTTAATGACAGTTATTTTTTTACAGAAAACGGGAGTAGCTATGGGCTACCCTTGCGGTGTGAGTTTCACTAATTTGGTGATGGCACAATGGGAACTCAACCACATCTTCAGTAATAATCCATATAGAAACAACATTCATTATTATACAGGTTTTCTGGATGATGTGTTTATTATGTTTAATGGTTGTTTGGATGACATTCCGAAGTTTGTATCCTATTTAAATGAGTCTATAAGTTTTCTGAAATTTACTTATAGTTTGGGCCATAACAGTATAACTTATTTAGATGTGGAATTATATAGATAGTAAAATAATGTACCATTCAAGGCTCAAATTCAGAGGAAGCCAACATATTCAAATTCGTTTCTGTACTTGACCAGTTGTCACCCCTTGCAACAGAAAAGATCTGTAGTAAAGGGCCAACTGGTGAGAGCGGCATGAATGGTCTCCGAAGAAAATTAATTTAAGCTTGAATGTCAGGTATTATACGACATGTTTTTGAAGTGTGGGTATCCTGTATATTTACTTGATGAGTTAAACTTTGCAGTTCAACACAAAAGAGCTATTGGAGAATACAGACCTATTTTAACATCAGATTTGAACAGGAGTGATGTAATGGTGCAGGACACTACCTCAGAACTTCTCACTAGAGAAAGTTAATCTAGACTGTCGTTTATTACAACTTTCAACTTGGATGCTTCCAACATAAGACAAATACTTTGTAAAAATTGGGATTTATGAGGTCAGACAAAGATCTGCTGTCCATTATTGAACCATTCCCCAGGATTACCTATAGAAGTGGTCCTAACCTTAAACATTTATTAGAGAATACCTTCATTGCTGTAACCATAATTACAGGTATGTACAAATGTGAAAGTTGTGCATACTGTAAATTCATAGGAGTAGATGGGACCTTTATTACCAGGGGGAGAAAGTATACCATCAAGAACAGGTTCAACTGTTTATCTAAGGGGGTGGTGTACCTGGCAAGCTGTAGATTCTGTCCTTGTTTTTACGCTGGTAAAACAGACCGTAAATTCATGGACAGAATATATGAACTTTTTTATAGTATCAGGAAGGTTAAAATGGAAAACACTCTAGCGAAGCATATATATGAACACCCTGATCACAGCTTTACTTTTAAGGTTATAGATCAAGTTCACCACAACCCCAGAGGGGGTCCATTGAGTCTATTACTGGAACTTTGTGAACTTATGTGGCAAATCAGATTAAATGCCTATAATCCACCAGGCTTAAACGATAAGAGTTCACTAGCGTGTATATTAAAATTAAAGAGTGTCCAGAGATGACCAAGTTTGTTTTATGCTAATGGGTGTTACAACATTTTAATATTTTAAATATTTTAATAGTTTAATAGTTTAGTATTTTTTGATAGATTGTTATATTCGCAACGTCTAGTAGAAATTGTAACTATACAAATATTTTTGTACACATATTGACACTAACTTTGACGAATATCTAATTTATTTACATAAATATTTATTAATTTATCTAGAATATATTTATGTAATTATTTGTATTAGTTTGTCCATTTCCTTCCATTGGATATTTACTGAGTTTTATAAAGTATTTTAACAGGGTCAGTACACTTTTTAGAGGTATTTCTTTCCTTGAAGAAATTACAAAACAAGTACAGGAAGGTAGAAATGACAAATATAAACCTATCCTTGGTCAGCCATTAGTTGAAAACCATAGTACTGACTCTTCACAGCAGAACCAATTTAGTAAAGCAATGGTGCTAGAATACAATGCTGGAAGTGGATTAGTAAGGAAAATTATCAGTGATGAGTGGGAGAAATCCAAAAATCTCACTGATTTGGAACAAATAACCAAAACAGAGCTGAAATTTGTATATAAAATATCATAAAGTGTGAAAAATGCCTTAGAAAATGACAAAAAAGAGGCAAATGGAAGGAAGAAAGTTGGTACCTACAAATGTGGGCGATGTTCACGATGTAGGTTTATAACGAATAAGGAAGAAGTAATTTTAAACAGTAAAAATGTGGTTTTAAGTTGTTGTTTGTCTTTCGGCTTTTCCCGGTAAGGGGTCGCCACAGTGAAACTCCAGTCCGCTAATGATTGGCAGTAGATTTTTACGAAACGCCGAGGTGCCAGCTCGACGACCAATTTTCAACAAAGGCACGCCCATTTACACACGCATGTCTTTCGAATGCTACCTAACTGTGGGCAGGACATGCAGACTCCACAGAGAAGGCACTCCCAAGCCCAGCCGAGAATCGAAAGGGAGAACCTCTTGCTGTGAGGTAACAGCGCTACTGCTGTACCACTGTGGCATGTGGTTTTAAGTAGGAAAGGATATTTTAACTGTGACTCAAATGGCCTTATTTATTTAGCTCTGTGTGAGGTATGTCATTCTTTTTACGTGGGCAAAACTGAACGTAAGCAAAAAAGGAGGATATGAGAACATCTATATGATATGCAAAACAGGAAGGAAACAAATGCCCTTTTTAAACATTCTTTAATATGTGTCAATGCTAATTATTCCTTCTTTGTATTGGAAGGGGTCAAAAAAGATGTTAGAGCGGGACAATGGGAAAAGAAAATAGAATATAAAGAGCTCAGGTGGCAAATAACACTTCAAGCTACATCCCCTCCAGGTTTAAATGAGAATACCTCTCTTGTACCCCTGTTGAAACAAAGGGCAGCTAAATTATAGGATTATATAACAAGGTACTAGCTGCTCATGTGCATTTGATGCTTTTCCTTTTCTTTCACATTTCATGCAATTTTAACTCTAACCACTAGAGGGTGCTAAAACCATTTTATTTTTATTGTAATACAAATGGTTTTATTTGTTACTTAAGTTATCCAAGATATTTAAGCATTTTTTTATATAATTCACTTTATTGAAACTTTTCAGTAAATAGATACATCACTGAACAGCAAATAAAATACAGAGAACAACAGAGATTACAATACAAATACAATAAAAAAAATCTATATACATATTCTACGTTGCCCAAGGACTTGTTATATCCATTATTCACATTATGATGGAGAGTAAAATGGATGTTGTCCGAGTACCAGATATTTAAGCATTTTATGGTTTGATAAATTCATGTGATGTATTTTTTAAGTTTGTAAAATGTATATCATGTTTTTTAATATTTATGAACATTTTTATACAAAGTTTTATGGTTAGTAGTGTTTTTTCTGCAAGCAATGTTTTAACATGAATATTCATGAGGACTAATGATGTTTTAAACTGGATGGTTTTTATTGGATAATTAACCTCCTAGAGAATTATAAAAGGCAGTAATTGTTCTCTGACCCACATCTGATGAAGTGATTCAAACGAAAATGCTGTTTTTTAATGTGTGCGTTTATGTGCTTTTGTGCTTAAATTAAAGTTGGATTTTAAAAGAATTCCAGCTGATTCTTGGTCCTGTGGTGCCTTGGATTGTCTTGCTAGTTTCCTTTGGTACCTGGTGGCTGTTTTTTCGAATTTCCTTTTAGAGGTATATTCCATTACCATATGATGTCAAACTGTTAATTAATTTTTTTCATTGTCTGATGAAGTCTTACTTACTAGAGTAAGATGAAAGTGCTCACCTACTTTGTTTGTTTTAATTAAAAGTCTTTAATTAAAAGTCTTTTGTGGAGGAAATAGGAGCCAGCAGTCAGTTTTTTGGTTAACAGTACAGTTTTGAACCTTTCCCAAGCTTGTCACCATCAACAGTTCACCAAACTCACTTTTCGATAACATAATATAGACCTGTGTAAAATCCTACCATAACAGTAGATGCCCTTCTCTTCACTGTTGGAGTATTAACTCCCTGCCTCCTACCCCTGGTCCATTTCTCTTCTGGATGTACTGAATACCTCTGTTTTCCTTGGACTGGTGTTCCTACTGGGCCTCTCAATTCTGAGGATGGTACATCCGGATGTCACCTTTATGCCCCAAGCTATGAGAGGAGCATACATTTGATGTACAGCATACTTTAAAGCAACCTAAAGGCTTTGATATACTGGCCGGACTTTGGGCTGCCATTGGCAGGGGATCCCTAGTGTAAAGAAAACTGTAACAATGAAGAGAAGGACAGCTACTATTATGGTAAGATTTTGCACAAATGTACTTTCGTGTACACACTGGCACTTGAATGCTTATTCTTTAGTCACCTACGGTACTCCTTTCTCTCTGTACTGCTATGAGTACCCTCAGCAGCTGTTTCTCCTTTAACTCGCCTAACATCTGGATCATGTCTGCTGTGACTTCATCTGAGCCTGCTGCTTTCCCTGACTTCATTTTGCTTAGTACCATTCTTACTTCTAGGCTGGCCTCTTCTCCCCCTCTCATCATGGGCTGCATATTGGCAGTCCTGCTTCTGTGGGCTTTTTTGTCATTCAAAAGTTGTTGGCATCTGTCTTGGATGTCATGTGGACTGCTGACAAGGTTGTTGCTGGTTTCCCTTATGAGCAGTGTCAGAGAACTATCTTCTTTACCTTTCTGTCTTTGCCTTGCCAACTGATGGAGACTCCTTCTCCCATCTGCTGAAACACTTTCCAGTAGCTGGTGGAGTCAGTGGTGGTGCTACTGGGGGTGGGGGAGCACATATGTTGAGGCTGAAGTTTATTTTTTTTGGCCATTATGTAGTACATGCAAGTTGCCATGCAGGCAAAGAAAGGAACAGTTAGAGTTAGTACAGTCAGGAAGGGAAGGACGATGTATTTTGAATTTGTCAGAATTTGACAGCAGTGATGGCTACATAAGTATGGCTCTTGAAAATATGAGATAAGTAAGCTGTTAGCCCAGATAATGGCCTTTCATGAGGAACTGGTAATAATTATGGGAGACTAGAATGTTGTGCTGAGAAGAAACAATGTAGATTGGTAGACTAATGGTGTACAGGGTAAGTGCAGAAGTAAAGTTTTTAGCCCAGGGTATGAGATGAATAGGTTTATGGGATGCATGACTGGAAAATCAGAAGGTAGAATTAGAGAATAGCTTTACAGTTTTTCCTCTAAGTATGAGACAGCTCTAGAACAGATAAGAGATCTATATTTTTGTAGAGCATGGAGGGGCTATAGAGCAGATAAGAGTGGGGCCTAGACTATTCTCAGATCATTCCCCCTTGCAGATATCAAAAAAAGATGTGATGGATAGACACCGGAGATATCCAGATTACACATTTCTTCTAAAAAAGAAAAGAAATGGTTACAGGACATAATATGACAATAGATACAGGAATGGAGGAGCAGAAACCTTGTGGACTGCTATAGGTAGGTATAAAAGGAGAATTATGGCAAAGATAACAGACTATATAAAGGGAATACAAAAAGAGTCTTGGAATAGGTTTAAATTGCTTGTGAAGGAAACTTAGTTACTACAGAATAGTTGAAATATGGCATAGGAGGCAAGGCTGCCAGAAATAGCAAATTGGCGGTAAGAAGCACACAACGCCACACAATACCTGCTACACACACTACATGACAAACACATAGACCCATATATGCTCAGGCTCTTAAAAGTAATAAGCATTTATCTTTGAGATTTGGCAAGACATGGCATAACTGTGTTTTTTATTAATGTAATATAATATAAAGTTATATGTTTAAAGTTATGCCGCTACTGGATTTCTTCTACTTTTTTGTACTCACCTTTTTATATTGTAACTGCTGGGTAATTTTTTCTCCCTTAAAATAGTCATACATCCCTAATATTGTCTCAGTATTTTGCTCTGTCCATCTTCGTCCCTCCTAAAAGTGGCAAATTAGAGAAAAGGTGGTACATTACACAGACAGTAATTAGATTTATTGACTGATTACTTTACTTCAGGAAATACAATTTAATTTGCATTTTGTATACTTCTCAAGTTGTGGCAACAGGTAAATCTCACCTTAGTAATGCTAACATTTAAAAAACTGTTCCTGTTTATATCTGGATTTGCCCCTGGTTCTAGAGGTTAAGAGGTTCAGAGCTATGAAACTAGTGTAAGTAAAATGCTACAGTGTGTCACAACCAAGTGATAAGTGATGATTCTGGCATGCAAAGTGAGAAAGCCATGCATTGTTTCAGTACTTGCTGTTCCAGCACTTGCTATGCAGTGGGCTGGAAGAGCTTCCTTCCGGCTGTTAGTAAATGCTCCACATATTCCCATTTCTTTCACACTATGAGAGGTAATGTAGTCTTCCACATGTTGAAGATGGAAAGTCGGCTAAGCTATAGTTATATTATTTAAATTATTTTTGCTTGTTGGTAAGTGTAGATAGTATATTAATGGTGATATCAAACTGCACTAAACTGTTGGAATATAAGCAAGATTCATCAGAAAAAAAATTCAATTATCAAAGCTGCAAATGTTCAAATTCTTCTCAGATCTGTTAATATAGCTTCATCATAAGCATTTTACTAGGCTATGTGAATATCCTAAGAAGCTAACCTTCCATTCTCATGGCAGGTTGCCCTTAAATTTTGTGCACAAATAATCCAGAGATGGACAGAACAAGGATATGCTGGGAGATTTACAATTTGCCCCTAATCAGAAGGGACAAGGTTGCTAAACCAGGATGTGAATTTGCAGTTACCCATCTATTCGTCCAAATTATGTTTATTTAAATCATATTTTTCCTCTGAGATGACATTTATAATTTAAATCATATTTTTCCTCTGAGATGACACTTGTGGTGTTTTAGGGTATACATTTGTTTGCAACTTGCATGTACAGTAATTTAGTTAGGGTTCGAGATGGTTAGAGATGCTTGAGTATTAGTCTAATTTCCATTCTTTTAGTAAACTGACAGTGCTTAAAAAAGTATCAGAGCTTACCTGATCTCTTGGTGGATGTCTATTGCAGAGGGATCTTTTGTGCCAGAACTGTAAGATTAAGGAGAAGCCCAGTAAACCATCTAATAACCCTAAATATTTTGTTATGGGCTCCAGTGATTATATATTAAATATCTCAGTTAGTAGGATGCCAGATTGTGTAATGCATCTGACTTTAATTTATGGCATTTTCCATAATGGTTAGACTGGCACTGGTTTATACTTTTTAGAACCTCATCATGTGTATTGGTGGTAGTAATGTGCAAGTGTATGCGTGTGCGTATGTGCGCAAGTGTGTGTGTATATGTGTATCAAAGAATTAGGTGCTGCTGCTGAACTTAACGTGTGTTCTTGAATCACATAAATATTTCACAGAAATTCATGTCTTTTTAGAACATACTGTTAGTGAAGCAACAGTGGATAATAGTCCCTCTCCTAAGATGGCACTTAAGACAATTTTCTTAAAGGTGTCAGTGCATTTACTGAATGGAAACTATGTTTATATTGCAGGTATGGATACCTGTTAATTTCTTCCAAAAAAAAAAAAAGCATTGTTGAAGTGGGCGTGGAGGCTGAACTGCTCCTCCGACTCAAATGTTGCATACTAGTACTTCTGACACCAGTACTACATTGGACATAGTTACCACACCAGAGTGGGACAATAATGATGGTGACGATGATGATGGTAGGATTGCCACTGTAGAATCTGATAGCTAAGTGTCAGATGTAAAAGATAGGGCAAGTTAAACAAATGTACACGTGAAATACAGCTGAAAAACTATCCTGGCCTTTCTGATATATATCAGACTAGAGACTATCCCTACACAACCAAAGCTTGTTTCATTCCTTACAAACAAATGCGGACAAATGTAGAGGGCATTTAATCCCAAATGGTACAGCAGTTTTCCATGAATTGAATACTCAGTCTGAAGATTCAGTCTATTGCTTTCCATGCAGGCATTTTAATCAGGCAGCAAGTAACAATGTGTCTGTCAAACATGGTTTCCAGAACTGGAAAAAAAAAGCAGTTGGAAAGAGGCATTGTTAAATGTGTACAATAGGTCCAAAATCTACGAAGCATGTTATACATACAGTATGTTGCAATTTCAGGTGCAGCAAAGGAATGGACCATGCACACAATGCTCAATAAAAATCATTGCAAACTTGTAAAAGAAAATTGTCACTATGCAAAAATGATATGTGATATTTTGAAGTTAACTGCAAGACAGTGCATTCAACAAAGAGGACACAGAGAAGATGAGCTGAGTCTGAAGCAAGGCAGTTTTTATGGAAAGTCTCCATCTGATTGCAAAACATGATATAATTGAAAGAAAACTGATAGGTGCAATAAATGCTAAATATATACACATCTGCATTCAAGATAAGCTCCTTAATTTTATGGCAATATTAGTAAGAATATTACTGAAGAGACTGCAGCAGTTGGGGCATTTTCATTTCAAGTAGATGAGTCAAAGGACATTTCAAAAATGGAGCAGCTGTCGCTTGTTATGCTTATGTACATGACTGTGATATCCATGAAAAAGTCCAAGGCTTTCAACAAGCCCAAGGCCTGGATGCAGCACATCTGACAGACGCAATCATGCAAGTGCTGGCAGATAACACTGATATAAATGTGTGTAGGGCAGTGCTATGATGGTGCTAGTGTTATGAGTGGGGATACAGCTGGAGTTCAAATAAAGTATCATGAGAAAGTTCCAAAAGCCATTTATGTATATCTCTACAGTCACAGGTTGAACCTTGTCATTGTGGACAGTCTCAGAAATATTCAAATGGCTGATGAGTCCTTCTCATTTCTCCAGAAGTTATACAATTCCATTAGCGCCTCAGCTGTGCATGCCTATTTCATAAAAATCCAGAAAAAAATCATGCCTGGGACAGTACCATTAGAGCTGAAGTATTTATCTCACACCAAGTGGATCTGCCAGTCTACAGTATGTCACAGTGTATACAAGACTATACCAGCTATTCTGTAGACCGTCTAGCACTATAAAGATGATAACTGTAGAACAGTGTGTATATTTCACCTAATCAGCCACTGCAGTCAGAGAGCACATGCATACAAGTTACTGAGCATGTGTGGGATCAGTGCCATTTTGTATAGCCATTCAGAGTAAGTGCAAACTTGAACGGAGATGCACATGTGAGTGTGTTAGAAGTAATGAGTGAGTCAGTAAACGTACGAAGTTCGAAGTATATTGGATGTGTTTATGTACAATTAACAAATTGAATCCATCTTGTGCTTCAGTGTCTCATTTGAATGCATGAGACATGCGACATGGTGTCAGAATGGGATTTGAAGTTGAAGCAGCTCGTATACCATTAGGCACGCAGATAAAAGTGGAGCAATATCCAGGAGCGAACTCGCAAACAGGTCAGTGGTTACTCGAAGATACTTAAATTAATTTTAAATGATTTTTTGGTCACCAAACATGCGGTATAGCATTCAAAGTGTTCAAAATTATTTCTGAGATATTCAAACTGTCTGAAATAGTGACATAATGATTAAAGTGTTTGAAATAGTCCCTGAAGTATTTAAAATGTTCAAAAAGGCTAAAATGTTCGAATTTTTTCACAATGTATGACTTTTTCGCAGTAACTAAGACTTTTCGAATTGTCATTTTCAGTGTTAAAATAAAGCACTTTTGGAGAGACTGTTGTGCATTTCAGAAAAATTACAAGTACCAGGTCTATACTTATGTTTAAAAGCAATTTGTTGTTATGGCAGAGGGATTTTTCAGACCTGAACCACTGGTGTTTGATAATAATATTGTTAAGAATTGGCGAGGGTTTGGGTAAGAATATGATATTTTCATACAGGCTGCATTTTCTGATAAAGACACACGTACAGAAGCATTTATACTTCTCAATTTAGCTGGCTCCGAAGCCATTGAGCAAGAACGTTCATTTCTGTATGCACCTGCTGTGTATGCAGGGAAGGGGGAAAACTGCCATACTGTGATACAGGCTGAAATGCGGGAAGACCCCGAGTGCTTAAAATGTAAATTTAGAGAAATGTGTAACCCTCAAATGAATATTACAATGGAAAGGCATAAATTTGACATAAGAAATCAAAAGCCTGGTGAAACTGTTGCAACATATATTACCATCTTATGAAATAAAGCAAAAACATGCAAATTTGGTGATCTAAGAGATGAGTTGATAAAAGACTGTCTTGTTTGTGGTGTTAATAATGATACAGTGAGAAAGATTTTGCTTTGCAATAGTGAATTAACATTGAGCAAAGCCACAGAGATTTGCCAAATATATGAGATGATAGAAAAGCCTGCAAATATGCTCATGAATGAGAAAAGCATGTTTGCAGTATCTGCTAGTATAAATGTTGATAGTGTACAGCAGAAAGTTAAGATGAAAAAGAAATATAAACTGAAGGGCATTGCCACTCTCAACCTCATTGCTAACTGTCGCAATTATGGAGACAGTCATGAACCTAAATGGGAAAAGTATTTAGCTTTAGGTCAGCAATGTCACAAATGTAAAAAGTGGAATAATTTCAAAAGACTTTGCAAGTCTAAAGTGTTGCAGATATATTAAAAAAGAGTATCCAAATAAGCGAGTAAATCAGAGACTGTTACAAACTGTGAGAGCTGTGAGCAAACTTTTTATGTTGACAGTGTCTCTGGTTAATGAAACAGTTAATGCAGTAGACTTATCAGTTATTAGCAAAGAGTGAAATATTTTGTACTGTACAAATTAATGGGAAACCTGTAGAGTTTAAAGTAGACACTGAATCTAAGTGCAATGTTATGTCAGCACAAAAGTTTGCTAGAGTAAAAGCTGGTGAGAAACTTGATTCAGCAAAATGTGAAAAACTAGTTGCTTATGGTGGTGAAGAGATTCAGACTGATGGTGCAGTAGCCCTTTCATGCCATTCAATGACTTGTAGTTTTATGTAGTCAAAAGACACATGCAGTGACTGTTAGGCCTCAAAGACAAACAGAATGGGACTGATTTAATTTAATAAAGAGGTTTACCATACAAGTATGAGTAATAGCTATAGTTTTGCACAGAATATTTTTAGTGAATATGATGATTTCTTCAAGGATGAGCTTGGTAAACTTCCAGTCATGTATTCTATGAAGTTAAACCATGAAGTAAGTCCAGTTGTCAGACCAGCACGGACAATTACAGCAGCAAAGCAGAGTAAAGTAAAAGCAGAACTAGACAAAATGGTGCATTTAGACATCCTTATTCCAGTAGAGAAACAGACCGAATGGATATCCTCCATGGTTGTAGCTCATAAAAAAGCTCAGGTATTTGAATATGACTTAAACAAAGCACTTAAGCATCCTCATCATCCAATGCATACAATAGAAGAGGTAGCCACTCTTGCCAAATTCTACTGTCTTTTCAGTCTTAGATGGGAAAAGTTATTTTTTTGGCAAATGTCACTGGATTGTAAATCTTCATTGTTAACTTCATCCAGTGCATCATTTGGTAGATACAGATTTTTGAGAATGCCATTTGGAATCAACTCTGCCAGTCAAGTCTTTCAATGTGCGAAGGAACACATTGTTTTCTGGTTTTCCATCTGCTATTATAGTAGACAACAATATTGTTGGAGGCAGTGGTGAAGACGAACATGATAGAAATCTCAGGAAAGTTCTAGACCATGCAAGTGAAGTAAATCTTAAACTGAATCCTCAGAAATGTAAATTCAAGCTGAAAGAGGTTACTTATGTGCGTCATTTGTTTACCAGTTCTGGCTTACAATCAGATCCATCTAAGCAAATTGCAATTCTAGAAATGCCAGTTCTAGAGAATGTCACATCTTACAACATTTTCTAGGTATGGTCAACTATTTAGAAAAGTTCATCACAGACTTGAGTGAGCTTTCTGCACCATTACGTGAGCTGACACGCAAAAATGGAAATTGGTCCTGGTTGGAATAACACCAAAGATCATTTGATATTCTGAAGCTGAACATTGAGATATTATGATGTTCAAAATAAATCCAAAAAAGAGCCAAAAGTTCCACAAAATACTAGTAAACTAATAAAAATAAAAAAACAGAACCTTGGAAATTAATAAACGTGATTATACCACCATCTTGTGGTAAATATAGTACATTACTTGAAAAAGCATTCTAAAACATTCACAATTATCACCTATTTAAAATCTTATAAAAGAAACCAAGACAAGTATAAAGAATTATTTCCAATACAAGTAAAAAATACAATAAATAAATACATCTGAATAAAATAAGATTATTTAATAACTTACAACTATTTAATAATAGTTAATAATAATTATATAATCACGTTTATTAATGTCTTGATTTAGTAACCTATACTAGTATTATTTTCTACAACTTTATAACACCAGCAGTTTAAATGAACTGATAACTAAACTTTGTTCATGTTTAATATATATTGGAAGGTTTAATAATTTTTATACACTTTTATACGTTATTTACACATTGTTTTTAAACATATACATTTTTTCTTTAATGGTCTTTCAAAAGTTTAGTCACCTTAATTGATAGGTTTTGATTGGACCTTTTTTTAATTGGAAAGTGTTTAAATACCTGTAGTATACTAACCAGCCCACATCTGAAGAAGTTTCAAAACGAAAATGTACTTTTGTTGTTGAGCTTTAATGTGTGTACGTGCTGTACTGTGGAGTGAATACTTGTAATAAAACTTTGGAAAATATAGCTGTCCTTCAGCTTTATTGTGGACCCTCCGCTGTTCTGTTTTTATTTTTATGATGTTCACAAACCTGTAACTCTTAATTGTGATGCTTCAAAGTGCAGACCTGGTGCAGCATGTCTTCAAGAAGGCATACAGGTAGCCTATGTGTGAAGAACTTTAATCCAAACAGAGATGCATTATGCACAAATGGAGAAGGAACTTTTAGCAGTAGTGTTCGCATGTTTGAAGTTCAGTAATTATATTTATGGCAGACCTATCCAAATAGAGACTGATCATTAATGAGAATTTTGAAAAAGCCAATGCATACCACTCCAGAAAAATTGCAATGCATGATGTTAAAACTGCAAAAGTATAAATTCAATATTTTTTACAAAAAGGGCAAACACTTGTACCTTGCTGATGCTTTGTCATGCACTAAGGCACTGTAATCCTACACTAAGGCACTGTACGAGCACATCCACTCGTGCATGAATTGTGCCATCCCAAATAGAACCAAGATGCTCTTCTCCAAAAAAAGGAAGCCAATCTGGTGGTCCCCTGCTATAAACAAACTATACAACAGAAGGAAGAAACTGTTGCAGAAAAGAGGAAAATCCCAGGATGCAAAAAACACCCTCACCAGCCTCAGTAAGAAGCTGAGATCCCTCATAAAATCCTCAAAAGCTAGTTACGAAAATAAAATTGCCAAAGATTCCAAAGACAACCACAAGGAAGTCTATAGTTATGTCAGGAATCTAAATAGCAATGCTCAGATCTGCTCTGAGCTACAACAGAATGGCATTGAATATACTCATCCCAAGGATATTGCCAATATCCTGGCAGATCGATTTAGTGCCAACTTCACCCCCCTCACCCCCCCCAAAGGGCCCATCTCAATACCAAAAGATTGCCAAATTCAGATAATCACGGCCACACAGGTAGAAACCGCACTCTCCAAAGCTAAGAATACAGCATCCATAGGACCAGATGACATCCCAGGCTGTGTACTACATGAACTACAAAATGAACTGGCACCTCACCTAAGTGTCATGTTTAATCATAGCCTCACCTCAGGCTTTGTGCCCACTGAGTGGTGCACAGCTACAGTTATCCCACTCCACAAGGGAGGATCCGCCTTGGATACCGAGAACTACCGTCCCATCAGTCTGACAAGCCTGATCTACAAGGGCATGGAACGCATTATCATGGAACTTATAAACAAAGGCATTGGCAACCTTCAAACACTGGTCCCCACCCAGTTTGGGCTTGTGAAGGGCAGATCTTGTCTCCTGAATCTGATTGACTTCTTTGAATCAGTCTCCAGAGCTGTGGATGAGGGTAAGGCAGTCCACACAGCCTATCTGGATCTTGCCAAGGCCTTCAACACCCTCCCCCACTCTGGAATCATAGATAAACTTACTAAGCTGGGCATAAATCCCTACATCACTTGATGGGTTGCCAACTGGCTTACTGACAGAACCCAGACTGTAAAAGTAGCTGACTCCAAATCCAGCTCCAGACAAGTGACAAGTGGAGTACCTCAGGGTTCAGTCCTGGGACCCCTCTTGTTTGGCATCTACTTCTCTGAAGTACAGGCCAACACTAAGGGACTCTGGCTAACAAAGTTCACAGATGACTGCAAACTGGGAGCCATTACTGAATCCCCAAATGATGTGGATATTCTACAAAAGGGTCTTACAGAAACTAATGCCTGGTGCCAGAGCCATGGGCTCAAGCTTAATGCCAAAAAATGTATAGTTATCCCCTTTGGAAAAAAAACATGTACCCATGAATTACCACATAGGTGGCAGGACACTAAACATTGAAAGTGTGATGAGAGACTTAGGGATACAGGTGGACAGTGGTCTCACTTTCGATGACCACATCGCCACGACAGTCAGGAAATCCTTCTATGTGGCACACCTCATCACTAAGGGCTTTTCATCCAGAAAAAAGGAGGTCATTGTCCCACTGTACTCATCCCTCATTAGACCCATTATAGAGTATAATGCCCCATTTGGTATGTACCTCACAAGACATCTGCAACAGCTGGAAAGGCCACAGAAATACATCATTAAAAGAATCACAGGCTTAAAGCAGATGCCATATGCTGACCGTCTAAAAAACTCCAGCTATACTCTGTGGCATATCGTCTACTCAGAAGCGATCTCTGCTTAACATACAAGGCCATGTCAAACCCTGAGCTGTTGGACATGCTCCACTTAAAGAAATCCCAATCCCTCAGAGTCATACGCTCCAGGGATCTAAACCTTGTCATCACAATGAACAAAACATGCTGGAGGGATAGGTTCCTGACCCAGAGACTCCCCATACTCTGGAATAGACTGCCCATACATGTCAAGCAGAGTGCCTCCTTGGCCCTCTTCAAAAGGAACCTTGATGATTGGATGGGAGATAGGAAATTCACCCCGGGGATCATGTCAGTCGCCCTGCTAGACAGGGGTCCAGAGAAGTAAATATTGTGGGAAGAAATATCTAGGGAATTGTTATGGCTGGGCTTGCATAGGCCCTAGGGATGATAGCCTAGTACTAGCCTATGAATCTATGAACCTATAATACCAGGAAAATGAGAAAGTAGCACTAAGATGAAACAGCAGACTTTGAAGTCATGGAAGTCAGAATTTTTTCTTCATCTCTGCTTGATGAACTAAGAAATCACACAGCTTCAGACTCAATTTTTCTGAAGATGAAAAACATTATCAGTTAAAGATGGCCAACACGACAAACCAGTTTACAACTTGACATTCAACAGTATTTTCCTTACAGAGATGAGCTTATGATGGAAGATGGAATCATCATAAAATATCCAAAAGTCATAATTCCTAAAGCATTACAACAGGAATATATCAAAATCTTGCATCATGGTCATCCAGGTACTGATTCAACCAAAAGAAGGGCAAGAGGTATTCAACCAAAAGAAGGGCAAGAGGCATTGCATTTTGGCCTTCTATGTTCAAAGATGTAGAGAAGGAAACTCTAGCATGTTCAATTTGCAACAGCACCAAACCACATCAACAAAAGGAACCACTTCAGCTACACCAGATTCCTGAATTACCATGGTCGACAGTTGCCACAGATATTTTCGATTGGAATGGTCCATTATTTAGTGCTAGTGGACTCTTACTCAAATTGGTTTGAAATTGACTTACTTCCTAACTTGACATCTAACAGTCATTACAAAATTGAAGAGACATGTTTCTGTCCTTGGTAGTCCGCACAAAGTCATGTCTGACAATGTTGCACAGTTTACAAGTCAGCAGTTTAAGAAATTTGCTGAGTCTTGGGACTTTGTTTATACTACCAGTAGTCCTGAGAATCCACAGTCCAATAGTTTAGCTGAACGTGCAGTTCAGAGTGCAAAGTGAGTTCTGGTGTAGAGATCGCAAGACAATTGCCCGCGAGCTACAACTCCAAAAGCAGAAGGCTGCAGCACCGCTAGACTGTAGAGTGGTGTGGCCGAAAGAGACCTACGTTGTGGGATTGCACATAGATGGTTAAATTGCCACATAGAGAAGATGCCTAATGTAACTAAGCTGCCTGTTTCCTGTCAGTGGAAACAGCGCTAGACAAGTGATCATCAGCACAAGTCAGGTAAGCAGGTCCAACAACACAAAAAAGAAAAAAAAATAGCATACCTGCTAAATGCACACATGCAGAAATCCCCAAACACAACCCTTGCAGGAAACCATGGAGTGGGAAGCTGCAAGATGGGGACAGCCAAAGAAGCTGCAGCTGCAAGATACAGCCATACATGCGCATTGTCAGTAGCACAAGCACATTCACAAGACATCCCCACAATGGAAATAATGTGCCCTGTTAGAGCCTCCCTAGTGCATACCTTTCAACCTCTTAGAACAAGACATCTGGACAAAGCCATGAATAAAAGAGGGAGAAAGGCCCAAAAAGAGGGACAATTTGTAAATTCAGGTTTACAAACTTAGAAAGTGGATAGAATAACAGGTTTTGCATTAACTTGACTTTTCTGAAGGGTATGAAGTCTGAAACTCAGTTGTCTGTCATTATTGTCTAACTTCTATATCTATCTATCTATCTATCTATCTATCTATCTATCTATCTATCTATCTATTTATTTATTTATTTATGTAAACTAATTAAATAAATGAAAATAACAGTCATCCACAAGTACCGGAAAGCCAGAAGCACAACAGCAGTTTCTCCTGCAAGACAGAAATACATACATACAGACAACAAGAGGCATTCCTGAGTAACACATATCCCCGTAATACCAAGTGCATTAATAGACAGACATACATACATACATATAGAGAACAACAAGCATCCATGAGTAAGACATATCCCTGTAATACCAAGTGCATTAATAGACAGACATACATACATACAGACAACAACATGCATCCCTGAGTAAGACATATCCCGTAATACCAAGTGCATTAATAGGCAGACAGACATACATACAGACAACAGGCATCCCTGAGTAAGACATATCCCAGTAATAGCAAGTGCATTAATAGACAGACCTACATACATACATACAGACAACAACAGGCATTCCTGAGTATGACATATCCCCGTAATACCAAGTGCATTAATAGACAGACATACATACATACAGACAACAACAGGCATCCCTGAGTAAGACATATCTCCGTAATACCAAGTGCATTAATAGACAGACATACATACATACAGACAACAACAACAGGCATCCCTGAGTAAGACATATCCCCGTAATACCAAGTGCATTAATAGACAGACAGACATACAGACAACAACAGGTATCCTTGAGTAAGACATATCCACATAATACCAAGTGCATTAATAGACAGGCATACATACATACAGACAGACAACAGGCATTCCTAAGTAAGACATATCCCCATAATACCAAGTGCATTAATAGACAGACATACATACATACAGACAACAACAGGCATCTCTGAGTAAGACATATCCCCGTAATAGCAAGTGCATTAATAGCCAGACATACATACATACATACATACAGACAACAACAGGCATTCCTAAGTAAGACATATCCCCGTAATACCAAGTGCATTAAAAGAATAGTGTTATCACTGCTGCACTACCTGTTATACATAATATGCCCATAGCCAAACCTACTGGTATCACATGTACGGTTGACCTGTGGCAGGTGTAAGCAGGACAACCCTGGCAATTAATGACTACCTAACTAACAGTACAGAAGCAACCACTGTAGGAGGGAACACTGGCACATAGGGGGAGGGAAAGCACGTATCAGACACATAAGAGTATAAACCCAGCTCACTGTCAACAGCTGATCGTACACTACTGAAGCAACATGTGTGTAATGTGGGGGTTGCCAAAATGATCCTATGGTTGTTGCAGATGGGGTACACACATATGCAGAGGCATGTAGGCAGAAAAGGGTCCTACAGAGGGGAACATCCATTAGTAATGTCTGTCTCTGAAACTGAGACTGTGCACCATACCCTGACTGGTCAGCTTCAATAGCTGGGAGTTAAATGGGACCTGTGCAGTACATGCAGATCCAGTGGTGCAAAAACAAGCTGGATAGACACCTACAGGACTACAGTCAGATGTCATTTCCACAGCTGTGGGAATTGGACATAGAGAATCCCTAGAAGGAAAGTTATTAAGAGCAGGGTAGTGTGTATGCTGCTACAAAGGGCCATTGTGGCAGACAGTGCCTATTCAGAAGGGTACAACACAAGGCAGTGTACTGCAGCATAACCATAGTCTGATAGTGGCCAATACTCAAGTACTATCAACGTACTGTTCCCTGCTACACTGGATGTGATGGATGCTGAGAGGCCAACCACAAGTAGTGTTGCCATGATGGAATCTGTATACAAGTATAGCCCAGGTCAGCTTGGCAACAGATATTGGACAGTGCACAGCCAACGAGGCAAACCAATGCTGGTAGTGGAGGGATACCTGTATCACTGAGAGTGGGAAGTCCTCTCCAAATGTTACTGGACATATGTTGAGTGGAGAATAAAGGCTGCAGGGGCCATGCTATCACTGTTTACTAGGATGAGGAGGAAGAACTGCATAAATCACTGCCACACCAGCATGGACCAGATGCAACCACTGCTCAGGTAGCTGTGCTGTGCTGTGAGCAGATCTATGGCAGAGGGCAGTAAACAGCAATGACATGTCTAGTCTGGTAATGCAGAGTGTCCTTGGCACAGCAGATGACAATGTACTACAGGAGATGCCTTGCCATGCCACCCTGCGTCATAGCATCACCATGGTATGGCAGAGGGCACGGCCATCTTTGTCCACACCTCTGGCAACACTTGCAGATATTAATGTCAGCCAGTACCCACTCCATAGTGGTGGCTTTATCATATGCAGACAGTCATATATGGATGGGAAAGATTCCTTGGTTCTGCTAACTGCAACACAAAATCTATCGGATTTGTACAGATCAGACATCATACTCTGGGATGGCACCTTCCCAACATGTGCTGATATTTGCCATCAGCTGTATACTTTACATGGATCTACTGGCACCCCCACCTCAGCATGAATTGCCCCCCTGGTGTATTGTCTAATGATATGGAAATCAGAGCCTGCATACAACAATATGTGGACATACTTAAGGGTATGGCTGCAGATCAGGGATGCACCTTAATCCACAGTACATTATGACTGATTTTGAGAAGGCAGCAATCCATGCCAGCTGAAAGGCATTCCCTAAGAGTATTCTGAAGCGGTGCCTATTCCATTTTGCACAGATCAGTTGGCGCCAAATCCAGCATCACCACCTTGTGGCCTTGTATGGTACGGATGCCGCATTCTCAATAGCCATCTGCAAGCTGATTGCACTGGCATTCCTATGAGTGGATGATGTTGTCCCTCCATTTCTGGACATTGTGGCTACCTTACTTGACAGTGCTAAGCCTGTGGGTATATTTCTGGACCATAATTATGCGTGTGGCTGACCAAGGAAATATGCATCCTGCTGTTTAGCGCACCAATGTCTGCCATCCTCCAACCCTCTGAAATTCTGGAATGTGTGTGATGTGTCTGACATGGACTTCCAACGGAACAATAACCAGGTGGAGGCATGGCATCGTCGACTGAAAGTATTACTTGAATGCTCTACAGTACAGCTTTCTGACCTTTTGCCTGTTCTATAACAGGAACAGAACCTGATAGACAACTGAAAGGAGACACTTTTGAGGGGGATGCCTGTGACACCATGTAGGAAGGCTATTGTTATAAGGGAGCATTGCCTAAAACACATCTTGCAACATAAGTGTGATTACAGTAATGTGCAGGATTTCCAATGTGCTGTAGCACATTTCTACAAGTTGTGAATATATTTGGTTCTAGTACACACCAAGTACTGCACACATCACTTTATCTGATGTGTTAATAAAGGCTTTGCCCATAGTACACAGATTTCACAGTACCACTTTCAAGCCCCATTGGGATCCAGTGACAACCACTTGTACTACTGAAAATGGCACATGTTGGCTTCTGGGGGGGGTGCAAGGTGTAACACTATAGGGGTTTGTGTCTGCCACGTACAGTTAGGGTGCAGGGGGATGTTCTATTCCCACAGGGAATTGTCCACAGGCATTTGTCAATGTAGCCATAATGCCAAACTGCCATATGTCCACACCCAGCTGTCTCACAGGGGGATATCACACTGCCGAGGTGTCTGAATCCATGCAAAGCACTTGCTGGAGAACTTCAAGAGAGATGTTACAAAACTGTTTTCTTTAACTTACTCAATCTAAAACAAAGAGTGAGAAGGTCACACAGAAAAAATAATCAGTAAAAACTAAATCAAAACTCCAGCAAGGCTAGAACTTCCATTGAGTGACCTCTCAAACCTCTTGTATCAGAGGCACATGGGATAAATGCAATCGACCTTTTATGAACATCAGGTGTTTCAGCTATATGGTGATTCTGAATGCCCATGACTTATTTCTTTTTAAATCATTTCAATGAACAATTTCAGGGCTTGCCCTGAAATTGTCCATTGAAACGACTTAAAATAAGTCATGGGCATTCAGAATCACTGTATAGCTGAAACACTTGATGTTCATAAGGGTGATTTGCATTTATTCGATGTGCCTCTGATACAAGAGGTTTGAGAGGTCACTCAGTGGAAGTTCTAGCCTTGCTGAAGTTTTTATTTAGTTTTAACTTACTCAATCTCAGAAACATTCCTCAAGATAACTTACTTGGCTTGTCTGCTCAGAGATTAATGTCCAGACAGACTAAAACACCTTTACCAATAAGCAAACAATTGTTACTACCAAATATAAAAAAACAACAGAGTGGTCAAGGCTTGACTTTCAAGAAGATGTCAGTCACAAAAGTTGTGCCGTGATAAGACCAGTAAACCCCTTAGACCATTGCTACAAAGAGAAGTTGTGAGAATGCAAATATTTAAAGGATATGACCGAGTGGGAATCATGAAGAATATTTTGAAGAACTGAGATCTTACATCATACAATCTGAAGGAATGGATTTCAGAAGGAATCTTAGACATGTGTTACCTGTCTCAAAGCCATTGAAGCAGCAGATTGCCTGTGCCAATGACTATAGTTCGCAGAATGACTTTACACCTGCTCAAATTCAAAAGGACAAGTGTGTTTTCTTCAAATAACTTTGTTGTAATCCCTTCCATTTGTAAGAGAATCCCCAGATACTGTCCCTGTTGCTAAACCCCAGACCGAATCCTAAATACACAGCAACTTGGACTTGAACTCAGCTTTGTTTATTAAGATGTTGACATATTGTTTAGCTGTGAATATGTTTTTGTTCTTCTGTTTTACATGTCGAGCAAATTAAAGAGGGAGGATGTAGATCAGTTTGTATATTGTACCTAGTCAGCCACTGTAGTCAGTCAGCATGTGCTTATAAGTTACTGAGCATGTTTAAGATCAATGCCATTTTGTATAGTCATTCAGAGTGAGTGCAAGCTTGACTGGGGATACACATGTGAGTGTGTCAGAAGTAATGAGTGAGTCAGTAAACATACGAATTTCAAAGTATTTGTTCCAGTTACAGCTCCTGATATGTTTATGTACAATAAATGAATTGAACCCATCTCGTGTATCAGTGTCTTAATTGAATACACAAGACATGCAACAACAACTAGTTCTTCTTGTAGACTTCAAGCCTTTTATATGCACTAGATAGCACATTGTCATTAATCTTATCTTTGAGATGATCCTTAAGAAAAAAAAAAAAGTAGTGTCGCTAAGGCATTGCAGGCCTCAGATTTTCAACTCTCGTGCTGCTCAGCTTGTAAGAAGCTTGAAAGAAGAATTATGTGAAGCAAGGCATCTCTCAACTGTCCAAATTTGCGCAGAATGTCCAGATTTTTACCTCATATTTTTTTGTCTGTTTCTCATAATATATGTTGTTTTCTGAAGTTTTGTGACAAATCAGTGAGCAGTGACTTAACTAAATAATGCCAGGCATTTGTGTTTCAGGCTTTATATATTTCAGAGAATGTATTGTAATACAAGCCCTTTTATTCTAGCAACTTTCAAGTTTATAAGAGCAATATTTAAAAATTGTCCTTATTTTTGGGTCTATGTTGTCTCATAATTTTTGGCTTTGTCCAGACATTTTGTGCTAAGAGGTTGAGTCATGCTTATGTGAGTGAATGCGAGTATGAAACCAGAGGCGACTGTGTGTGTGTATATGTATGTGTGTGTGAAAGCAGAAGAGACTGTGTATGAGAGAATGGGCTGTCTGTAAAATTGTAGTTTTACTTACTTATTTTTTTTAAGTAGTATATTACTTTTTATATATATTCCTGATGTGAAATGCTTCCTCCAACACCATTAACATATACTACAGAAAGTTTGAAACATTAGGTGGAGAAACTATTTTGCATCAAAAATATAAAAGAAAAAATATAGGGCTTAAAAAATAAATAAGTAAAATCTAACAAATTTGCAGACAGACCATTATCTAAGCACAATAATGCCCTCCAGGGTGTGTGTTAATGTGTAATTAATGCCCTTCCAGGGGTATAGAGGCCTTCCGCCTGTGGTGTCAGGCCTCATGACACCCCAGAGTAGGCATTAATTACACATTAACATATCCTGTCAGGCATTATTGCTTACTTAAAACATACCTTCCCAACAGAATGAAAAATGAAAGACTAAGCACTTTAGTCATTCTTTCCATAAATAACAGATTGACACAAGACATGGACATGGACATAGTTGACATATTTGTAAAATTTCATGGTAATCAAAAATTCAAATAATTGTTTTAGTGTAATTGTAATGAAATTATCTTAGTACATTTGTACAATATGTTGAAAATGCATTTCTGATATTTTCTGATAACATGGTTTCACCCAATTCAAGCAAGAGAGACATTTGCTGTTTATTATGGAGTCATGAAAGCTGGTAATGGTAAAACAAGAATTTTGATCTTTCTGAACAATGGAGACAAAACTGGAATTAACTCTTTTAGCAGCAAGCACATTGGTGCCCTCCATTCTGTAGAGTGCATCTAAGGTTCTGTTCTAATCTCTGATTTCTGCACTTGGCATGCTTCAGACTCCAGACAATCTCATTGGCATCTTTGATTTCTGCACATAGCATGTTTCACTGTCCAGACAAGCTTGTTGGTATCTTCAATTTCTACACATGGTATGCTTCACAGTCCAGACAGGGTTATTGACATCTCCGATTACTGCAAGTGGAGTGCTTTAGAATCCAGACAATCTCATTGGCATCTTCAATTTCGGCACATGATGTGCTTCAGAATCCATATAAATTGAATCATTATATTGTTTAGAGGGGATGTCACACTGTGACCTTCTTAGAGGCACTCTGCATAAACTAGCAAGCAAGGGAGCCCGCAGGATTTTTTGCAGGGGGGTGCAAACCCAGAGCCCCACCCACATAGCTTACCCCGCCCCCTGCCAACACAGCCCCGCCCAAGTCCAACCACCCAAGCCCCGCCCACACAGCCATTCCAGTGTCCCATTACTTGGCTATTTCTCCCCATTTACTGAAGACACTGTTCAAATCTGTGTGCATACTGTGTTATGCTTTAGTTCTACAATGATTACAGGCAGTTGGATTTAAATTTACAACTTTTATTTCAAACATTATAGCCCAAACACTGAGACATTTACTAAACCTAAACAAAGCAATAGTCTTGCAATGAAAACAGACTTGGCATTAAAGCTTCTCTCCTTTTGAAACTCACATTCAATGAAACGGCATTGAAACCCACATTCAAAGAAAATGCATCTGGCCAGTGGCGGGTTATTTACCTTTGAACTGTTTTCAAGCAATAGGCTCCTTGCACACCGTTAGGGCCATGCAAAAGTTATTTGATTTACCTGATTGTATTAATTATAATATATAATTGAATTATATCCGTTGTATTAGACAGCAACACTTGTATATTTCAGTGTTTCATCTACAAATTCAGTGCCTGCTGCAAAGAATAAATTGCCTAGGTTAAATTGAAAAAATGGTAAGCTGGTATATTGTAATAGAAAATGGATGACAAGCTGAAAAACAGGTTCATAGTTATTAGGCATCTCATCCAAAGGAGGACATCCTGAGGACTGCAGCATACAAATGTATATGCTGTAGGAATAGAACCTCAAGCCTTTACATTAAGATGCAAGTATTCTACTTGTGGTGCTACTAACATAGCTTTAAAACTTTATACCACAATAGAGATACCATTTGCTAAACAAAATGGTTGCACATTGTAAATAGACTTGGCATGAGCAGCAGTGAACTGCTTCCTTTAAAACTCACAGTTCCTTGAAAATGCACTTGAAAATTCCACCTGCTAACTCTAACTTGGGCATTTCACTTTCTCTCTCTCTTACAAAGATACCACACCCCTCAAGGCTTCACCCTTAGTGCAAGAAATCTTGACAAAGCCTAAAATAAATAGGGACAAATTATAAATATGGCTCTCAGAAAATTGCAAGAGTAACAGGATTTGTGTTAGTATGCAGTCTCATTATTTAGCAACTTCAATCCTTTTTAAGAGGAATATGGGGCAAAAATCTGGTCAGCTGAGGGGTATGCTACCTCCCTCATACACACACCAAATAATTCTGGTCAGACTTGAATTAGTTCTGGGAAGGTTGCACTGAATGGCACCGTGCTTTATCTGAAGTGGGTGAAATCCTGGTAGCTAGTGATTGCAGCTCAGCAATGTGGAGCATTAAAGCATTTTTAGCAGAGCATTGTTTCATCACTACCTATTGTGTTTGCACATAAGCTGTAGTCATTTCAAACATTTGCCTTTTTTTTATTACTACAGAGTACATTTACCCACCAGAGCTATTGTGTTTTGACTTCATTGTGGAGCTAGTTGTTGCAGGGCTTAGCTTTAAGTAAGGTAGCAATGCTTATTTACCATATACCATTAAAGCAACCCAACTACAAGTGTACTAACACACAGACACTGCTATAAGACACTGGTCTCCAATAAAATGTAATGAGCTTCTGAAAATACTGTAATCCTGTCCTTTTATTACAAATACGGTCATATGCATTTCAATACCCAAGGCTTATACATTATCTAGCTATGTAAATATTCTCTGCATGGCAACAACGAAAAGGCTTTCAATGCTAGCAATTCTTTAACAATATGCTTACTAAAGCTTACTTGCATCTTACAATGTCCGACAAGCTTACTAAAGCTTACTTGCATCTTACAATCTCCGACAAACTTACCTGATGTTCATTAAACCATGGCTACTTAAACAGAGCAACAGGACACTGACAGCATGCAGTTCCTGAATAATAAGAAGCATAAATCAACAGTATAAAAATCTGATAGAAAACCAGAACATTTTGCAAAATCAAGGACAGATGAAAAGCCACGGTCATATTTGTGATCTACCTTGGATGGGGGAATACTCTGCACACTTACTGCATAACTGCTTCTTGCCTTCCTTGGACACATCGAGCCACTACAATGGGGGCTGGGGTGCAATAAGTATGTCATAATTTGAAGGCTCTGACACTCCTACCTCTCAACTTCAGAGCAAGAAATCTGGACAAAGCCATACATAGAACTAGAAGTGGGACACAGGCCCAAAAATAAGGCCAATTTTTAAATATTGCTCTTATTAACTTAATAGAACAGGTAAATCTTGCATTAGTACAAATTTTCTGAAGGGTATAAAATCTGAAACTCAAATGTCTGCCATTATTTTCTAACTTCAGTCTTTAATGACTTGCCACTAATTTGCCAGAAACCACAATTTTATGAAAAACAGACCAAAATGTGATGCAAAAATACCTGTCAAAAAGGGACACCTTTTAATATTAACAGTTAACTTGAAGCAGCTAACAAAATAAGAGCATCCACATGCATTTCTGAAATAAAGGTAATCTACAACTGATCATTACAGTTATAATTGTAAACCCTCCACATTTTCTTCCAAAATTGCCATTTTGGAGGAGGCATTATTAGGGAGAGCAACATTTTGAGCCAGAATTGGGGACAATTGAGATGTTTGGATATTCCTAATCTACAAAGTGATTTGCACGTACCTCTCAACCTCTTAATGCAGGAAATCTGAACAAGGCCAAATATATTGGGGAACATAGAAACACTACTAAAAATTGCTCTTGTATAAACTTAGACAGTCTTGCATTAGCATGCATTTTTCTGAAGATTATGACATCTGAAACTCAATGTCTGTCATTTAATGGCTTAATTCCTAAATGATTTGCTAGAAAACCACAAATTTTGAGAACAAACCAAAATAAGCAGCAAATATCTATTAATTCTGCAAAATATGGACAACTGAGAGGTATAGTTCCAACGGGCTGTCGAGTTTGCTACCCCCTCACAAAATCATGGTCAAATGGAGCCTCCAGCCATTCCAATGTCCCATTCCTTGGTTATTTTGCCCCATTTACCATAAACACTAATGTGCATACTGCTTTACTTCTGCGATGATTTAGGATTTCATTTGAAAGTTTTATTTTGCATTTTACAGCACAAACCCTAATACACATCTGTTAAAGCAATGCAGTCTCAATGAAAATAGACTAACATTAATACTTCTCTGCCCTTGAAACTCACATGCATTGAAACAGCACGAAACCCACTTTCAGAGAAAATACATTTTGCCAATTGCAAATATTAACTCTGGGCTGTCTTCAAAATCATAGGCCCCTCGAACATAACATACACATGCTCTTTGATACACCTTCCTGACTGTATTACATTATATTCCTTGTACAATACAGTACAGTTGTTAAAGGGCATTTTAAATTTATTGTTTTGAAAATTGTTCCAGTAAACAAAGAAACAAAAAGCATCCACCAATGACAAAATTGCCCAATTCAGAACATTTCCATCATAACGTCTACTCAAGTCCACCAGTATCAGTAAAAAATACACAATCTCTGTAGTAAAATCCACATTGAAGAAATTTGTAACTAATAGAGGTTGCTGCTAGCAAACACTTTGTCATTATTTAATCTACAAATAAAGTGCGCGTTACCCTTGAAGAATAAATTGCCTTTGTTGCATGCAGTAAAATGAAAAGCTAGTAATACCGCAATAGAGAATGGATAGCAAACTGTTAACAGGTTCATAGTTACTAGGTATCTTTGCCAAAGGACTGCAGCATCCACCCCTTTACAACACAATACAGCATCAGCAATGCATATACCTACAGAACCCACAGCCTTCAGCATCTAAAGCAAGTACACTATCTGTTGTGCTATTAATGTAAGCAGACTAAACATAATCAGCACTAAACTTTTGCTCCCCTGCAGCTCTCAGCTCCTTGTAAAATCTACTCGACACTCAGCTGTATCTCTGAACTTTGCAGCACAAGAAATCTGGAAAAATTTTATTTATTGGGGCAAAAGGCCAAACAACAGGGACACATTTTAAACATTGCTTGTATAATGTTTGAAAGTTGCTAGAATAAAATGCTGCATTACCACCATACATTTGGGGGGGGGGGGGCAAAAGGCCAAACAACAGGGACACATTTTAAACATTGCTTGTATAATGTTTGAAAGTTGCTAGAATAAAATGCTGCATTACCACCATACATTTCACTGCCACGTCTTGAACCCAGGGGACCCCGTGCAAAAGTCAAAGCAACATACCACTACGCCAAATCAGTTTTGTGAAAGAGGAAGACTGAAACTTTACCATTTAGTGAATTCAATTCTCACCATAGCACAGCTGTCAACCTCTTAGCACAAAAGACCTGAACAAAGCCAATAATGGGTGACTACAACCACCAAATATTCAGTGAATTCAGTTCTCACCATAGCTCTCAACCTCTTAGCAAATAACACCCGGACAAAGCCAGTAATGAGAGAATATAGCCCCAAACATTCAGTGAAATCAGTTCTTACCATAGCTCTCAACATTAGCAAAAAACCTGGATGAAGCCAATAAATACCTGGATAAAGCCAATAAATACCTGAACAAAGTCAACACTGGGTGAATACAGCCCCCAAACATATTCAGTGAATTCAATTCTTACCATAACTCTCAACCCTAGCACAAAACCTGGATGAAGCCAATAATGGGGGGAATACAGTCCCAAACACAGGGATACATTTCAAATATCCATCTTGTACACTTAGAAAATTGCTAGAATAAAAGCTTGCTTTTGTTACCATACACTTTCTGAAGAAAAGAAGTCCAATATTTACATTTATTAACCAGGAAAGTCTGACTTTGAAAAAAAAAAAAGCTAATTTTTTTAGCAGAGGCCCAGGGAGAAACACTCCAGACAGCCAAGAATATCAGGCAACACCATACACTTTCTGAAGAAAAGAAGTCCAATATTTACATTTATTAACCAGGAAAGTCTGACTTTGAAAAAAAAAAAAGCTAATTTTTTTAGCAGAGGCCCAGGGAGAAACACTCCAGACAGCCAAGAATATCAGGCAACAAGGACACAAATGCAGAAACCACAGATTTTATGAGGAACAGAAAAGGTATGAGGGAAAATCCTACAATATTTTTACAAATGGTGGTGGGTAGGGAATTCAGGTTCTTGCCACTTGGGCCCAAGGTACAGGGTTCAAGCCTTATTCTCTACCCACCACCATGTACACCTGGGGCATTACACACACACACACACATACACACTACCTGAACGGGTCCCATCTTCTGTTCCTGAATACTCCGTCAGACTCTCCATCTTCCGTTCCTGCATACTCCATCTGTGTTCTGTTCCTGCTCGAATACCCTGTCTAAGTTCCTGCTTTCACATAGTGATGATGTCAGCCCATCTAAGTTCCCGCGATGATGTCAGCAAGCCTACCCGCAATCTTCTTAAAGACGAACGCACAAAGGAAAAACTTTGCTGTAGTCAGAAAAACTTTGTTTGAAATGCTGTATTCAGCCGATTGCCGATTCCAGGGGGGTGCAAGTGCACTTGCACTTGCTAGCAAGTTAAGATGTACGGAACACTCCCCCAGGATTCAATAACGCCTACACTAAGTATAAACTAAGTGTACACCCTTCTGAGTGAACAGACAACACAGGCATAGCTCACACCTTCTTCCTCCTAAGTTTAGTTTTCCTAGTGATTTTCTTGCAGTATTAAATATTGACAGGGATTTGTAATGGTTACCACAAATTGTAGACTACACAATACACTTAGTGTAATCTTTCTGAGTGACTAGAAAGCACAAAAATGTGGTAGGGATGTTCTTGAATACATGCCGTGCACACACAGTGTAGGATTTATTGAATCTAGTCTACTGTCATTTATAACAAATCCACATAGATTTTGTACCTAACCTGGCCCCTCTACGTACTGTGCAGATTGGTCTGTTATACAGACTATGATACTGTATACATTTCCAAGAAGACCCACTTGGCCAGTACAGGGAATGTAACACAATATATGCTTCTTATTAAAATTTATGGAACAGTATGTAGCATTAACACTTGTTTTAACCATGTATTGTGTAGGTTACTGCAGAGTTGTAATTAGGGTGAGGCAAAGGGGGAGGCTGCCCTGTTGACAAGCTGTCAGGAGTTATTTTGCAGTACTGACTAAAGGCTCGACAAAGAAATAAAACTATGACTAAAGAACTTTTAGTTGTTAAATGGAGAAACATAAAACACTCATAGGCTGAACTGATGCTTAAGCACTTTCATCCTTTGTTGATCATTAGGACTTCTTCAGAAATGATAATGTAGTAAAATAAATGGTACACTCTTAAATCATTCTAATATAAACATTTAAAAAATTGAACTGACTATTCATTGATTATCAGCAGTTATCAGCAGGAGACAAGGCCAATCTCTACAAAGGAAACTAGCTAATCAATAAGAAACAGGGAAATTACACCTCCAAATTCTGTTCCAGAATAGATACAGTTAAACAGAGCTGTTGATGTTTAAATGAAATTCTAAAGTATTAAAAAACATGTAAAAGACACAAGATTGCTATAAAATGACAACATCCATATACAAAATATTAACATAGCCATCGCAAAGCACACTTAATGCTGATGCTTTCACTGAATCCCGGAGCGGAGTCAGCACCCAGTAAAAATTGCCACTTGAGTTCTTTCAACTCAAGCAAGGCATTGCAGTCTCCGAAAAACAAGTCAAGTTTTTCCAAGATAAAAAAAGAGAAATCCTGAAAAGTTAGAGCATTTGCCACAGTGGTTACCGAGAGCGTTGGTGCTATCCTTGTTTCTTATGGATGCTAAATGTTCCTTGGTTCTATCGGAAAGTCTCCTGCTAGTTTTTCCAATGCAGAACTAAGAGCAACTTTTGCAGATAGCAGCGTAAACTACCCACTCTGTGTGCCAGTCAAAATGTTGTTTGAAAGTAACTCTGTAGTTACAATGAGTGAAGGTGTAGGAGTTACAACAAAGAATTTGCTGGCACACAACACAGTGACCGCATGTAAACATACCAGGGGGTCCAGGTTGTGGGAGAGTGTCATCCAGTAGGAAGGGAGAATCCTTATTTTCAAAACTGGACCTCAAAGGAGTGGATCTCTTGTAGGAAAAAGAGGGGAAAGCCCCTAAAATAGCTCTAAGGTCATCATGGCAGGAGAAAATGAAGCAATTTCTGGAAATGATCTCACATATGGATTGCATATCTCTGCTGATGGGCAGTGGAAAACTGCTCAATCTGTCAGTAATATCAGTACTCCTGCCCTTGCTAGTAAAGCCATAAATAAGTATTGGCTTATGCTTATCATGTCTTTCCCTAATAACTTTTAATAGTTCATACTCAGTAAGGTCATTGGGATAGTTTCCGGCCAGAAACATGCTTTTGAAAAACAAAGCTTCAGTCACAAATTCGGCATCTTTGCTAATGATGCGGGATAAGCAGATAAACTGTCTGTGCACAACATTCTTTTTGAAAAATAAAGGGTGCTGGCTATTAAAATCCATCATCATCATCTTTCGGCTGTTCCCATTAGGGTTGCCACAGCGGATAATCTGTTTACATTTTTTCCTGTCCTCTGCATCTTGCTCTGTCACACCAACCACCTGCATGTCCTCTCTCACCACATCCATAAACCTTATCTTAGGCCTTCCTCTTTTCTTGTTACCTGGTAGCTTCATCCTTAGCATCTTTTTCCCAATATACTCAGCATCCCTCCTCAGCACATGTCCAAACCAATGTAATCTTGGCTCTCTGGCTTTGTCTCCAAACCTTCCAACCTGGGCTGACCCTCTAATATACTTATTCCTAATCCTGTCCACCCTCGTCACACCCAGTGCAAATCTTAACATCTTTAACTCTGCCACATCCAGCTCAAACTCCTGCCTTTTTGTCAATGCCAATGTCTCCAACCCATATAACATAGCTGGTCTCACTACCCTCTTGTAGACCTTCCCTTTCACTCTTACTGGTACTCATCTGTCACAAATCACTCCTGACACTCTTCTCCACCCACTCCATCCTGCCTGTACTCTCTTCTTCACCTCTCTTCCACACTCACCATTACTCTGAACTGTTGATCCTAAGTATTTAAACACATCTACCTTCACCACCTCTATTCTCTGCATCCTCACCATTCCTCTATCCTCCCTCTCATTCACACACATATATTCTGTCTTAGTCCTGCTGACCTTCATTCCTCTTCTCTTTAGAGCATATCTCCATCTCTCCAGGGTCTCCTCCACCTGTTCCCTACTCTCACTAAAGATCACAATGTCATTTGCAAACATCATAGTCCACGGGGACTCCTGTCTGATCTCGTCTGTCAACCTGTCCATCACCATTGCAAATAAGAAAGGGCTCAGAGCTGATCCTTGATGTAACCCCACCTCCACCTTAAACGCATCCGTCACTCCCACCACAGACCTCACCACTTTCAGACTACCCTCGTACATATCCTGTACCACTCTTACATACTTCTCTGACACTCCTGACTTCCTCATACAATACCACAACTCCTCTATTAAAATTCAAAAAGTTATTTCAGTAGGTATTTTTTTTGGTGGATGCTAGATTCAAAAAGTTATTTCAGTAGGTGTTTTTCCGGTGGATGCTAGATTCAATAAATCAGTAAAGGATGAAAGTGCTTAAACATCAGTTGAGCCTACGAGTGTTTTTTTGTTTCTCCGTTTAACAACTAAAAGTTCTTGATATATATATATATATATATATATATATATATATATATATATATATATATATATATATATATATATATATATATATTGTTAGGACTGCAAATCAAATATGTGATTTTTGAACTTAAGCTTTGAATAGACAGGGTTCGAGATAGCTACATGTTATTTATTTTTTATGTCATATGTTTGGATGTGCCCCTGAACCTGGAGCCACAACTGATGCCAAGGTGCAATAGTTGACACGATTGGGCTATCACTAGGTGTTAAGAGCGATTTATATTTAGAGTATTTTGGAACAATATTTAAAAAATAAATATATGAAATAATACTAATAAGTATATAAAAATATGGACATAGTAACAGTAAAGAGATTGTAGAATTGATTTCATTTTATTCTACAATCTCAGCAGGTTTGGTTACAAATTTGCTGAAACTGCAATAGTGATTTATGTTGAATATACATCATGGCTTGCAAATTTTTAAACTACAGGATTAAGGAAGGCAGAAATAAGTGCATAATCAAAAATATTGGTACTATTAATACTATTAACTTGAGAAGTTGGCAAAATAGGATAATATAAATTGTCTGGCATTCTGTATTAAGTGAAGGCTGTCAGTCTAATCATGGTCAGTGCTTTTTTTAAGTGTTACACCCCCCATTAATCCCAGAATTGAAAGCTTTAAGTGGATTTACGAAGGACAGAGGAGAATTCTGAGATAAATTCAGGGATGTCTCAAAACCATAGGCAGTTGAGAGCTAAGGGTGGTATTATAAGTATACAGCAAGCTGTTTTAGCTACACAAGGTTGATATCTGGCACCAGGAGGGAGGCTAGTGTGGTGCATTTTGGTGGGGAGTTCAGATGGGTGAAAGATGTTGATAAGGAAGAAAATCAGTGAAGAGGGTCCCTCAGTGCCATAAGGTGTGTCAAGAAATGCAGCGTTAGCAGGAAATTAAAAAAAAAAACATGATGTCAACAAGGAGCAAAGACCGATATATTAGCAACACAGTGAAAGGGGAAAGGGTTAAATGTTCACTATAGTAGTTCACAAATCTGCTTCAGAAAAACAAGAAAGGGAAAGAGGGTGAGAGAAGAAATTTGATGGCAAGCTGGGGCTACTGTTTCTGCCTCCCTCCCTCCTCCACTTCCCCACCATGAACATGTTTGATAGTCACTATTGGAATTTGTTACATGAAGTATCTATGCATGTATTATTATTTTTTTAACATGGAGTGAGGGCCTGTCTGCAGTTCAAGATCTGAAGGCCAAATGGGAGGGCATTGTGTCACAGGAAAAGACATTGTTCAAATACTTGGGAAGTGATCAGCAACAGCAAATGAATATAGATAGGTTCATAAGTTCATAGGTGTTTACTAGGCTAATAACCACAAGGGCCTTTTAAGCATAGCCATGCATCCCAAATCTCTGACAAGTTCTGATACCCTTGATAAGTGTAAGCAGGGGCTTGGGAGATGAAACATTTACAGGTTGCCTGTGTCCATCAGAGACATATGTGCCAAGCCAGGAAGGAATTTCCTGTCTCCCATCCAATTGTCCAAGTTACACTTGAATCGGGTTAGGGAGGAATTCTGCTTCACATGGATGGGGAACCTGTTCCAGAGACTGGGTAGTCTGTGGGATACATACTCGTTTCCCCAGCAGGTTCTATTTATATAACAGGCAAGGTTTATGTCTTTAGAATGGGTAATTCTGGTACTGTTTGTTTTGTGGATATGCAGGAGGTCCATCAGAGTGGGGTCTGACAATGCCCCATATGCCAGGCATATATCTTCCTTCAACAGCCTGTAGGACACAGAACAGAGGGATAGGGCCTTGAGGTGATCTGCATAGGATATTTTAAGCAACCTTATGGAGGGTAGGCAGAGGAAGAGGATGATAATGAATCTTGATGAGACATAGGTGATTGGTACTGAGGAACCAGTGAAGAAGGACAGATGAAGGGGTCAAAGGGAGGCAAAGGGCACAGGCCATGAGGATCCATCTCTGAGCCCAGAACCCAGCAAACAAGTTTCACAGACTTCACTTAATGAGTTAAATTCTCATGAAATAAGTGAGGATGTTGTGGGCCAGTCAGCAGAGAAGCATCTTGAGTGATATTTGGGGTCTTTGACAGACAGAGACAGAACTATCCTGTTTGATCTGTTTACTGAGAAGGGTGTGGGTTCACCTAATTTGTTAGGGGCTAGGGAAGTAGTTGAGTCAGAACCAGAGATGGAAGCCTGTAGCCCTTTGTTTCCCCAGTTGCTCGATGGACATTGAATCTAACTTCAAAGTACTGCCTATTAGAGTAGATGACTGGCCCCGTTTAGGCATGTGTGTTTGAGGGGAGGTCAGTTTTATTATAACACATCTGTGGTTATGGGGTGCTCTGTGACTTGCTTGATATTTGAGTAATTCGGCTCGGCCTTTCCATTGGATTTGGTCCTTAGCAATTGTTGTTCCACTAACTGGACGATTTTTTGATCATAGGCAGTGGGGCCTCAGGAGCTTTAAAGGGAATGGAAACATTTTCACTGCTTTTTGATGAGTTAGCTGTCCCTTTGTAAAAGGACAAGGAAGAGGGCCCCACAAAGCCATTGGTGTTTCTGGGATTGGCATTGCATGTGCCTTCAGCTGGCAGCTTCCCTTGGCCAGGCTAACTCAATTACAGGAAGGCATACACCATTTTCTGCAAGCTAAGAAGATAAGGGTTCAGGACTTGTTGCAAATATTGAGAATTCTTAGTTTTTCATACTGTGCAGTTTCATCAGACAGGACATTTGCATGGTCATTAGTCAAGTTGTTTAAAGGAGGTTGGCAAAAACATCACAGGGTGAGGGTAACCAGTAGGTTAAAGGAAGACTTGCACATTTGCATTTTTTCTTCCCAGCTCACAATGGTATTTCTTACAGGCAAAGTGACCGGGTCTCTTTTATTGAGTTTCACAGTTTTACTGACAGAGCAGGGGAAGTGGCAATGAGGGAATATTTCTAGCATTGATAGTTTCTGGCAGCTTGACCAGACTCAACGTCTTGAGATTAAGAAAGACATTAATTTTCTCAAACAGTGGTGTTGCAAGAACATTTCTACAATAGCAGGGCGATCTTCTATTCTGACAATCAAGCAACAGTTGACCAAAACCAATAAAAAAATGCCACAACTCAGCTAATAACGCAGTTAAAAGGCTGATAATTTATTAAAAAAACAAAACTCATAAGTGCTTTTGTCCCTTGAATAGAGACTTCTTCAGAATCAAACAACAGTTCTCAACATCTGGAAGAAGATGTCTAAGTCAATGTGTGTGGTCTTTATTGAGGCAGCTAGTTTTGCACAGTTTACAGATTCATTTGTCATTCTAGGGTATCTACATCCAGGTGCAGACACTGAGGTTGCTTGAAGTATTTCACGCTTACAGTTTGACAGGTTTTGCTGTTTGGCTCAAGAGGTAAATTCTTGGTGAATATTCCCTCACAATTATGGCTGGTCAGCAAAGGCTAATTTCCAGCTTGATTTCACAATCATGGCTCCCAGTACCACAAAGGCCTGTTCGGTTACTCTGTGGTACTTTGTGGCTTTTTCTAGCTGTTTTCTACCAGTGCAATAGTACTGCTCACCCCAGCTCATTTTCGGTATTTGGTTTACAGGTGCTGCCTCAGAGAAGCTTCTAAGACTCTTAGGATAAACCTGTCAGCTCTAAGCCTTTGGGCCCAGTTGTTAGGATTAACAGACTTTACCAAATTCTGGATTTTGTCTAGGTTAGTCATTGGTTGGGGTATTCATCAAGTGGGATAGCAGCATCTGTTAATTTTGCACTTTGGTGAAAATGACTTTGGAATCACTCTTAAGAAACAATTGTTATCAGACATTTTTAAAATTGTGTTCATAGTTATTTTCCTCACTATTAGATGGTTTGGTGAGCCATTACTTCCAGACTTCATTGGACAAACATGATATTTCAAGGGTTTACTATGGTTTATGCAAATGACAGTCTGTTCACAGCACTGCTACCGAAAATCAGAATGTTGTGCAGAAAACATAAATGGATGGGATAGTCGAACACACTTACGCGAATGCAGTAGTGCATTCACGTATGTGTATTCGACTATCTACATGGAGATCATGGTACAGTGAGGATTGGAAATTCATCTATATCCCCACTGTTGTGCAATCTCGGAGTTAGAATATATTAGTAGGGGGTGTGCGGGGGGCACAGGGGGCTTGCCCCCCTGCAAAAACATGATATGTCATATACGAGTCTGATTTACATCAGCTCCTATATGGCTATCATGTGATGGTTTTGGCCACAATGTTGACTCAAATGTGTTGATCATTTGGGTCTACATTTTGGCTGGTTGGAATGTTAGTATTCAGTTTACCATTCGTTGTTTCGAATGGCAAATGTTTTGCCATTCAGGCAAACAATAGTAAACCTATTTCAAGCAGTGGCTGGAGCCACACATATTTATTAATCACAGGATTAGTCACCTAGCTCTGGCCATTGGTTTTCAAGTGGTGGAACCCTAGGAGTACAGAGACATATATCCAGTGTGGTTCTGGGCAGATGGCATTCATCTGTCTAATATCGGTAATGATTTATTTAATGTGCATTTCTCTCTCTGTGCAAAGAAATGTTTAAAAATATTGACTCTTAGTAGTTTGCATTTAATAGTTCAGCAAGTTGCCATATATATGTGACTGTTTAGTTGAATGGCTTTTACTGTCATTATGGAACTGTATAATTATCCACACTACAAGCAAAGGGAATTGGGAATGGTTTAAAGCTGTATATAACAACTTGTTTTGATAAATCTAGGGTTATGTGTTTACTACCTTCAATGATTTATTATAGGAATAACAAAGGGACTCCTCAGTAAAACAGCATGAGTATAAGTAATGGTCTTTATGGCCAGGAAGGGGTGGGAGGTCAGGTGTAACCTGGTGGGTATACGCTGGGCAGTTTCTACTCTTCTGCATCTCCCCTTGCTTATCTGGACCAATGGACCAGATTGGTGGTTGGGGAGCAAGCAGTGGAGAATGCTGCCTCCTCAGGAGTGAAAAGGTGCTGAGGGCAACGTTGTTGGACAAGTCACCTGGGGTCAGCGGATATCCTATCTGACGTAGTCTGTCTGAATATTATTTGCTATGTTTTAGCAAGGTCATTGCACCAAACGTTTTAGCTGTCCAGCACTGGCACTGTGGTTGGTTGTAATAAAGAAAAAGGTTGCAATGACTACACTGATCTGGTGGTGTTTTTTGGGAATGGACTTGGAGACAAGAAATACTGTACTGTGTTTTTTAGTATCAGAGTATGTCACCCTCTCTTGCATTAGTTTTCAAAGGGGAGCTTTGCTAAAGCAGTGAAATATAAGTATTGTTACCCTGTTATTTTTCACTCTGAGTATTTGCTTAAGTTTTTGTACAGCTGGTTTGCTTAATATATAAAGTACAGAAATAGCACTTTTGCTATGCTGCTGTTTTCACCCTCATAGTCTGAAATCTCAAGATTTCACTGGGGAGATTATTGTGGTGTTACTTCCATTCTCAGACTGTTATCTCTTGCTTTAGATTTCTTGTAAGACGGCTTTGCTAAATCGATAATGTAGTGAAATAGAGCCATGTGTGTGCTCCTCGGAGTATGTAGTCTCTTGTGTCAGTTTGTAAAAGGGATTTTTACTAGGACTGCAAATTAGAGAAAATTAATTACTGTTTTTTTTTTCAACAGCAGAGAATAATGTTATTTATTATTTATTTATTTTATTTTATTTACAGGCTGTTTACTGGGATAGTCCATTGGGTCGAGAGGAACCCTTTTTCAATGGAGGCCAGGGGAGAAAAGCTCCTTAAACAGTATATACATTGAAAAATTAACATATGTTCACAAGTTATTACACAGTTTAAGAAATTACAGCATGCAATGAATGTAAAACAAAACATATAT
Source organism: Protopterus annectens (assembly GCF_019279795.1). NCBI lineage: Eukaryota > Metazoa > Chordata > Ceratodontiformes > Protopteridae > Protopterus > Protopterus annectens. The sequence goes on from NC_056726.1 coordinate 717,534,996, forward strand.
AAAAAACATAAATTAGTGGTGTAGAGGAGCATGAAGGGGTAGTATCCACAAAAGAGTAGCTAATACATAGTATAAAACAGTAGTGGCAAGTTATTACACAGTTTACTAAATTACAGCATGCAATGAAAGTAAGACAAAAAACATATATATAAAAACAAAAATCACTGGTGTAGCATGCTCTGTTTGGAGCATGAAGGTAATATCCAGAAAAGAGTAGATAACACATTGGTATAAAACAGGAGTGGCAATGAGCCTCACATGGCATATTAACAATTTTTTAGAGAAACAAGGGAATTAAGAGTTACAAGTCTTGCATATATGCAAAAGAAGATGTAAGAAATAGTAGGGAGTAAGTAATATTTGAAGAGAAAAGGTGGATAAGAATAGTGGAGATCAGTGTTATAATTGAGTTGAGAAAGTGGTGGAATAGGGAAATGGGGGTGAAGTAGAGGAAAGTCATGTGGAGTGAGGGCAGTAACATTCCCAGTGAGATGAGAGGTGGGAATGGAGCAAGGTCTTAAAGGTGGAATGGTTATGGGTGGTATGAATAAGTGGTGGCAGGGAATTCCAAAGGTGTGCTAGAGAGACGGATAATAGAAGTTTGCCTGGGGAGCGTGCAGGTTTGTGCACTTCAAGCAGGTTCTGATTATTGGATTTAAGAAGTCTATCAGGCAGATGCATTTTGAGAGAGGAGATGAGAGAGGGGCAGAGAAATGGTTTGAAGATGAGTTTATGAACATAAGTTAGTTGGATATAAGAAATATAGTTTGGCACTTCTAGCCAGTTTAATTTGTGAAGGGCGTTGCAGTGGTGGGTGGAGGATTTATATCCAGTGGCGAACTTATAGATTTTGTTATAGCAGGAGGATAATTTTGTCTTTAGAGAAGATTAAAGGTTAGTAAGTAGTGGAGTACCATACAGGAGGGAGGGAATGAGGTAGGTGGTAGAGAGGACATACAGTACTTAGTTGAGGGAGTAAGACAGCAGTTGTGGCAATAAATCATACCTATTTTTTGGTGTTTTTTTTATATTAGTTTGTAGGTGGATATTAAATTTTAACTGTTCGTCAATAAAGACTCCTAGAAGCTTTGTATGGAGAACGATTTTGATAGAGGTCTTGTTTTGACTGGTTATGGAGAAATAATTCTTGTCTATTATGTTATTTTTTGAAGGAGTAAGTATCATGATTTTAGATTTAGATTCATTGAGTGCTAGGTGATTATTTAACATCTGGTGCAAGGTGGAAGAGAAGGCTTCTTGAGTTAATTTCAAGAGTATGGGGATGGATGTGGTAGAGCAGATGATTGTAGAGTCATCTGCATATTAGATGAGTTTAGTATTTGGGATGCACTGATGGAAATAGTTATGAATATGTTACAGAATAAAGGACCTACTATAGAACCCTGTGGTATACTTGTAGGAGTAATAAGGAAGGAGGATGTGTAAAGGATCTAATATAGAACCCTGTGGTACACTTGTAGGAGTACTAAGGAAGGAGGATGTGTAAAGGATCTAATATAGAACCCTGTAGTACACTTGTAGGAGTACTAAGGAAGGAGGATGTGTAAAGGATCTAATATAGAACCCTGTGGTACACTTGTAGGAGTACTAAGGAAGGAGGATGTGTAAAGGATCTAATATAGAACCCTGTGGTACACTTGTAGGAGTACTAAGGAAGGAGGATGTGTAAAGGATCTAATATAGAACCCTGTAGTACACTTGTAGGAGTACTAAGGAAGGAGGATGTGTGAATATAGAACTAATATAGTGTGTGGTGCACTTGTACTAGTACTAAGAAGGAGGGATGTAATGATCTAAATATAGAACCTGTGGTTACTTGTTAGGTGTAGGGAAGGAAGGAGGATGTAAAAGGATCTAATAGAACCCTGTGGTACACTTGTAGGAGTACTAAGGAAGGAGGATGTGTAAAGGATCTAATATAGAACCCTGTAGTACACTTGTAGGAGTACTAAGGAAGGAGGATGTGTAAAGGATCTAATATAGAACCCTGTGGTACACTTGTAGGAGTACTAAGGAAGGAGGATGTGTAAAGTATCTAATATAGAACCCTGTGGTACACTTGTAGGAGTACTAAGGAAGGAGGATGTGCAGTTTTTCCATTTGACAGCTTGTTGCCTATCAGAGAAGGTAACTGGAGAACCAATTGATAGAAGAGATGGATGGACTGAGATTAGACAGTTTGGACAGGAGAGGATTATGCAAACTAGTATCAAAAGCCTTGGATAAATCTAGAAGGAGGGTAGATACTAAACTGCCGGAATCTTGAGCATTATTGATGATTTTGAGGAAGGAGAGGAGAGCGGTGGTGATGCTGTGTTCAGGTCTAAATCCATGCTGTGCGGGGGTTAGCAGGTGGTTGTCTAAGAGGTAGGGTAATAGTTGTAGGTGAATGCATTTTTCTAGGATTTTAGGGATAGGGGATAAGATGGCAATTGGCCAGAAACTGGGGATGTTGTTGTTGCCCCCTTTGTGAAGGGGAATAATAAAGGTCTTTTTCCAGAGTAGGGGTACATAGGCTTTTTGAATTGACTGATTTATTATTTATGTTGTCTCTTGCTTAAGTTTTTACAAGGGAGCTGATTTAAAAAGGGGGTTTTCCTGATTCTGTAAAATAGTGAATATAACTGTTTCACTGTTATTTAAATCTTCAGAGTACATTTTTTTTAATAAAGTTTTGCTAGCTTTGTATAGCAGAGAAATAGGGCAATTGCTGAGCATTTTTACCATAAGGGTATATCAACCCCTTATGTTTTTAGAAAGGAGTTTTCCTAAGTATATAAAGTAATGAAATAGAACTGTGATGTGCTTTTATTTTCATCAATATTTTGTATGGTTACGATGACAACTTACACAGGGACTGAGACACAACCATTATGGACAGAGTTAACCATGGGCCGATATGTAATACTTCTGTAAAGGACAACAGTATTCTTTCCTCGTCAAGTCTATATGCTTAGGCACACACATGTGATATTAGCATTATAAAACTGTATGAAGGCTCAAACATATTTTACTGTCTTCATTTAATGATGTATCTGACCGGACACTATACGATATTGCATAAATGAGGAGAAACATATCTGACACTATTGTTGTCAATAGGCACAATATATGACAAACTCCTGAGCTAGGATTCATGATATTTGTCTGAACACCCACCAATGTAATGAGTACAGCAGTAAATACAATGCTATATATTTGATCTAAACAACTGTGCACATATCATAATGTTGTTGTTGTATCTTTCGGCTTTTCCCTGTTAGGGGTTGCCACAGCGGAACTCCGGTCCGCTAATGATTGGCAGCAGATTTTTACTTACCGAGTTGCCAGCCCTGACGTACAACCTTCAACGATGGTACGCCCATTCACGCATGTCTCTACACAGAAGACGCTTTAGCTGAGAATCGAATGGGACAACATCTTGCTGTGAGGTGACAATGCTACCGCAGCACCACCACCGCAGTATGTAATACAGCTAAATACAGCTGTGAATAGTAGTATAGCATGTGGACAACTGTATGCATTCTCTTACAAATCGATGAAGAATCTGAAGGATTAACATACAAATATTTGAAACGTGCTTGATGATTATGAAATGCTGCTATCACAGGGATACACACTAAAGGTCACTCAACCTAGGCTTTAGTAGTGTTTTTTCAATAAAAAAAACAAGATGTTGCAGACAGAAACAGTACCGATGATGACTTGCAGGGTGTTCTCATTATGAACTGCTACTACCAAATGCGTACCTGCATAAACGTCAGTCAACCTAGGCTACAGTGTTGTTTTTGAAATAAAACAAGCAATGGCTTGCTGGTGTGCACATTATATACTCCTGCTATCAAATGTCAGGACCAAAAATACAAATTACATCAACACTATACATTGATTTCACTTACCTTACTGATGCACGATGGGTACTCCTGTATTCTAATCAATAAACGTAATAGTGGAAAATACAGGCCTGAATACAGTGGAATATGTACCTCAGTTCATAATATATGTGAAATATTCAACATACCTCTCTCCCACCCCTGCTGTTCAAGCCTTTATATCTGCTCAATGCACATTGCTCTGTTCCTACTGCATTCTTCTTCATAAAGAACTCATATACATGTTTGTCTTCCACCTTGTAATGTTCTAATATGTGATATAATGGTACTATAATTGAAAACTACAGTATGCACAGTCTTTCAAGGCCTAGGCACTTTGAGCATCCGTGATGCACAAGAACAGTGGCTATGTTAAATTCTGTACTTAGATGTTGTAAAACATATATGTACATCTGCAAAGGACATAGTTATGCTTATTATTTAATTTTTAAAGTAAATTACAGTATGGGATTTTAACCCGTAGTCAAGAGAGCAATAGGTTGAAACGCCACTTAATTATCCAGACAAGCTAATAGGCAAAGCATGAAAAACATGGTTATAAAACATGTATGTGATATATATTGTTAAAGTAGTGGTACTACAACACATAACAAACAAGTACGGCATGCGCAGTTATCTGGGGCAGGGCCTAGGTGCTATCGATGTCTGTGATACATGAGAACAGTGGCTATGTTAAATTCTGTACTTAGAGTTTGTTACACATATGTACATCGTCAAACAACTTAGCTAATGTTAAAATTTAATTATTACATTTAATAACAACATGTAAATCGAGCACGTAGTCAAGAATGCAGTAAGAACCATGTCCACTAAATTATCACCATGAGCTAATTCACACAGCATCAATATATGCATCAAATATATATCTGAAAAATCCGTGGGAATACTTAGGAATTCATAGAATATTGTTACTGTAGAGATCTATGGGCTACAAGCCGCGGTGGTCCAGCGGTAGTGTTGTCACCTCACAACAAGAGGTTCTCCCGTTCGATTCTTGGCTGGAGCGCCTTCTGTGTGGCGTTTGCATGTCCTCCCCATGATCGAGTAGCATTCGAATGACATGCGTGAATGGGAGTGACTTCATTGAAGGTTGGGCATCAAGCTAGCACCTTGGCACCATAAAAATCTACTGCCAATCATTAGCAGATGGGAGTTCCGCTGTGGTGACCCCTAACTGGGAAAAGCCGAAAGAAAAACAAGAGATCTATGGGCTACCTCTGTACCTTGTCGACCCTCCTTTGAAGCCCGGCTGTGTCCCTCCAATGCAGAGCATCATAGCAGTGATGAACCTAACACCAGTGTGGTAGATCCCCATCCTCCATCAATGCTCCCTCATGATCTGGTTCCACACGTTGATCATAGCAAAGTTCCTTAGCCTGGCTCTCATTCTCTGCTACAATCCAGAGTAGACCACCACCATCTGTGTCATCTCCTCCTCGGTCTAGTTTGGTGTTTGGAAATGTTACATCCTCCTTGAAGTTGCCATCATGAATTTAAATTCTGTAGAACCTGAAAAACAGAGAAATGCTCACTGAGTTACCACTCAGTTTGCAGTTAGCAATGGCCTCATAAGTAAATATTATCAAAATCAGTATTTGAAAGTGGAGCTGATGTCATGTTCTAAGATTATTGGAAGATAACAGGTACATGCCACACAATGGTACCATTTAGCGATACCTATTGGGCGTTTACATAACACACCTATTATTTTGGTGCATAACAGTGTTGTACACAGATGTGCATGAATGGGAGTCCAAAAACCTGAAATTTAATGGACCTCATTATTTATGTATGGTGCAAATAGTACTTAAAGATGTACATACACAAGATGTACTTTGATTGTGTGAGTCTGAGTGTGAGGTACATTGGCAAATGATGGAATTTCTGTAGTGTTAATTAGTACATCTGTTAAACTTAGTATTTTCAAAAGGTACATGTTTAAAGTAATATTTAAGACAAATGTTAAGTTTAAGAGAAGTTGTTAAAAGTTCCTGGAGTCATGTTTTCTGGAAATGTATGCATACAGGTGTTGCTGTTCTATATAGTTTAGTTCAGTCCCATATGCAGTTGTATAGACAGACTTCCACTGCAAATAATAACAGCATATAGAGGAGGATTTATGGATCATATGCAGTCTTTACTGGTAATTCATTGCACTCTGTGGTCTAACTACAGAATCCTTCAGATTATGACAGTATCCGTATCAAGTATGTACTGTACATATTACTGATATTTCATAAATCCTGGTTCATATAACACTGCAATACCACATGTTTCTGTTAAGGATATTTCTTCAATGATAATTCATAACACTATTGTTATCAGTTCTGTCATTTGTTTATTAATCTGTTTGAACTATAGAACTCCAGGTATTCCAATGTTTTCCGTAAGTTGTTATTTAAGTGATGTAGTACTTTAATGTGTAAGGGAAGTAGACTGTAGTGGCATGATGGGTGTTGTCTTTGGACCTGTAGGCTACATATATGTAATGCCTACAGTTCAAATTCCACTCATGAACTGTGAAGACAGTATACATTATGTTGATTTTACAGATGTAAGAATCCATTGTTGACACTTTTTATATGTCATGTTAGTATTTCTCACTAATAGTGTTATGCAGATGTTTTCACTGAATAGGCATACATACTGTTTATTTTTACATATCCTGCTCATTGACTTGAATGTATAAATGTGCTCATCCATGGGTCTTATGTGTGTGATAATATTTTACAGATGCCCAACCATCCTAGGGGTAACAATGTTTCACCACAAGCAAATGACATCATAATTGATGCTCTCCACCAACATGGAAGGAGTCTACTGGGCCATTCAGAGGATACTGTATGGAGAAATGAAATATGGTCAGATGTCACCAACACGATCAATGCCATTGGAAGTCAGAACTCATCCATGAAGGCAGATGTTGCTGCTTGGACATGATTCTCCATACAGCCAACAGGGTCACATATTATGAGGGGAGCTCTACACTTCCTATATTCCAGCACAAGTACATACAGAAACAAATAAAACACAAACCATATTACTATTCTCCAAGTATAAACAGGGGGGCAAACACCCTTGCAACCCCCAAACCCCCTGCTACTTAAATATATCAACTCCGAGATTGCACTTAGTGTAGTGAAGTGCAATCCCGGAGTTGATATATTTAAGTAGCAGGGGGGTGTTGAGGAGCAGCCCACCACATGGGGGTGCAGGGGGGCTTGCCCCCATGTGTATTGTTGAAGGGTAATATGTTTCTGTATGTACTTGTGCTGGAATATAGTGAGTGTTGGTATCCTGTGTGTTTTCAGTATTTTGAGCTTTCGAGATTTTGGTCTCAGGATTTTGGTCTTCAGGATTTTGGGCTTTCAGAATTTTGTAGAGTTCCCATTATGAGAGATCAAGGCCACTGGTGGTGGTCCACCATTGACCCCCCATGACATTTGGTGCCACTGCATAGAACAAGAGGGGAGTGACAAATCCATGGTGGTGGCATTGAAGCAGGGATTGCAGGACAGGCATATATGTAAGCATATTCAGAACAGTGATCATTATTTTTACACTCACCGCATATTGCTTCAGCATGCAGATTCATGTATACCTGTATTTGATTTACAACAGAAGAGTTGAGTCGTGAACACACTTCCACACAAAGTGAGGATGGTGAATGTAAGCATCATTACATGCACTGGTAGATCTGAGTTACAGACAGAGCAATGAATATTAGGTTGTCATGTTTATTAGGTATTGTAGGTTTACCCCGGGTATCACTTCTGTGTCACTGTTAGACAGTGGCACAGTATACTAACCTCGAAAAATGGCATAGCAAAATAAATTTAAAATGGGTGGTGAAAGCCAAACACATTCTGGCTAGGCTTATAAATGCCCTAGGGCAGATAGCCTAGTATGAACCTATGAACCTACTGCATTACTATTCACAGGGCCATCTACTTCAGCAATACAGCAGGAAATAACAGGTGAGTGTCTGTATACTGTTGTTGGGCACACTACCTTGTTAGTGGTCACACCTCATTTCATGGCAATGCTGTTTACTGTTAGATTGTTCTTTCCATTACCGTGAACACTACAGATACATCCATTGGAGTGGCCACGCATTCTCAAATGTAGAAAGATCAGCCCCAGGATTCATGAAGCTCGGCACAAGGATGGCGTTAGCCTTGCGCTGACCATGCAGCATAGAGATGGCGCAGCAGCACCACATGCATATTAATGAATGCGTGCTGCCGCAATGTCACATGCATAGGAAACGTGCACGAGTGCAGGGGGCATGTCTAAGTGCTGCACGGAGGCGTAAACATGTCGGCTGCAGACGCGCAACCTAAAATGCTGACTAGTACAGCCTGCCTCTAATAACAATCACTCCTGTCAGTGTCCATGGATACTGAAATGTATGCAAAGCATACAAGACAGTTTTGCGAACACCAAAATAAAAAGTAAACACAAAGGCACGTAGCTGAATATTGAGTCCCCGTCCTTCGAACAAATGACATTTAAAACCCCGTGCCCGTATTCCATTGTAGTGTTGATTGTTATACCAAGTGGAAGTGAAACACAGCTCATTAGCATGCCACTGCCCTTTGTTAAGCCTAGCCCAATGATTAGGGTTACTACCTGTCCCACTTTGTGATGGGCAGTCACTCTCTGGGCAGTTGTGTCCTTACCAAAACTATTAAAAATGTTAAATATCCTGCGATTGTAGGACATAATTATGTCCCATATTTTATGTAATAGTTCCATAAAATAGTTAATTCTGTATCTAAACTACCTAAATGTTACAAGAAACAGAATAAGCAATTAAACTGCTAAAAGAATAAGCTGTCACATAGGCATAAAAGTAAAGTACTCTCCTTTGTACTGACCGTGGGCATGTGTCGGCCTGTAAAATCTGATGTGTGTCCTGAAGATGTCCCACTTTGGCCATCTGAAAAGGTGGCAACCCTACCAATGGTCAGAGCATTCGCTCAATATCTGCCCATTCGCAGTCCAGGTCATCCCTGTCTGGACGGCCCAAAGATGAATGGGTATTACCCGGGTCTACCTACCATGTCATGAAAGATAGGTATTCTCGTGTACCTATGTGTGTGAAGTACAGCATGTGGAAGATCAAATATGCCAGATTTGTCCTCACAACCATATTGGTACCAGAGATATGTAGAGTATGCAATGTGTTCTGTTGTCTGTGCCATGGGCCATCAACCAGAGAAGGGATGGATGGTGTGTGTGGAATATGGGGGTGGGGGTGATGGGTAATGTAATAATTCGCCAACGGGAGACTGGGTCGGATGCACAATAGGTGAACTGGAGGTGTACAAGGGAGCAGTGGGTGAATCAGAAAGGAAACCAAAGAACAAACATTCACATCTGCAATACAACCTGACAGGCCATACTGCAGAACACAATCCCACAAACATATGAACATTAAAATGTGCGCTAGAAATGTACAGAAACATTACCGGCTCACACCCACATAATGTTCTGGCCTGAACCGAGCCCCAACACACCTGGATACATAATTGAATAGCCATAATCCCCTCCACAGCACACCCCCCCCTTGCTGAACATCCACCAAAACCACCCATACATGGGCTGCTAGTTTGGCGCAGCCATATCTGCACATAGTAACTCCTACCCACATCTAGTAGGCAGTTGCACCCTAGGCATTCTCAGGCTTGCAAACTAGGTATCCCATGCACGCATAACCCTACCACATTTTCGAATGGCCAGTTGAATGGTGTCCGTCGTTTAAAATTTTTGAACATCCCTCATGGGAGAAGTGTCTGTTGTCAAAATTAGACTTTGTGGTATAACACGATGTCCACCCCCATTGACATCCTGGCAATAGGGCTACCACCTGTCCCACTTTGCGAGGGACAGTCCCTCCTTGGTCAGTTGTGTCCTGCATAAAAACTTGAAAAATGGCAAATGTCCTGAGATATTAGGACAAACATATTTCCTATATTTAATGTAATAGTTGCATAAAACAGTTATTCTGTTTCTGAAACACCTAAATGTTATATGAAACAGAATAAGCAACTAAAGTGCTACAAGAATAAGCATTTATGTAGGCAAAACAGTGAAGTTCTGTCCTATGTACTGGCTGTGGGTATGTTTTGCCTTGCAAACTCTGACGTTTGTACAAAACATGTCCCACTGTGGGCGTTTATTTGAAAAGGTGGCAACCCTACCGGGCACAAGTCAGATTAGCAGTACCTGACCACAACCCTGCTCAGCCTCCACCCAGTCCTGCAGAACCTATGACCCGGGATTAAACACCTGACCATGATGCACATCTCCCCATGTGCATTATCAGGAGTAAATACCTTTCACATGTTCCCATGAAACTTCCCCATAGCCATCTTTCAAATAGTACATGTCCACAAATTGTATAGTACATGTCCACATGATGCACACAACTCCTGTATACAAATGGTATATGCGGTAGTTCTTATACATAGCCATGTATAACTCCAGATATGTAGTCATATCCATAAATGTACATACTTACATTTGCATAGCTACACATCACAAATACATGCATATAAGTACTTGTCAAGTATGTGTCCAATTCATAAATATGTATACTTGCAAATGTATACATATGCTTCTTAGAAACATATGAACAGTAACATGTACTATACATATGTACACCAACCGACTGTCACATATATTGCCAGTATTGTGGAATGCCTGTAGTAATGTCATATAACCTAATTACCATCCATACAGAATGTATCACGGATGGTTTAGTGGTAGAACCAGTGACGATGCTTTTCCTGTTCCCGGGCCCAAGCCATGCAAGGGCTGCTAATTTTAAATGATGCCCACAAAATGGCAGTCGGAAATAGGATGATTATGCCGCCTCAAAGCATACGTGGGTATGTGCGACGGTAACTGGCGGTCATTCAACAGTATGGGAAATGTAAAAATGCATGTAGGTGTATATGCATGTGAATGTACAGACAGATATATATATATATATATATATATATATATATATATATATATATATATATATATATATATATATATATATATATATATATCTCCATGAAGAATGAACATGGACACAATATATTGTCTGTAGTAGTTGCATAAAACAATTATTTTGTATCTGAAACACCTAAATGTTATAAGAAATAGAATAAGCAACTATAATGCTACAAGAATAATCTTTTATTTAGGCAAAACAGTGAAGTTCTTTCCTTTGTACTGGCTGTGGATATGTTTTGCCCTGCAAAATCGGATGTTTCTACATAAAAGTCCCACCTTGGGCAATTGAAAAGGTGGCAACCCTATAATAGGTATGCTGTAGCATGACTCGGCTGACGGATGTGGGTCCCAAAACCCAATTATTTGTCTGTATTGAAGAGTCTTGGTTCCCGTGTATCAGCCAGACGGGAGCAGCACAAATAATATGAATAAATCACTGGACAGGCCGCCGATTCTGTACAGTTGAACGGCATGCCGTCACCTAATGGGCAGCCATTCCCGATACTGTAGGCATGTAATCCGATGTAATACACATCACAAGGTAATATTGTGGTCCTCGCTCCCACCCAGGGGTGTGAGTGTCAGATGCAAGCACCAATGTCGGTGCATTTGCAAGTGTGGGAGAGAGCGGGTGTAAGCCTGTTTGGCTACCAGTATGCAAGTATTGCACTGGTAAAGCAATGTAGAGGCTAACCAAGTGTAAGAAGCTGTAACCAGAGGTTAGCATTGCTTAACACTGTGCAAACCCATACACACCCGCTCACAACTGCTTTTTTGGAACCCCTTAAAATGGCCTTGTTCTGCCCTGCGACCAAATAAACGTCCTCTGCAAGGCTCGGAACCAGGACCCTGCACACACAGCTAATGTGATTTATCAATACGCCATGGCAGATATACAGACAATGGACAGTACCACAAACATATATTACAGCGCAGTCATTTAACAGTATAGGAATGTATCCCATCATGTAGATGTATATGTGAGTGGTTATGTCCAGCATATAGGTACATACATATATAGAGATATATCAAGAACATACCATGTGGCAACAAAGCATTACAAATGAATGGAACGGGAAACACCAGCGACACCTATATTATGTAGTGGTGTTATTCTGTGTAATCTTAAGACTCCCTCAGACAGACATGTGTCATTCATACATGCAAACAGTTGTGCATTGGCCATATACATCACTCTGTGCATGTAATGTACATTAACACAACAGTGCCTGCCCAATCTTTATGTGTGAACAGTACTCATGCAAGGTGCTGTGTGCAATATCCTCATCATCGTAAAGGTAAATGGGGTAACCATAGAGGGATCGGTAGTGTTGTGTGTACAATGGGGTTATCCTCATCCCGTGTACCTGGTCCATTTAGGAGTGCTGTGCATACCAGGATCGTGCACCTGAGGGACAAGGATGAGGATAACAGGAGTATGTTGTGATGCATATTACAAGGGTACATGTGTCCAGTGGGCACATGTGTGAAATGGACAGCTATGTATAAGGCAGATGTCCTACAAGATGACTGGCCTTATGTTTCCATAAGGTGAGGGTCGGATGTGGGGGAAGGAGTGTAGGTATGGCTGTGGAAGATAAGTACGGTAGGATCACAGACAAGACAGCATACAGAGTTGGTATATGACACATTTGGGGGGATACACCTTGGATGGGGATGGGTGTTCGCCATTCACAAGCCCATGGGAACAGTGGGACGTAGGTCCCCAGTCATGGGCAGCCACCACTGCACCTAAACAGCTGCAAAAGAGGCAGTGCTGGGGGCTGTCCAGAAGGGGCAGCATCACCCTGTAAATGTGACACTCCACCCTTGAGCTTGCGTATCTGGCTTTGGAACTCCTTAGTGAGCCCCCAGCGCAACATGTCCGAGGACCACACAACAGCAGACATGTACCTGTCTGGTCCTGCTCCCCCAGTGGTGGTAACACCAGAAGGTGGTGCAGAGCCACCAGAGGTTGATGTCCAAGACTGGGCCCCAGATGTGCTGGTGCCCAGTGCCATGGTCAGCTGAAGTGGGACAGGTGGTTCTGCTGGGACCTCCCAACCCATTCAGCCTATGATGTTGCAGTTTAAACCCACATATGGCTTAGTGATAGATAACAGCATACAGGATTACTTACAACAGTATGCATGGATATCACCATCAACCCAACACAACAGATGGTATACATTTGCAGAGGGAGCACAACGCATGCATATATACTGCATGCCATCTGTACAATGAACTATTGCCCATTATTGGCTTGTCACTGGGAACCCCAGACAGTGTCTGTCATACCACTGTTTCATGTGACATATGTCCAGTCAGGGATGTGATGGCAGTAACACATCCCTATCATCATGTACTGTCTGTAATCCTCACACGATGCTCCTGCTGTGCACAGATGTGTGTTCAGTGTGTAACACAGGAAACAAATGGTTCCACACACTGACCAGTTCACAGATGGCCCTACAGATGGGAGTTCCTCATGAACAGAGTACTGTCATGTCTGTATTAAAACATGCAGAATAGCCATGATCACACACAACATGTTAAACAGGCAGTAGTCTCAATCCAGCATAGCTACACTTACATGCTGTAGTCATGTGTGGCACATCACCCTCCTGTCTTTAGGCTATTTCCCACTGTGTATGATGTTTGAGATACATCCAGATATCATCTGTGATGCCATTTCAGAACACCACATCCACGTACCACTGACAGTGACTGTCATGGCCAACTACCAACATGTTTTTCTTAGACAGTGTACTATGTTTATCATGTGAATGGCTAAGGGAACACCATCACAGCTGTTCCACATGCAATCAGACAAAGGAGGACTGCATTAGGTGCAGAGGCCACCACCTGATCATGTCCATCACTTACAATACACATGCTGCTGCTGAGCAGGTGTACACCTCCACACCCACCAGAGAGTGTGTGGGTGGGACAGGCAAAGTACACCAGAAAAGGGCTTGGAGACCTAACCCTAAGCATCGTCTGCCACACGCTTAACAGTATAGGGGGCAAACCCTGACTGACTAGTCATTACTATTACATGTGCATGACGTTACTATATGTGCCACAAAGCTGACATGTTGCTGTGCTGTAAGAACATATGTGTGTAGGTGAGAGACATCTGCAACAGAGATAGTAGACATACATTAGGTGTGGCACACATGCCTGTCCATGTGAACGGATGCCATTGTCACCACAACCACACTCTCTAATGGACTCTCAATGACACTCTTTGCCAGGGCCACCAATACACAACCTAACTACTTTGTTTGCCACACTGCAGTAATGCACAGGACTACATGCACCACAGGGGATATCTGGAGGTTCTATGGGCTAAGGCATGTGAAAGTGTCTGACATCTGTTGGTATGCCAACGAGGGTTATACTGGGAGTGACTGTGGTTGGGAGCATCATAACCCACATGCAGACACAAGGTGCCAGTACTGACATGCATGTATGCATTGCTGCATGGGTGTGTAATGGTTGGCTTTGCAAGATGGCTGTACAAGGCTGGGTGAGGGGTACTCCTTGGCATTGTGTCAACCGATAATGGTGTGCAGTGCAGGGGTGTAGTGTCTGCAATGTCCCACACAGATGGCTACTGCATGATCTGCCCTGACATCCTGGTTACCAATGTGTATGGCCATAGCTTTGCAATGCATGCCATGTCTGTGTTTGATAGTCCTTCACATGGACATTGCCTGGGATGTGAATGTACCACAATACTTTACAGTGACAAGTACAGGTGTACCTGGTTTGGCAGGCACATGTTGTGTACACAGACTGTAATCCCCCGATATGCCAATACTGACCTGGTGTGACGAAACTTGCTTATAGTGAGAAGGTCAACCCTGCACCTGCACTGATAGTATGATACAGGTATTCCCTGGTGTCAGTGGCATTGGTCCATACAGGGCACATGTGTACAGCATGTTATGGCCTCTGTGGATCACATTTGATGGCACCACATATGTTGCAGACATCCGGTTGGGAACATAGTGAAGGCACAATGTCCGCAAATATGTGCCTATTGTACCGCTGTACAGGGTGCCATGTCCTTTGCAGACCACTGCATTCACACCATGCCTACTATCTGTCATTAATGTGCATGGTACTAGCAACATAGCAGGATATCCTAGGCACCTGTGTTTGTGCATGGCACATGGATGCAGGACATACACTAGGTACTAATAGGGTTGCATACATTGTTCACCAGCCCTTTTGCCAGATGTAGGGGTATGGCTTGCCAACACAGTCCCATGGCTGACTGACAGCTGTACTCCTCGTGAGGTGGCCAATGTGTCATAAGATGGACACCATATAGGAAAACTACAAAATCCACTCCCCTACATGTCCAATAGTAAGACACTCACAGCCACCTCTATACAGGCTCTGACAGACAAACACACACTTGCCATGTCCTGTATATGAATCCCTACCTACCGTATCACACTGCAGCAATACACTTTTAGGGCACGCGCTACAGTGAATACTGGGTTACAGCACACCTACAGGTGTAGAACTAGATGGGTGACAACAGCAGGATTGACAAAGGTGATCATGTGATTTGTACAGAGAGTGCATACTCTACAAAGCACTGTACTTGTCTCACACAGGCAGACACACACACCTGGCATGTCTGGGATTAGAACACCGACCTAACTAATTTAGCACACTACAGCATTACACAGTTGCAGAATGCGCTACCCAGATTACTGGGTTACAGTACTCCCAGAGGTATATTTGTAGGTGGGTGACATCATCAGCCTTATCAAAGGTGGGTATAGGAATTGTATGGAGTGTTAGCAGTCTAAAAGAAATTATTCCGTCCTTAGGCAGATGAGAACACTCACACACATTCTTGGCAAGTCTGGAATTAGAACACAGACCTAACTACACTACAGCATTATGCAGTTATAGAATGTGATAATGAGATTACTGGGACTCAGCACTCCCAGAGCTGTATTTGTAGGTGGGTGACTTCATCAGCCTTGCCAAAGGTGGGTATAGGAATTGTATGGAGTGTGAGCTGTCTAAAAGCATTATTCAGTCCTCAGGCAGGCGGAGACAAACAGACACACACACACACACACACACACACACACACACACACACACACACACACACACACACACACACACACACACACACACACACACACACACACCCTTGGCAAGTCTGGGAATAGAACACCAATCTAACTACTTTATTACACTACAACATTATGCAGTTACAGAATGTGCTACTGAGATTACTGGGACACAGCACTCCTAGAGGTGTATTTTTGGGTGGGTGACATCATCAGCCTTGCCAAAGGTGGGTATAGGAATTGTATGGAGTGTGATCAGTCTAAAAGCATTATTCAGTCCTCAGGCAGATGGAGACAAACACACACACACGCCAGTGGTGGGAATGGATCACCTGCCTATCTAAAGATCACTATTACAATACTACATAGTTATGAGTCACGTCATACAGACTACACATTTTAAGGCTGTCATTATGACCTTCTAGGAATGCAGACATCAACAGGGATGCTGGCAGTTAAGATGTACATACCTGTGAACCTGTGTGTTTAAAGTAGGAATCCATCCTGACTTGGAGTATGTCCATCTGTGGAATGGATGACTATCACTATACAGGGTTACAATGGCCATGCCTATACACATAGAGGCACATAAGTGACACAAGGTGCCTCTGGGCATGCTCACACACTTAGTAGCACAGGGCTGTTCGGAATACACTATGTGTCTATCTACACAAGGTTATACTGGGCATGCTCATACACTTAGTAGCACAGGGTTGTCGGGGAGGAACTCTGATTCTAAACACGGAAGGCCACAGTGGCCATGCTATTACAGTTAGATGCAAAGAACACATTGTAATGGACTCTGGTGTTAGTAGTTGTCATTGTTAGCAGGAATGCTGCTCTACATATATCTGACACTGGTCTTATACACAACGTCTGCTGCTGTCCATCACCTTAGATGTACCATCCTATACCAAGCACAATACCACCACTCGCAGTGATGTCTTGCTAGGAGTGGCAACTGCTTGACCAACACAATGAGCCGTGCTAGGAGTGGCAACTGCTTGACCAACACAATGAGCCAATGTCCTGCTGTAATTACGAGGTTGTCCAGTGTTTGTCATTCTGGGATGACATGATTGACAGTAGACAGGCCTTTGACACATATCACATGCATCCATGATTCAAGGGAGTGGGGATAATACCTAAGTTGCATTCACCCATATAGTGCCATTCCAAGGCAAATGTCCTAAACACAGGATCACACCGTGACACCTACAGGACAACTGCATTGTATGCTTATGCTAACCAGTGCTAGATGTGTAGCATCCATACTCACAGCTGCTCACTGTAGATCCAACAATGGAGAGTACTGACATCTGTGCAGTGAGGAACACCTGGCTGAAGGTTCTGTAGTGCACAATAGCAATACCACCATATACCTCAGAACCAGACATGTGGGCCATAACACAGGTACGGACTGCTCAAGGTGGTGGTGTCTCCACATACATAGAGGCCACTCACATGTACTGACTGGTACTCCCACAAAAGGCATCACGGATGAGTCAGGTGCAGGACACAGTGTCATATGCTGCTTTCTAGGATGTAAACCTCAGACACCACCATGCCCTCGGACCACCAACACACATCCATACATGTTGTAGGGCATATAAGAGTACACCACCATGTAACCTTTGACCAGTGGACTGTACCAAGCTCTACATCAACTGTGCAGAGTACCCATGTACTGACACAGTTACACCATGTGTTATGCAATGCAATGATACCACTGTCTGTAACCAGGTCAGCTGTACACATACCACGGGCCCTTGGTTATTTACAGCATTAGCAGATGACTGTTGCTGTACACCAGTAAACACCTTCATTTTTGGATATGACATACATGTACCTGCCCTGGATATGTACATGCCACACACACACAACATACATGTAAATATCATAGCTGTTGTTGTCCTTTGTGCAGACAGGTGGCTACAGCCATTACACACATGCACATGGAATGTAGGTCCATGGCTGCTGAATGCTAACAGTACATAAGGTGTGATATCATTGTTGACAGAGGTAACATTCCCTCTGAAATGGTCACCCATTACACCTATCATATCATGCAACAGTCCATGTGTCATGTATGTCATTACACATTTCCACCAATTGCAATGCCTACAAACATGCCCAAATGACAGGATTGTAGGACCTACACACATGTACATGTAGTGGTGTGCATTCAGATATGCATGTGCAGTTGCTGATGTATGCAGGTGACATGTATCTTAGTACATCATGCAGTTGCAATGCAGCCACAACATTGCCTACTGTATATGGTGATATGATGAATGTACAGAAATATGTACCTCAGGTATGGACAGATGTGTGGAAATAACTAAGTGGTGGGGCATCTTTGAAGATGGATGTTTGCTGAGGACAGCTGACAGGTGTGTCACAAGCAGTCCTACAATAACCTGGGTAACCAGTAAGCAATGGTTTCATTAATTGAAGGGCATAACACACAACATAGACAGTGGTCAGGGTGACACCGAAGGTAAATCACTTGACACCTCTAACAGTTAAGACCTCCCATGTGCATATATCAGCACTGTTGCCAAAGGAAGCATCAGTACACTTTGTAATGTGTGCAATACTGCTGTAAGTCTGTCATACATATCATGAGCTAGGCAGGTGTTTGATTCACAGTACTGGCATGTGTGGTTGCGTGTGTGTCCATATATGTCACGTATGGTGGGGAATACATCTCAATTGTTACTCACTCTCCTGTACACTAGTGTAGACATCTGTACAGACTGCAATGTAGAAAGCAGGACATAGGCAGGGGCATGTATCTTACACATGTGAGGTATCTGTATGTGCGTGACATAGGTGTATTCAATAGTGAATGCCACAGTGTGTGTGTGTGTGTGTGTGTGTGTGTGTGTGTGTGTGTGTGTGTGTGTGTGTGTGTGTGTGTGTGTGTGTGTGTGTGTGTGTGTGTGTATGTATGGCTGTCTGGTCCCTGGAGTGAGGATGTATGTTACCATACTGAACTGATAAGACCCCTCCCTCCATCCAGGTGATGCAATCTACTATCCGTGTTGATGTCCCCGATCTTAGGCCATACTGACTACTAGTACATGTGTATTCTCTGTGGGGCATCATGTAGGTGCACAGCACTGTAATGATGATTTGCACATAGGCAGGGGTCCTTACCTCAACAGTAGCAACTGTGTGCGAGTGTGTGTTACTTTGTCGGTGAATCCGTGAGTGTATGGGTGTGTTACTGTGTCACTGAATACATGTGTGTCAGTACTTGAGTGTGTGGGTGCAGTTGTGTGTTGGCATCCTGTCATGGAAACGTGTATTACTACTTCCCAGTGAGGCATCACACTTCCCACTGGCCTCTACCCTTGTAATCAGCTAGACCGCTCTCTTACCTCACCACTCCATGTAACTGTACCTGTGATGTCACCCAGTATGGATGTCACATCTGTAGCCACAGTAGCTTAATACACAGCTATCATGCTCTTGGATCAGTAGACATGTTTGGAACTTGGGACATTCTCACTGTAATGTGGCAGCTACAAGGTGCATGCTGGTATAGTCATACATACCTGTGAGTAGTCCACATTGACAAATGGGACACTAACAGCAAACACTGACTTCCCCTGGCACGTGCAATTAGACCTGAAGGAGGAAAGCAGAACATCATGACCAACATGCACTTACTGTTGTTACACAAGACACATACTGTTAACAGTATGAAATGCATTGTACACCTGTAGTACATGGTATGTCTGCTGCCTGTCAACAGTACTCAACAATTGTAAACTACGCTTATCTTCCTAGTCTGTTCACCCTGTGCATCAGACCATATGAGCATGTCCCTGCACCGATGGTGTGGATGTCAGGGATGCGGCAAAGGCATCATCATATGCACAGGGTGATTATGTTTGCCAGAGGCCTATGCTGCACCATTGGATGACATCATGTGTGTGGTTTAGGGCCTTTGATCTAATTAGGCGTGTGTGGATGTTATGCATGTGTGTGTTGCGGTGCCCTACATATGTTTCCGGTGTGTGCTTGTATGTATGCACACAGTTCTGGCATGTGTCTGGCCAACACAGGGGTATTATTGACAGCTGTGGACTGTACAGGCCAGGTTTTACAGTTCACGGTGTCCTGCCATGGCCATGTGACCTGTGCCTGCCAGGGGTTGCACGGGCACTATCAGGCAGAGGTGCAGATTGGGTACTGTCTGATGACACTTGTCCACTGGAACCGTGTCCCTGTTGGGACTGTCCAGGGCCACATGCACATGGCCTGCTGTGTCATGGTGTGGACAGCACAGTACCAGCTGTACTGCTGCTGCTGCTACTGCCACTATGGGTGCGGTCATGTGAGGTAGCTCATTCATGTAGACCTGAAACAGGTGATGTAGCAGACCTACGTCCATGTGCCCGATGCCTCACTCCTACTAGAGGTTCCAACACAGACAGCTCATGCTCACGAATTATCATGCCATGGACAAGGACTCCAACCATGTCACCCAATCGTCTATCCAAAGCTTCAGCAATCTGCTGTTGAGCATTTACCATTGTCTGGATGTTGTTGTTTAAAGAATGGACAGCAGTCTTCTGACACCTCTGATCTTCTCTGTTATCCCATTCAGCACATGCCTGTTCCTCCATTACAGCCTGAAACATGCGTCTGGTGACACCAGCTGCTGCGCTCTGTCTTGCAGGGGCATGTTGGCCAGAGGTCCTCCTATGAGCAGCACTGGCCATGTGCCTGTGTGGGGCATCAGTCAGTTGGCTGACACCATGGTGTGCAGGCACACCTTCCATAGCCCCCACACTTTCCTGTTCCAAGCTACCACACACCAACTGGCCTACCTCTATGGGCACTGGTGATGGGGTATGTGTAGGCATGAGATCTGTGTGCAGGGATGAGGGGGATATAGGTGGAATGGCAACAAATGGCACAGATTCAGCCCCTGACACCCCTGCCTGTGCCTCAGTCATACGTTCATTATCACTGCTAGAGTCTGTGGGGACACTAACATCAGATGGACTGCAGGAGGGTAAAGCACCTACATCAC
Source organism: Protopterus annectens (assembly GCF_019279795.1). NCBI lineage: Eukaryota > Metazoa > Chordata > Ceratodontiformes > Protopteridae > Protopterus > Protopterus annectens. The sequence continues at coordinate 717,556,078 of NC_056726.1, forward strand.
CTGTGAGGGGCAGAAAAGAACTGTGCATTACAATCTATACAACACACACACACACACACACACACACACACACACACACACACACACACACACACACACACACACACACACACACACTATGGCACCCAACATGCATGTGATATGACTGAAGGCATGCAACATGCATGTGATACGGCAGATGACATGCAGCGCAGACAATAATAGTGGTAGTTAACATACATCTCTGGGTTGCACACAACAGCATGCATGTGTCATAGCAGAAGGCATGCAAATTACACAATCATAGTAGTAGTTAGCATATATCCCTGTGTTACACCATGTAGACCAAAACAGGTTAACAGTACACCTGCCTGATGTGTGGCATATGTCCTTGACAATCACATGTAGTATGACGTCATCTGCTGATATCAGCAATGACATGCATACTTTTTTAACACAATGGTGTCCTGTCAAATATACAGCGGGGTAATGGTGTCCCAATGCAGTGTTGTCTGTCCGCCCTACAGATATACTGCACATTTAGCTGATGTGCATGCCCACTGCTATACAGTGTGAGTTACAGACACAGTTCATAGCCATGACTGTGTTCATATACAATACATATACACTCTGGAATGTGACCCACATCGCTGAGGTGTATACACACTAAACCATGATGTGGAATGTGTGACACAGGTCACTGAAGTGTATATGGATGACACCCCTGCACATCTGCAACCATATTACTGCCATCTGGCAACTATGGCCAGACATGGCAAACTCGTCGGTACACCATGTCCCACATGACATCTGTGTACAACACACACACACACACACACACACACACACACACACACACACACACACACACACACACACACACACACACACATGGGGACCAAGGATGACACTGATGTCTGAAACCAGCAAGTGGAATGTACTGTATTTGTGGGCTAATGTGGATACTGTACAGGTGACTGCTGTCATGTCGTGACACACTCAAGGTGTTCAACACATCTTATGTGGTGGATTGATGTCACACCTACACAAGATGTGCGCATGCCTATAGGATGTCTAGTGTTCCACATCTGCAATATAACCATTACACAAAGGCCATAGTTGGACCATGTGTAGCCAATGTATGACCGGGTGTACACACAAGCACTTCACGTCTACTGTGTGTGTTGCTTCATGCCTCTGGCCATCCTCCATGGCCATGTTTGTACATGTGTTGGCCAAATTATTGTGACGGGCGTCTCTTTCACATGTTTGTGTTGTCCCATATGACATACACCCATAGATGTCATATGCTCCACTGATGACAGGGTTATGCAGACAAACGGTGGTATGCTTGATATGTGGGATATGTTCTTCAGGATAGTTAGGCAGTGTTGCAGCCAGGCCACTAGATGTCATGGACATGTCAAGATAGCACATCACATTGTGTGACATTCATAGCAGGGCTATGATCCACACCAGTGAATCCTGTGGGCTGGCCATACTCCAGCTCACTGTGTAGTACTGTTTGTATTCTCCACATGTGTAGTTCTGATCTGTAGTACATGTCCCTACAGTGAACAGCACCTCCACCATTGTATGCACAGCTGTCCACACATCTGGCAATGACAGTTTGTGAGGTTTCATGTCGGTGTTTTACATAGTTTGCAAGTGTTGCACATGGGTAGCCATTGTGATGCATTGCAGGTCCGTGTATATTGTGACAGGACCATACATTATGTGTACATGTGGCAAATGGCCACATGGCAGATGGATTTGTGCATTAAGATGCCTGATAAATAATAACAATCTCACCTGCAATGGGCTGCTGTCACAGCGGAACACCAGTGGTACCTAAATAGGAGTAACACAGCAGTATGAGCATTATCCATGCCTGTATGATATCTACAGGGGGCAATGTGCATGTTAACACATACACCAGTACAATAGACTATACTATGGTGTATGCACATGTGTTCATACACAGAGTAGCATACTATAGTATGCGGCATGTGTGTATACATGCCTTGCATATGATGCTACATTACATATTGTACAGTGACACATGCAACTATATGGAATATAGTTGTTATAGGTGCAGTAGTGACTTACCAGGCAACTCCAGGCTCAGTGGTTGAGAGACACCCACCTCCACAATATTGGCTAAGGCTTGTGGATGTTGTTCTGCAGGTGTCCTCAAGTTGGCCAGTAGTTCCTCGGTACATCTGTTGGAGGCTGGGTTGGTGGTCCACCACCTGTTGCACCTTGTTCCCTGGCGATTTCATTCGCATGCTGTTTCGCCCATCTATTGAGGTTTGTACAGTGTCTGTGCACCTGCTGGTATATGGCCACCCACATCATTAACCCTCATGCTGATAAACTGTCCTACAAGTCATATGTATCCTGCTATTGTGCATCCTGTGGCACATGGCTGAACAGACATATCTAATGTTTGTCATGTAATGGTATGGGATGTAATACATATCTGCCTCCAATGCTGTACATTACACAGTTATTGGCACAATACCTGGAAGACATAATGACAGTGGAACCTTCACAGTAATTCTCAGTAATACACCCATACATATGCCTACTGGCTGAACACACACTGGCAGCGGCTGGTGAGGAATATTTGGGTTCAAACCCCTTATATAGCATCCCTTGTGGTGTATGCAGTGTTTGCCTTGTGACCTACAGCAGTACACACATAAATACTACAAGCGTTACTATGCTTAACAATACATCACTGCAAGATAACTGTTTCCACTATATGGATTGCGTGCACTTTAAATATTACAGAACAGGTACTACATACACAGACATACTGAGTGTGTTGACTGTTAATTCAATCCTTTTCAGTTTGTGTTTCAATCTTCTTTGTAACGCTCTGCTGGTATATACAGATGGTTTGAATGTATGATAAGCCATCCTTTTATAGTTAAATATCGGTAACGTGCTATCCTGACCACCAGTTGGTGTTCCAAAGTAGTTAATTTGATGCACATCAGCTGTGCAGCTACTCCATTAGCCAATACCATGGCAACAGTGGTGTATAATTGAGTACTCCACTTGGGTGTTGTCCTTTTGCTTTACTTTTGAGGAAGACGGTCTGGATGTGTTGTTTGTGATGTATTTCAACAGCTATATGGAGACAGACAGAGATATATTAGCTTAATGACTCCTGTGGATTGTGTGTAATGGCTAGAAGATGTTGTTCTACATGTGAGTACAGCTGTTATAGTTCAGAACATTGCTACTTATGCAGGGTTTGTTTGTAACTGCAGATGTTTCAGTCTGGCAAGGATGTTTGGGCAGCTCAAGGCTGTATGGCTATACATGAACTGTTAGGTGGTTTACAGTGTGCTCACCAGACATCCTTGGTTTGGTGTACATGTGTATCATACTGTGCTATTAATCAGTAATTGGTAACACTTCCCGGTGTACACACAACCCTCTGAAATGGGATTAGTGCAAACAAACCCTGTAACATCAGCAGCTGTTCCATTGTATAACATGTTAGTGTGTCTCTGACAAGGTATGTTAAGGCTTCTGCAGATGTCGTACATTGAGTGAATGATTTGTGATGTTATTACAGTTTGTATTGTAATTTGTTTGGGTGTGGGGGTGATGTTGATGCGTGTACATAGCAGATGCAGGTGTGTAGGAACTGCTTTTATACATAATCAATATGTGTGTGAGGGTTCCTTCCCTATTTGAACACTTATCCTTTAGTGGACTAATACTATGGTAATTGCAGACTGATTCAATAAGGCACTGTTAATTGGTTCCTGTATAGCATGCAGGTGATGTTAGTCCTTGAATCCTTTCGGCAATACATTGGAATGTGATAAAGTGTCGCTACATGAAAGCTGTGTATTTCTGTCATTGATATTTGCAGTCATTGGAGTTGTGTTGGTGACTGACACTCTTTGGCTAGGGTTGCCACCTTTTCAAATGGCCATAGTGGGACATTTTTGGGACACATCAGATTTTACAGTCCGACACAAACCCAAGGTCAGTACAAGGGATAGAACTTTCCTTTTTTGCCTAAATATAAGCTTATTCTTGTAGCAGTTTAGTTGTTTATCCTGTTTCTTGTAACATGTAGGTATTTTAGATACAGAAAGAACTATTGTATGCAGCTATTACATTACATATGGGACATAATTATGTCCTGCAATCTCAGGACATTTGCCATGTTTAATATTTTTGGTCAGGAAACAACCACCCAAAGAGGGACTGTCCCTCGCAAAGTGGATAGTGACCCTATCATTGGCTCATGTCCATAGCACATATTTGTAATAATGTATAGGCATATACTCTCCATATCCTTTGTTCATAAAGTTTGGTCGTGGTGGAATGTGTGATTGCTATGGTCCATGTTATACTCGTATATGAACACTTCAACCACTGTATATGGGATACCTATGGAATCCCGAAACCACACAATTCCGACGCCCACAGTACCGGGCCCAGACTCCCACACCCCACATTACCGACAGTGACAATAACTCGCGAAAGTAACACAAACATGGAACACACACGCACACACAGACACACTGCTACCTACCACATCCAAACAAACCATCCTACACTACGTATGAGCAGGTGGGCAAGCCCCCCTATACCCTCCATGTGGGTATCTGCGCCCCCCATACCTCCCCTACATTAATATTCTACCTCCCAGATCGCAGAAACAGATGCACAAAGCAAACCCACACCCACACATTACAATCCCCCAGGAACACACACCACAATCAGAGCACACACTTACACACACTACAGCCCTCAGAAACACACTTATACACAGTAACCTACCTGAACTGCAACATCAGAAGCACTGACTAAATGTCCCTTAACATCGGGATTTTAAACCACTTGCTTCTGGTGTTTCGGTACTGTGGTCTTTTGGACTTTAAGCCTTGTGATTACGCGCGTCGGTATGTCAAGCAGTCGGTATGTGGTAGGTATCCCATTTATATGTACCTCCATGGTTATGTAGATGTTGTTAACCTATCTATATATCTACATATATATGTATATCCCCATATATCGACATATCTCTCTCTCTCTCTCTCTCTCTATATATATATATATATATATATATATATATATATATATATATATATATATCTATATATATATATATATATATATATATATATATATATATATATATATATATATATATATGTATAGCATACACCTTTCATTGGGTACATGCCGGTTTGTCCTATTTCCATGCATTCCTACCTTTTGTGTTTTAACCTGTCATTATACACAACTGCCATTGGTACATCTCAGATAGCTTAGTGGTAGGTTATTGTGAAGATTGTGTACATGGTTGCATGTTCTAATCATGGTAGTGCAAGGGTGATTAACCCAGATTTCCGCGGTTGTCTGTTCCAAATGTTTATTATTCTGTGGAATACTACCTATATATGCAAGCTGTGGTTAAGGTATACTATGCAACATGTAAATCATCTGAGAAGATTCCTGTCACGGGTACTCCCCATTATTTGGAACTACATCACTGATTACATTATACAAAACCCCTCACTAACACTCCAGGGAATCCTTGCAGAGTGGGTGGGGAACAGTGGATATACCCCAGGGATCCCACAATTGGCTCTGCTCCACAGAGGGACAGTTAGTTAATCAATGGGGTGGTGACAGCAGACACTTTTTGACTATGCTTATGGGTGGCCTCGGGCAGTTAGGCATGTACCTACCTATGTATGTATGAACCTATACATACAGTATGGACACATGCTGATAGCTTAATTTACTGTTCAGGTATTGACTTACCTTTTGCCCATGGTAGTTGTGTGTACAATAGTTGAGGGCTACCTATGTAGGATGCACACAGTAGACCACCTATACATGACAATTTACAGGTGGTCATGTGTGTGCCATCTATGTTTGCTGTGTGTGCAGGTGGAGAAGGGTGTCAGTCCATAAGTGCCTACACTGTCAGTGTGTGTGCTATATGTTCCATCTTTGCCAAGTCATGGGCATACTGGGCACCCCTCTGTCTGCCTACTGGGGCTGGCACAGGGTGTTCATGGTCTGAGTCCCTCTGTGCCTGTGGGGTCCTTGGCAATGGTGGTAGGCTGTGAGGGCCTTCACCATTCTGTCCCTGCTGCAGCTGTTTCTGCAGGATAATATTGTGTAGCATGGCACATACTATGAAGATGTGGGCACATGTGCCTGGAGAGTACTGCAAGGCTCCACCAGATATGTCCAAGCAACGGAACCATGATTTCAGCATCCCAAACATGTGCTCTATGATGATTCTGGTTTCTGCGTGTGCCTCATTATGGCGTTCTTGCATGGCTGTGTGTGCATTTCTGATGGGAGTCATCATCCACAGTTCCAGTGCAAAGCCAGCATCCCCCACCAGGTGGGCATATGGGATGTCCCCCTTGGCAAATACCTGACACAGCTGTGAGGCATACCAGATGTGGGAGTCATGATAGCTTCCAGGGCTGCCAGCACACGCATCCATGATAATGCCCTGGGCATTGCACACGACCTGGCAGTTGATGGAGGGGTATCCCTTGCAATTAATGCAGCACCTACCCTGCTCACCGGGTGGTGTCTTGATGTGTATGTGTGTGCAGTCTATTGCACCTAGTACCGCTGGGAAGTCTGCCACACAGTGGAAGAGACGCATATTGCTGGCCAACTCCTCCTGCATTCGGAGGAAGTATATGTGCTCATTGGCATGTGGTAACATGGCATCCAGGAACTGGTGGAGTACACTGGATGTTGATGCCTGTGAGATCCCCATGATATCCCCAGTTGGCCTTTGAAAGGTACCTCTGGCTAGTATTCTCAAGCTTACACATACCTTCATGTCCACTGGAATGGGTTCCCCTCTGTTATTTCTGGCTCTGAGATGTGGCCAGCACAGCTCAACAAGTTGCTGTATGGTGTCCCTTTCCACCCTGTAATGCTCTATTATCTCCAGATCATGTAGCCACTGGTAGGTTACCCTGGGTCTGAACAGTCGTCTCCTCCTCCGGTGCTTAGATGGTTGTCAGCATCATCCTCCACACCACCGTCAGTCTCCAACACATGCTGGTGAATAAAAGCTATGGCAGCCCCTAACATGTACATATTAAAAGTTCCCCGTCTGTATACACCAATGGTGCAAAGTGTCTGGGAATACACAAGTGTGTGTGGGGGGCTTTCAGTTACCTTGTGTGCTCTCAGCTAAGCAAAGCTATGGCTAATTCCACACTCCTATCCTGTGGCTTTGCTTAGCAACAGGCAACCCGGATTAGCAATGCTCAAATGTGCTTACAGCTATGGAGGCGCACCCCTCTCTTGATGTCATGTTTACCTCCAGGCCACACCTCAGTGTTGTACCACTATGCTGTGTGGTACATCCTTACACTGGTGGGGATTTTGCGATTCAGTATTACTTGACTCATTTGCATGGCCTTGACTACTAATTCCTAGTTACTGCGCAGAACACTGTCACAGACCCTTAGCAACCTTTGTGCCATGGTTGTGGTGTAGCATGCGTGCCATTGACTGTTATGGGGAATTCATGAACTGTGTTACATTGCAGTTTTATGACATCTAAATATATTTTCATTGTGATGCTGTTTGCGCACCGATGCACTGTGAATTTACTTTGCGTTAGTGTGGCCATGACATTAAATGTTATTTTTTATGTGTTGTGCATGTTTTTTTATGCCATTGGCTATACATTTAGCCATTGGCATATATTAACGTTATAATACGTAAGTTTGGTCCACTTTCATGGCTCCGATTTTATGTTTGAAAAAATGTAAACCGTTTTTTTTGGTTTACATTTCTTCATGCTTACGCTACACCTGCACCACTTCATGAATCGCTATATACCTTCATTTGCATGCTACACTGCTGCACATGGGGTAATTAGCATACATGCGCCAGGAGCTGCACAGCTCTGGTGTACATTGGTAGTGCACGTGAAAACAGCTCGTACCTGAATCGCTCGGCGGCCATATTTGGCATTAGAACGCCAATGCTACTCCTGCGCCTGGCGCAAGCTTCATGAATCCCGGGGCAGGTATGTTGCAGTGACATTGTCTGAACTTTCAACAATGTGTAGCACATGTGCTGACTGACATCTCTGTCAATATTTGACAATACAGCCATTCTGGTGTACACTTACAAAGGCCATCATGTGAATTGTTTCAGCCCATATTACTATGTGTTATATGTGATGTTGTCACTATTATTTCTGATAACTACACGGTTGTGTTGCCTTTCTCTTTACTTTCCCACTGCAGGATCCACAGTAGAAACACCAACTTCTCCACAGCAGGAGTCCTCACATGTACATATGAGTGGTATGTGAATGTCACACATTTACTGTTTTTTATTTGTGTGCACCTGTTACATGTTGTGAATGATGTGATCCATAATGTCTTTTTTCCCTACTCAAGTTGAAGTTCAGCACAGTGAATCAACAACAACATCCCATGAGTTTTTATCATGTGTATTGTTATGTTTTTTTGCATCACATATGTCATGTATGTTGTCCATGTTAATAGGTTATGTAGATTCATAGATTCATACATTGTTACTAGGGTAATGACCTGGGTTGTGTTTCTAAGCCTAGATTAGCATTCCAGAAATAATAATGATGTCCTGTATCTGAACAGGACATTGACAGGCAGACATTTATAAGCTGTGTCCATAAGGGATATTGATGCCAAGCCAGGTGTAAATTTTCTATTCCAAATTCCACTGGTGTAGTTTGGGCTTAAACTGGGTAACAGACAAACCCACCTTCACATGGATGGAAGCCTATTCCATAGAGGGGCAGTCTCTGGGACACATATGTGTCCATACAGCATGCCCTGCTTAAGTCGCAGACAAAATTCAGTTCCCTAGACCTTGTATTTCTGGTAGTGATTAAATTACAAATATGTATGATACCCATAAGTCTGGGGTTTGTGGATGACCTGTAAGCCATGCAAATATCACCCCTCAGCAATCAATAGGAGTGTGAGTAGACAGTAAGGGCTTTAAGGCACTCTGCATAAGACAGGTCTGTTATGCCTTGTATATTTTTTGTAAGTAACATCTGAGGTTGTTTTGTAGTTGCTGCAATGGCCTGATCAGGTACATTACAAAGGAAGCATTGTACTGTATGATTAGTCTGATAAGGGTGGAGTACAGTGGGATCCTGACTTCTTTGGACCTAGATGCTATGCCTTTACTTATATGTTGTGCAACATAAAATTATTTCCTCACCAATGTGGCCACTTTAGGTTCATAGATTAGTACTAAGCTAACTGCCCTTGCGAGCCATTTTAAGCCTAGCCAATTATCCCTTGTGAGACTCAAACCCTGCAATTTGTGCTTGTAAGGCAAACACCTTAACCATTAGGCCACCGTCCCAACCATGCTGAGTTGTTCGAAGGTAAGGATACTGTCTGTGTTTATAGACAGATCTCTGAGCACTGGGTCGACTCTCATGGCCATAAGATCACCATAGTAATTTCTCGGGATGGTTGACTTCACAAATGAATATAGTTATGTTTTGTGCATCTGTAAAACATACATGCATACATTAGAGTGCAGTCAGTAGTATTTGCCACATTGCACTGAAAATTCTATGCCAATTGTGTTTTATATTCATCATGTGCTGTCAACACATTGTCCTGGTCTGTCTTTTTGTATATTGTGGCACTTCAACTGTCTTTATCATCTAGCAGCCCATCCAGCAACCATGATGTTGTTCATGATGTGTCTCAGCATGGTTGTATGTCCCTTAGCACATTGGGTTTCATGGAGAGTCCCTTGGTAATGTTGACACGGATGTTGCACCTGATGTATCCTTAGATGTGGAGTGCCAATTGACAACACATGCAGAGGATGATGACACAGTGGATATTGAACAGGTTGAGGCTGTGGATCAGCCCACAACAGTTAGGAGCACTTCTGCAGCACTTCTCCTAACAAACAGCCACAGACCATCTCCATAGATGTAGACAAGCAGATGTTGGACACACCCAAGTGTCAGAGGATGTCCGTCTCCTACTGTAGGCAAATGAATGTGCACAGGTACAGCATCATGCAGTTGTCCATGCACTTGCCTGTGCCACAGATTGTGCAGCACACCAGCTATGCATCATGCATGAAAGGCAAGAGAACAGACACAGGGAGAATATGACTGCATTGACTGCTCAGAATGAGAGTCTGCTAGCTGTGGTATGGTCATTGGAAAACATTGCCTGTATGGTACTGCAGCAGTGTTATAGTGCAAACGGGTCTTTGTGATGCATGACTATGCAGATCAGATTGCAACATGTGAGAGGCAGGGCACCTATCTGCAGAAGCACCGTTGGCCACCGTGAATCCATGACCATAGTACAGCCTGCAATGATGTCCACTGCTGGAATATGGTCACACCGGTCACAAGGCTTTCAACTCGGAGTCATGCTTCTTCATCTGAACATGGTGTCATGCTCACATCCATCTCCATTTTGGAGCAACCAGGCCAGGATGTGTCTGTATGTGGTTGTGGCAGGGTGAACTATGCTGTGAGATGTCAGCGAGGTCAACCAAGACTGTGTTAAAATGTGTTCAACAGTGTAGTACACAGAGCTGACTCTTATTATTTCAACAGAAATGTAATATGAGATGTGTTTTTGAAACAAAAATGTCTGCATGATGTTGTGCATGATTTCTCTTTTTTATTTTGGTGTCACGATATTGTACAGGTATGTAAATGTCACAATGATCTGTGTCCCTTATTGTTTAACATACAGTGATAAAAACAACTGTGTATGCATACCTGTGTCAATTTTGCCCTGAGTAGATGGTTTCACTTTTGACACCTTTGCAAATTTTCATGCTAAAATATGTTATGCCCATTTTATATGTGATGCTCAGTGTGTACATCTAGTGGGTAGTTGTTTTTAGATGTTTTTAGATGCTGGGCATAGCCGTTATGGAGCAACATCTGAACATCAACATTCAGTCTGTGTACTTATGTACACGTTGCTTGCCATGCCTCAAAACATGGGTCAGAAATTGACATGTAGCCTGGACCTACAGTTGTGGTCACACCCTATGGTGCCTATACCTGTGCCTTATATCCCCTTTGTCCTCTTGCTCCTCCTCCTCCAATAAATGGGGGATGTCATCTTCAGACATTTGTGGCTCTTGTGGTAGTTCACACACACCTGCAGTTCATACCTCAAAACCTCTAAGACCAAGAAATCTGGACAAAGGCATAAATAGTAGGGGGACAAAGGCCCAAAAATAGGGACAATTTTTAAATATTGCTCTTACAAACTTAAAATGTTAATAGAATAGCATGTTTACCATTAGCAAGAATTTTCTGAAGTGTATGAAGTCCAAAACTCAAATGTCTGCCGTTATTTTTTTGACTTCAATCTTCAATGATTTGCCAGAAAACCACCATTTTATAAAAAATGAATGGACCAAAAATATGAGGCAAAAATCTGGACATTATGGGAAATCTGTATAGTTGAGATGTGTACTGCAGTTGGAAGACTGACAGGTGCTTGGGTTAGCATGTTGTGCAGCATGGAACACACCATTATTATCTGTGCTGCCTTCTAAGGTTTGTATTGCAGTGCTCCCCTAGATGTGTCCAGGCATCTGAACCAAGCTTTCCAGACATCAAACGCATGCTCTAGGCTGTTTCTGGTTGCTGCTTGTGCTCTGTTGTACGCTTCCTTTGCAGGGTTGAATGGTTCACAGTACAGGGCCATTAGCCACGGCTCAAATGGATAACCACTGTCACCTAAAGTAAAAACTCTTTTGTTCAGACAGGACATTATTGACAGGGTGATCATTCAGTTAAATCCTAGTTGTGCCCCTGTACTTAGCCGGAAGCAATCCTTCAGGAATTTCACCTTGCTGGAATGTAGCCCTGAGTCCACTTTCTCTAAAAATGGCAGCATCATGGACACTTCCAGGTTGTGTTGTCATGATGTTTGTTATGCTGCCATCTGCTGCATACACAACTTGGCAGTTGATGGATGGCAATCCCCTTTGGTTTATGTAACGGTCTGCCTCTGGATATCTTGGTGTCTTGATATGGATGTGTGTGTGATCTATTGCACCTAGTACATGGGGGAAGTTATCAGTGCTGTAGAACACCTGCTCTGCTCCATTGGTGTGAATGGGAAGTGTATGTAGTCATCTACCTTGCAGCACATTGTTCTCAGGAATTTGACCAGGGTACAACTGGTAGTTGTCTGTGATACTCCCACAGTATCCCCCATGTGTCTCTGAAATGCAAGTATACCACAATGAGACACACTTTGGGATGGGGTTTCCTCACAGGGTCTGCACAGACATTGGGGCACACATGTCACAGACAGCCTGCACCATCTGTTTGTCTGGCCAGTATCTGTCTATTATTTCTTGGTATGATAACTGGTTTAGTTGCATCCATGCTCTGAATTGAGATGGCTGCCTTCTAGGATACACAGCCACAGCCTCATTTATGGCTTGCATCACTGCTGCTTGTTGCAGTATATTAAATGCAGGTTGCATTGTTATATGTTTTTTTCCTGTTTTTCAGTGGATTTTGCAGATATCCATAGTATTCACGTGAATTCCTTGACGTCCATAAAGTCTGCACCAAGGATTTCAGATGTAGGGTTGGAGTAGCTGTTTGTTATATTTGAGTGGTCTTGTGTGCACACAGTGTGTTTTGGAATCACACTGGCATATAAGGAATCCATAATTATCCTACACTGAATACATACGTAGTTGGTTTACCTTCAGTGTGTCTTCTGGAATTGCGTCCATTGCAAGCACTCTGAAGTCTTCCTTTGGCATACTGCCCTGTCTGTAAATAACTTTTGGGAGTGTTTATGAATCTGGACCATTGCCTCTTGTTTCAGTCTTTCAAGGGAGTTTTGTCAAGTATGTAAAGCAGTGAAACATAACTATTGCTTTTGGTTTCATCCTCAAAGTTTATTGCTGTTCCTTGTGCTTCAGTTTTTATAAGGGAGTTTTGTTAAATTTCTAAAGTTGTGAAGTGCAGAGTATGACATTGCCTCCCCCTTCAATTTTTACAAGGGAGTTTTTAGTAAGTCTGTAAGATAGGGAAATATTGGTATATTGGTACTATTTAGACATCAGAATACAACATTGTGTCTTGATTCAGCTTTTACAAGGGTGTTTGGATAACTGTGCAAAATAGTGGAATAGAAGAATCACTGTACTATTTTTCCGTAATGGAGCCCAATGCTGCCTGTTGTTTCTGTTCTTAAGAGGGATTTTTGCTAAGTAAGTAAGTAAAGTAGTGAACTACAACTATTGTTGTGTTGTTATTTTCACCCTTAGAGTAAATGTCTTTTGCTTGTTCTTGATGTTACATCTCCCTTGGAAGTAGAATTGTGAAAAAATAGCTAGACTTCAAACAGCCAAATGTGGAATATAGAGGTTGTGTTTCACATTCAGTGACTTGTGATTGAAAATAAAAGGTAATTTAAAAACTGTATTTTTCACTAAAAACATTCATTATCCACAGAAATCTACTCCTGTCTCCTTCAAATGTTTTCTTCATTGCACTGTGCCCAGGCTTCATGTTGAGTTGGGCTCTGTGTCACATACTACAGATACTTTTTACTTCTGGTGAACCATTTCTCAATACAAAGGTGTTTAACAAATTAAAATAAGTTTTGCCAATGTTGTTCTTCAAAAAGTCTCTGTTCATGTCCTTTTCACCGGCAAACAAGTGTTTTTCAATGCAAAACAAGTCTTGGTGACAAAGCACAGTTATGTATTCCATTGACTAGGACTTCTTTGTTTGCTATGTACTTGGTTAGCATTGCTATACTAGTTTGGCATTATCAGAGATGGCTCTGTCTCTGACAAACACATTAACAGATACATGCTTTGACTTGCAGATTTCCTCCACAGTGATAAATACTTGTGAATTCATGGGGGCATTGGTACAGGCAAATGTATTAACAGTGAGAAAGACATGCTTAACTCCGGCTGTACTCAGTGGCATATCACTTACTCAGAGGTGATCTCTGCCTGACTTACAAAGCCATGTCCAGCTCAGAATTGATGGACATGCTCCACCTAAAGAAATCCAAGTCACTGCAAGCCACGCGCTCTAGTGAACTAAACCTCACCACAACAATAAATAGAACATGCTGGAGGGATAGATTCCTGTCACAGAGACTCCCCATGCTTTGGAACAAAATTCCAAATTACATCAGGCAGAGCCCCTCACTAACACTCTTCAAGAGAAACCTTGACGAGTGGGTGGGTAACAGAAAATACACCCCTGGGATCACTTCATTGGCTCTGCTTGACAGAGGCGAAAGCCGACACACTCTGACTAGGCTTATAAATGCCTTCGGGCAGATAGCCTAGTACCTACCTATGAACCTATGAACCTATAACAACACAGATTCCAGTGGAATAAACAGATTATCATAACTCTCAGCTGTCCAGTTTTCCCAGAATGTCCAGATTTATGCCTCTTATTTTTAGTCTATTCCTCATAAAATTCTGTTTTTCTGAAAAATTATTGTTAAATTGTTAAGGATTGAAGTTAGAAAATATTGACAGACATCTGAATTTCAGACTTCATACCCTTCAGAAAATCCATGCTAATGCAAAACCTGTTGTTCTATTAATTTTCTAAGTCTGTAAGAGCAAAATTGAAAAAGTCTCCCTATTTTTGGGTCTTTGTCCCCACATTAATCACGGCTTTGTCCAGATTTGTTGCTCTAAGAGGTTCAGTGGTATGCATATTATTCTCTAGCATTGGTAAAGACTTCTACATAGACAAATACTGTGTTTTAATTGACAGTTCTCACTTTGACTAAGACTTTTTTTTCATTCACAAAAGCATGGTTGGCACTGAAAAGAAACAAATTCTTTTGCAAAGCAAAATACTTAATTCTAGCAAAGGCTTGTTTCAGCTTTGGCAGAATTTTGGTTAGACTTGCAGCTGTTTCTTTGGCACTACCCAAGACTCATTTTCATTTGCTAAGACTTTTTGTACTTATAAAAGCTCATATGGCATTGAAAGAAAGATTTTTTTTTGCACTGTTAAATACATGTTTTGACTTTCTTGTATTTGCCAGTGCCAGTCAGGTCCTTGTTAATGAAAAGCATGTCTTTATCAGTGACCAAACATATCCTGTAGAGCACAAACAGGAGCTTGTTGTTGATTGCCAGATATTGTTTTCACAGTGACATATTTGTTTTATCAATAACAACTTGACACTGGCAAAAGTATGTGCTTTCTTTTAAAAAATATTCTTAACTAGGTAAGTCCAATGGACACACAATCCCTTTTTGTTGGGAGTAATCATAGGTTAAGTTATTGTCTTTGTAGAGTCACGCTGTAGGCAGTTGAAGATGTTTTTCATTGATAAAGATATGTTTGGACACTGATAAAGGCCTAACCATAAACCCAACATATTAGTTGTAGGAGACTGCATTGTGAGACACACAGATGTGCCTCTCACCAGGCTGTATAAGGAGAAAGTCATGGTTAGTTGTCTGTCAGGTGCCAGAATCTGCCATATCACACACACACTCAAGTCTCACAACAACAGGTACTGTTATGACTCTGTCATAGTCCATGTTAGGGTGAATAACTTGAGACATACCTCTCTGGACTATATGAAGAGAGACATGATTGAGATTGCTGAATATGTGTCCCAGGGAGGTATGTCCCTAGTGTTAAGCAGCATTCTACCATCACCAAGAATGATGCCTCAATACAAACAGAAAATGATTGACTTTAACAATTGCCTTAGTTTTTGGTGTTATTCCAGGGGGATCCAGTACCTGACAGTCTGGGAAAATATGATCGACAGACCACTATGCTTTGCTGACATTTGTGCAGTCACAGAAACCTGGTTCAAAGCTGTGGAGAGCACCCCAGCATTACCTATTTACTCCGCCTATCATACATTCAACCCCCAAACTGTGGGCAACAAAACCAAAGGAGCTGGAGCTTCAGTATATATATTAAAGACACACACACCTCCAGGCTGGTCAAACAGTATAATGCACAGGAGACAATCCAGGTGCAGTTAACCATTGCCAAGATGCCTATTCAAATCATAGGTAGCTACATACCCCCAAATTTGACTCAAGATGCCCACTCCACCTATCTGGACCTCTTCAAATCTATCAAGATTCAACTCCTTACACTGATCCTGGATGACTTTAACTACCAAACCATAGATTGGAAAAACTATTCATGCTAGAACACAAATGCCCAGATATTCTTTGATTTTATCAATGAAAATGCCTTGGAACAGCTAGTCGATACCCCCAAAAGAGGTGATAATATCTTGGACTTGACATTAACCAACATGAGTAACCACTGCAGCAACCCTACAGTATCATCCTCCCTGGTAAGATCCAACCATAAAGCAGTCACTTTCAATGTCAGCATCTCCCCTGACCCCCCTCTAGCTAGGGTCAAACAAAGAAAACTTCTCCAAAGCTGATTACAACCTCCTGAGGGATGGTATAAACAGCTTCACAGCCCCCTCCCCCTCTGTAGGAACTGGCACCAATGTCCAAATCTGCACCAAAGTACTATACAAGCACTTATATAGATGCATGGAATCAAGTATACCTGACAGGACAAAATCATCTTCCGTAAGGAAGAGTAAACCTGTCTGGTGGACATCTGCAATAAATAAACTATTTAACAAAAGGAAAAAAAAATTGCTGTCCAGGACCAAGAAGGAGCAGTTGCCCAATTGGAAGCTATCTCTCCTTAGCCTGAACAAGCAAATAAGAGCACTAGTGAAATCCTCTCAAGCCAACTTTGAGTCTAAATTGGCTACATCTACTAGAGACAATCATAAGGCATTCTTCGCATATGCCCGCAATCTCAAAGGAAGCACCCAGATCTGTTCAGAACTGGTAGTCAAGGTCACCACATACACAAATGCTGTAGATATAGCCAACCTACTGGCTGACAGATTCAGCAAAAACTTTGCCCATCTGTCCCCCCCATCATTAAATGAGGACATCCCCAGTACCTGCACCCCTCCACTTATCTCTATGGAACAGGTCATCACTGCCCTCTCAAAGGCAAACAATACAGCCTCTATGGGAACCGATAACATCCCATGCTGCATCCTACTTGAACTCAGGAATGAACTTGCAGCACCATTAGGCATCCTGTTCAACCAAAGCCTGAGTACAAGCTTTGTCCCAGATGAGTGGAGGACAGCCATTGTCATCCCCTTACATAAAGGTGGAGCATCCACTGATCCGGGAAATTATAGACTCATCAGCCTAACTAGCCTGATCTGTGAGGCCATGGAACAGATTATCATAGACCTCATTAACAGGGACATTGGCAACCTCCAAACACTCGACCCCACACAGTTTGGCTTTGACAAGGGGCAGTCATGTCTGTTAAATCTGGTTGAATTCTTTGAGACACTCACCAAAACCGTGGACATGGGGAAGATGGTGCACACCACCTACCTTGACCTGGTCAAAGCCTTCAACACTATTCCTCACTTGGGCATACTAGGCATCAATCCATATGTTACCAGGTGAGTAACAAACTGTCTGACAGATAGAATTCATCTAATCAAAATAGGGGAAGCCACCTCAAGCAGTAGACCCGTAACAAGCTACTTACCCCAGGGATTGGTCTTGAGGCCTCTGTTATCCAGGATATACTTCTCTGAGGTGCAGGTCAAAACCAGTGGTCTATGGGTGATCAAGTTTGCAGATGACTGCAAGCTGGGTGCGGTCATCAATTCCCCAAGTGACCAAGTGATATGGACATCCTCCAATAGGGTCTCACCCAAACAGATGACTGGTGCCAGAAACATGGCCTCAAGCTGAATACCAAAAAATGCATCATCATCCTCTTTGGGCAGAGTGACATCTCCTCATATTATCAGATTAACAGCAATGTCCTAAGCATACAATCAGCAGTGAGGAATTTGGGCACCCAGGTTGATAGCGACCTGACTTTTTACAATTATGTTGCTTCCGTGGTATGGAAAGCTTTCTACATGGACCACCTCATAAGTAAAGGTGTCTAATCCAGGGACAAGGAGGTCATAACATCCTTGTATTCTTCTTTTATAAGGCCAATTATTGAGCACAATGCCCCCTTTGGCATGTACCTCACAAAGCACATGCAGCAGATGGAGAGACCACAGAGGTACTTCACCAGGAGAATCCAGGACCTCAAACATCTACTCTACACAGATAGGCTGAAAGTCATGTCCCTCTGCTCAATTTCATACAGACCCCTCAGAGGTGATCTCTGTCTGGCATACAAACCAATCTCAGGGACTGCTGCATATCCGCAAGTCATGCTCCACTTGAGTAACTCAGACACATGACCTCAAGCTGGTCTATGACATCAATAGGACTTGTTGGTGGAATAGAATTGTGCCCCAGAGACTCCCCCATCTGTGGAATAGACTCCTTCCCCATGTCAAGCAGAGTACCTTGTTATCCCTTTTTTAGCGCAACCTGGATAACTGGATGGGAAACAGAAAGTACACTCCTGGGATTTCACCTGTGTCCCTGCTGGACAGGAGCTTTGAGTGCTGATTTTTCTAAACATGGGCTAAACATTTGGCTAGGATTATAAGGGCCTCAGGGCCAATAACTTAGTAACTTCCTGTGATCCTGTGTTTCTAACTGAATTGATATGCAATGAAAAAAAATGTATGTTTAGCATTAGCAAAGGCTTGTTTTCAGCACAAACAATTATTTTATTGGATTTTACAACTTTTTATTTAGCAGTGCCAAAGACATGTTTGACAATGCCGCATAGGTCCTTGCCAGTGTAAATTATGTCTTCATTAATAGCAAAATAAGTTTTGTAGCTTGTATTTTGTAGATAAAAAAATATGTCTCCCACTGCCAGAGCATTAATCTGAGAGTTATAAATTGAATTTTCCACTGACAAAGACTTGCTTGGTGGGATTCAAGATGGCTGCCAAATAGCAGCAACTGTAAAGAGCTCTGCACAAGGAATTATAATTTAACAAGAAAGTGTCAGCAAACAAGGGACAAGGGGGAATTTACACTAGACAAGGAACTGTAAGGATGTATCTAAAAAATTCTGGAAAAAAAATCCTGTCAAAATGACTTTAGTTCATAGGTAAAAACTAGTCTAATGAACCCGGAAGCCTTTTTAAGCCTAACCATACTTCCACAAGGCAAGAATCAAACATTGTACCTGTGTCTGTAAGGTAAATACTTTAGCCATTATGGCAATACCTAAAACTTCATAGCTTGAATTGGACTGTATTAATGTAATCTTGATAAGATGGATAGTTGCATCATACCTCTCAACTGTCCAGATTTTCACCTCATATTTTTGGTCTATTCCTCATAAAATTTGTGGTTTTCAGGATTTTATTGCAAATCAGTGAGGACTGAATTCTCTAAATTTAACAATAAATAATAACAAGCATTTCAGTTTCAGACTTCATATTCTTCAGAAAATGCATGCTAACACAAAACCTTTTATTCTAGCAACTTTCTAAGTTTATAAGAGCAATATTTAAAATCTGTCCCTATTTTTGGGGGCTTCATCCCTCCATTATTTTGGCTTTGTCCAGATTTTTTGTGCTCAGAGGCTGAGAGCTATGAGTTGCATGGCTTACAAATAGTGCATAGCAAGTACCATACCACAATTAGGTTAAATTCTATGTTACAGTCAGGGTGTCCTAAGGGGATCTGTTCTAGGCCCATACTTGTTTAAGCTATATCTTTCCTATCTATCTTTTTCATCTGAGGTGTGCTGTAGTCTGCCTGCAGATATGACTTGAAAATGAGTCGCCTGATTACATCTGTCAGAGATAGGGTACATCTGCAAAACAACTTGATCATTTGGGCACAGGAGAATAATATGCTGGTAAATACATAAGAAACAAAACATATGTGATTTGGGAGACTTGTGAATTTTTTATGCAGACACAGTGATTGAAATTGTAGATTCATTTCAGGACCTGGGTGTATCCAGCTCTGAGTTTTTCTGATCATATCAACAATTGGTTAATGATAGTTATAAAATAATAGGATGTATAAAAAAGATTTGTAAAGTCTAGGAAATCAGAAATTATGAAATCATTGTTAGCATATTACACCAGACTTAAACTAGGGTATGGAATAGTAATATGGAAATGTAAGAAAATAGCATAAGTAAACTGAAAATAGTACAGTGGATCTATACCAAGGACATCTATGGATGTGATAATGTGTTATTCTGAAAGATTAAAATATCTGTACTTGTACAGTGTTTCATATATATATTTAAGAGGAGACCTTGTTCAGGTATGTAGTTTATTTAGAGACAACTACTTCTGGGAGTGTTTGGGGTTATATAGCAAAGAATAGAGAGACTCATAAGGCAACCTGTGAAGGAGATAGCAAAGATAGATTAAAAATTTAAAAAGGCAGCTGGGTGCACAGGTTGCAGGCTAAAAAGTACCCTGACATGGTATCATACCTCTAAAACTCTTAGTGCAAGAAATCTGAACAAAGCCTAAAATAACAAGGGAGCAAAGGCTCAAAAATAGGGACAGATTTTAACTATTGCTCTTATAAACTTAAAAAGTTTCTAGAATAACAGGATTTGTGTTAGCATGCATTTTCTGGAGGATGTTAAGTCTGAAACTCAAATGTATATCATTTAGTGACTTTAGTCATCAGTGATTTGCCAGAAAAACACAATTTTTATGAGGAAGAGACCGAAAATATGAGGCAAAAATCTGGACAGCTGAGAGGTATCCCTGATATGCACACTGGTGCTAGGACTGGAAAAATGACAGTGTACAATCTTCAAAAAACAGAAACATTCCAACAATGGAATTAGGCCAGGCTCAGGGGAAGGATGGCCCCTGTTGTAGAAGGAAGTAGTAGTCATCCACAAAAAAACACAAAAGGAGCCACAAAGAGGATAGAGCGGACTGCTGAGGATAAGGAAAAAAAAAAAAAAAAATATATATATATATATATATATATATATATATATATATATATATATATATATATATATATATATATATATATATATATATATATATTACTACTATTATGCAAGAAACCCAGAATTTCCAGATAGAAGATATTCAAAAAGATTAAGAGAGAAATTAGAGAAAAGGAAATACTTGTACCAGAAAAAGTGTCAAAAGCTTCAAATGCAAATGTGAGTTCATTAATACTCCAGATCCATGGAAAACATTATATAGACAAAGAGACTTGGGCCACTTGGAAAAAGAAGTGACAGAGAAGTGCGAAAATACAAAGCACAAAACCTACAGATTTTTGAAAGTTATATAAAAGAAACATGGGCATGGGAAAGAAAAAGATATCTGATATGGGGCAATATTCATGCAAAGGAGAAAGCTAAACTATTAATAAAACCAACTCCTAAGATATTTGTAGATAAATACAGGCAAAATTTCACAATACAAAAATAAGATCAGTAAAGTAGACGTTAAACAATAGAAGCTGAAGTTATGGAATACCTGCAAAGTGAAGAATTTAGTGTAGAAATTCTAACACAGGTTAGGTTACAGCATGATGGAACAATGAGTCCCCAAAGTAAGAAGAAACAGGTGGAGCGGGAGACATCTGAAAAAAAAATATGGACATGGGAATGAAAAAGAGATCTAATATGGTACAATATTTATGCTAAGAAAAATGGCAAAACTAATTAATATAAAAAAGCAGCACCAAAGGTATTTGAAGACAAATACAGACAGAGTCTCCTTATTTAGGAGAAATATATAATGGGAGGCATCTGATCACTTGCCACATGAAGATACTCTGTAGCCTTCAGTAGGAAACCAGTGCAAAAGTTAAGCTGGAGTTTCACAGCAATGGATGGAGCAGGAAGTAGTGGCAACTCTGAGGCAGTCAATGTTGTGGAGTGATAGGCCAGTCAGTTCCCATATGAAACAGCAAAAGATAACGCAGCATGCAGCTGACGAGAATCTGTCAAAGGAAGATGTTGTGAAGCATTCTGTAGAGTGGCTGTAAAGAAATAAGGAAGAAAGAATGTGTCCTCAGTTTAGAAGAAAATGATCTAAGAGAAGAGTTCCTTGATTTGATTGAGATTGACAGACATATTAAGATCGATGAAAGACCCAAAATGTTAGAAATCTGATAAAATAGATGAACACAGTAATCAAGGCTATTCACAGAAAATCATATAACAGAAATAAATAGGATATACACACACACACACACACACACACACATATATATATATATATATATATATATATATATATATATATATATATATATATATTGTTTACTATTGAAATACTGTTATGCCAGTGATCGAATGGCATGTGGTTGAAAGGCACTTTGCAAAGATGCACAATGTCGAACCAGACTGCAATGAATTCACACTACTGAATGTGCAGTGAAATTCGGTAGTCTGAGTCTGATATTGTGACTGGAGATCATGGTACAGTGAAGAACAGTAAAATTACCCTTTCCCCCCTGTAAAACAGTAAAATCCCTGTGCCGTTGACTTGACAATTTAACTGTAAGTTTCACTGCATAGCTTGGGTGACTGATGTCACCTAAAGCTATGTCGAATTACATTGAATATGTGCGCTGGTGAACTGACGGTCGACATTGTGTAGGTGTTGAGATTACGGTTCTGACATTATATTTAGCTTATTTAATCAAATAACAGAAGGGCTTTCTGTGTTTCAATAGTAAATATATATATATATATATATATATATATATATATATATATATATATATATATCTATACCAAACAACAAAACTTCTGATGTAAAAAAATCCACTACAGACAAACTCAAGATTATACTGCTTAATGCTAGGAGTTTAAACAGGAAATTGCACTCCCTGGAAGCTTTCCTCACCTTGGAATATGCTGATGTCTGTGCAGTCACCAAGACTTGGTTCAAGGCTGCAGGGAGCACCCCAGCTGTGTAAGGCTACAATGCCTTCCACACATTCAGACTTCAAAACGGACGTGAAAGAACCAGAGGTGGAGGTGTATCCTACTTCATTAAATCCAAATACATCTCAAGACAGGTTAAACAGTACAACTCTCTTGAGCTACTCCAGGTCTAAATAACAATAGGTAAAACTCCCTACCACATCATTGCTAGCTACAGGTCCCCCACCTTAAACCATGAGAAGCACAACGCCTACCTGCATGTGCTTGAGTTACTCACTATACAGCCAAACACCTTGGTCATGGGAGATTTTAACTAGCCTTCTATTGAGTGGGTGACGTACTTGAGCACAAGCTTGATTGCCCTGCGGTTCCTGGACTTTCCTAATACAAATGCTCTGGAACAGTTAATCTGCACTCCCACAAGGGGCTCAAATGTTCTGGACTTAGTATTCACTAATATGGGGGGGATACTACACTACCCCCTGTGTTCTGCCCTCCCTAGTATGGTCCGACCATAAATCTGTCTCATTCAAAGTAAAGATCAGACCTGACACCTCTACAACAGCAATAAAAATGAGAAACTTCTTCAAAACAAGCTATAGCCTACTAAGTGATGGTTTGAAAAGTTTCAAAGCCCCTGCTAACACAGCCAACAATGACTCCTATGCAGAGGAGTACACACACACACACACACACACACACACACACACACACACACACACACACACACACACCCTGTATAACCACTTAAATAACTGTATTGACTCTACTGTATCTGACAGGATCAAAACCAAGATCTCCTGTAAAAACAAGTCACCCTGGTGGACTTCGAGTATAAACAGGTTATATAACAAAAGGAAGAAACTGATATTTAAGAACAAGAGGGAACTTAATCAGCAGAGAAAGAATACCCTCCAAAGCTTGAACAAGCGAATCAGATATCTGATAAAGTCCTCTAAAGCTAGTTATGATGCTAAATTAGCTTCCCCTAGCTAAAGACAATCATAAGGCATTCTTTAGCTATGTCAGGAATCTAAAAGGGAATACCCAGCTATGTGCCAAACACATAGTGGTTGGTATCACTCATACTGACCCTGAGGAAATTGCCAACCTCTTAGCTGACAGATTTGGTGCAAACTTCACCCCCCTGTCCCCATCAACTATACACCAAAGCATACCTGACACCTATTCTCTCCCCAGTATCTCCAATGAGCAGGCCATATCCATGCTCTCCAAGGCCAAAAACACAACCTCTATGGGACCAGATAACATCCCAGACTGCTTACTAAACAACCTAAAACATGACCTAGAGGATCCACTTGGGACTCTCTTTAACCATAGCCAGAGCATTGTTTTTGTTCCAACAGAATGGAGAGCAACAACTGTAATCCCATTGCACAAAGGGGAGTCCATCACCTGACCCTAGAACTATAGTCCCATAAGTGTAACCAGCCTTATCTGCAAGGCCATGGAAAGAATCATCATGAATCTTATCAACAAGGATGTAGACAACATTCAAACTCTCAACCCAACCCAGTTTAGCTTTGTTAAGGGTACATCATGCTTACTAAACCTGGTGGACTTCTTTGAGAATGTCCTGGATAAAGGCAAGGCCATACATACCGTCTATCTTGACTTAGCCAAGGCTTTTGACACAATCCCCCACTCAGATATCACAGAGAAAGTCTCACAGCTGGGGTTTAACTCACATGTCACTAAACAGGTAGCCAAATGGCTCACCAACAGAATCTGTACTGTCAAAGTTGGGAATTCCACCTCCACCAGTAGAACAGTTGCCAGATGAGTACCACACGGTTCTGTGCTGGGCCCTCTACTGTTTGGAATCTATTTCTCGGAAGTCCAGGTAAAATAGATGACCTGTGGCTAGCAAGCTGGGAACAATCATTGACTCTCCTATAGATATTAGCATATTACAGGAGAGGTTAACTCAGACAAATGATTGGTGCCAAAGCTTAACTCAGACAAATGATTGGTGCCAAAGCTATGGTCTAAAACTAAATGCAAAAAAAGTGCATCATTATCCCCTTTGGCAAAGAGGTAGCCTTTGCAAATTACAATATAGGCAGCACACTCTAAGCTTGAACCCAGTGGTGAGTGACTTGGGAACACAAGTTGATAGCAGTCTAAGCTCCGATCACCATGTGTCCACAGTGGTAAGGAAAGCCTTTTACATTGCACAACTCATAAGTAAGGGCATCACATCCAAGACCAATGATGTCATAACCTCTGGGTAGGGGAATCCTCATCAGACCACTAATAGAGTACAATGCTCCCTTTTGCAAGTACATCACCAGACAACTTTAGCTGGAGAGACCACAGATGTTCCTGACCAAGAGAATTCAGGGACCCCAAAACATGACCTACATGGAAAGAATCAAAACCCTGTTGCTGTACTCTTTGTCCTACAGGCTGTTAAAAGGCGACCTGTACCTGGCCTACAGAGCAGTCTCTGACCCTGCCCTAATGGAAATGCTGCATGTCCAGAAATCAAATGGGACAAGAGTCACTCACTCCAGAGATCTCATCCTAGCCTGTAACTTAAACAGAACATTCTGGAGAGACATATATGTCTCTCAGAGATTGTCGCTTCTCTGGAATAAACTCCCAATTCATGTTAGCAGACCTCCTCAAGGACCCTGTTTAAGTGCAACCTGGACAACTGAATGGGAGACCATAAATCCACCCCTGTGCACCTATGTCTCTCATGGACAGGGGCAGTTGGTGCTGATAATAGATTTGCTATGCAAACAATCAAACCGTCTAACAATGGTCAATTAGGGAACATGGGTATTACATGGCTAGGCTTGTAAAGGCCCTAGGGCCATTACTCTAGTAACCTCCAATGAACCTATGAAACTGGTGTGCAGCTAAATTAATAACAAATAAAGTCTTACCAAAAAACACAGAGTGAAATTGGAAAGAAAGGGAAGAAATCAAATACCATCATGGAATCATCAAATAGAGAAAACTATAAAGCAATTGGCTAATTCAGTCCAATGGAGCAGAGGAAGTTTGCACTGTAACTTCCAATGGGCAGAGCCTCTGCTTTTTTGCTGAATCAAATTATGTCCTCAGATTTCAAACAAATATTTATATCTCTGCAACCATAGGGATTATGAAAGAAGTATATATGGCAAACTCTTAAGCACAAACTATTTTTGTAGTGGTAGTACTCTTTAGGTTCTAGGTCTTAAACTGAATTTTATATGTCACAGTAAACACACTTAACTATTATGTTTCTAATATTTTGTAAGCAACTTAAAATATCTCAACAACCACTCAAGTTATATACATACTATTAACAACATTTTATTCAGCTAGTTGACAGCTTTCATATGAGGCTAAGGAGTTCTAGCTGTATTACTTGATTGTTGAGATATTTAGAAAAATGTGAAAATTATATCTATATAAATTAATATAATAAAAACAACAGTTAATATATTTGTACCTGCACTAGACAGATGTCAAATATTAATGCAGTTGAGTTTGGTATTATGTAAGCTTTAACATGAAATCTTTTAAAACCTTGTACATAGATTGATTTTGGAATTATTGATGCAAATATGACCAAGCAATATTTGATGCCTAGATGAGTCAGTAGGAGTTAACTGCAGATGCACCTGGAGGTGTCCTTCGGATGTAATGAGTTAAGACAAGAAATGTCACTGTTAGAGGAATATAGAAGAGGAACAGATCAACAAAATTACTTAAAACAATAGATGTTATAAAAGCAATGCACATCATCAGAACAGACCAGGATCTATCATGCACTATTGCAAATAAACTAAAGATATCAACACGGGCAGAAAAACTTAGAAGATATGCAGATAAATATAAAGGAAAAGTACAAAATAAACAATTCACTGGTGACCCCAAAAAAGTCTTATAGAGAATTGGGAAACAAAGCAAAAGGAATAGAAACACGACCAAAAAAAGGAATAAGTACCTACATTTTGGAGAAATACCTATGAAGACTCTGCGGAACATAACAAAGATGCTGAATGGATAGAAGTAAAGTAAAGTAAATGCAGTAAGAAGCTCAAATGTACAGGATATGAAATAGGATGAAGTAACAGCCAGAGAAATTGAAATAAAATTTAGAAAAGCTCCCAACTGGAAAAATCCAGGTCCAGATGCAATATGTAACTTCTGCCTAAAAGTATTAACATCTTTACACCAACATTTAGCCATGAGTAAGAGCTACTTATGTATGCATGTCAAACAAACACCAGCATGGTTAGCAACAGGAAAAATGATACTCCTCCTTAAGAGTGAACCTGCAAGCTATCCTAAAAACTACAGACCAATAACTTGCCTTTCAATAATGTATGATTTATATACCGAGACTGACACAGACAAAGTTTATAGTCATTTAGAAGAAAACTCAATCATGGCAATAAAACAAAAGGGTAACAAAGAAAGTGATATGGGTCAAAGGATCATTTATTGTTAAAGTCATAATGGAGAATTGTAAACAGGAGAAGAATCTAAGCATGGCATGGATAAATTAGAAAAAAGCTTTTGACACTGTCCCACATTTATGGCTAAAGGATCACTTACAGATGTGTAATATACCCTATGTTGATCAATTACATTACCATGAAACCATGACCATGAAACAGTGGCAAACCACTTTACAACTAAGCCATGATAAAGGACAAATTATTATCCCAGGAATAAAAATTCAAAGGAAGATATTCCAGGGACACACTTTGTTACCACTGCTCTTATATCTTGGCCTTAACTCATTAAGTTGTCTACTTCACAGATTAGGTCATGGTTACAATATGGCTCCGGAAAAACAACCAAATGTCAAGACTTCTCATGTTCTCTTTGTAGATGATTTAAAACTGTATAGTTCATCAGATGAGGAGCTGAAAGCATAGCTGCAAATGGTTAAAATTTTTTCAGATGATATAATAATATCATTTTGTTTTGATAAATGTGCAAAAGGAACATTTAAAGCAGGAAAGCTGCAGCACCAAGAAAATATCAGTTTGGTACAGGATGTGATATAAAAGGAGAAGTTAGAGATGAGAAGGCAAGAAATGTGGAAAAGGCATAAATATAGCTGCAAGCACAGACATCTCCTGGAACAACCTCATGTTGATCAATATCTGACTCAGGAATGGTTAAGGAGAGGTGAATGTAAACCAAAAGATAAGTTAATATTGGGGGCATACCTCTCAACTGTACAGATTTTTGCAGAATGTCCATTTTTTGCCTCATATTTTGTTCCTTGTTTTTTTTTTTTTATAAAATTGTGTTTTTTTGGCAAATTAGTGGCAAATAATTAGAGACTGAAGTTAGAAAATAATGACAGACATTTGAGTTTCAGCCTTCATACCCTTCAAAAAATTCATGCTATTGCAAAAACCATTATTCTATCAACTTTCTAAGTTTGTAAGAGCAATATTTTAAAAAAAGTGCCTATTTTGGGGCCCTTGTCCAACTTTTATTTATGGCTTTGTCTATATTTCTTGCTCTAAGAGGTTGAGGGGTATAAATGGAGGCCTAGAATAGTGGACTACGTACATGTTGGTTTACAATGTCCATTGAACATGTGGGGGAATTAGACAAATGGAAGTTCTGTAAAAAGAATGGAAACAGTTGAACATCTTTTTGCTGGGTGTGATACACTGATGGCAGAATGCCTTTATACTGAAAAGCATAATAAAGTAGCTGAGAAGCATTGGAAATATGAGCCACAAAGCATTATACAGAACAATGAAGTTTATATAACATGGGATCACCCATTACCAACAGATCAAAAAATATTTGCGAGAAAATCAGATAAAGTAGTCCATGGAAAGAAGACATAAGTTGTATTAATCATAAAAATTGCTACATCCAGTAAATACAGCATAATGTACAGACAGAGACATAAAATACCAGGATTTGTAGGCAGAAACAAGGGCAATGTGGAAGAAGGGTATTCAGACCGTTCCATTAGTAGTAGGAACAATGGATCTCGTAAAAAAATAAATTATAGAGTTGTATTTAGATATGCTATGGATACGTGTAACTCCGTATTGATTACAGTAGTTTTTGGGTGCTGCAAAGAGCACTTTTGGCTAACATCAAAGAATGAAACAATACTAATTTTATGAACTTGAATCATAATTTGACTTAGGAATGCGGTCCATTCCCATGATGGTACTAGAAACCCAAAAGACTTGGAGAAGTTAAACTGAGATTACATAGGAATGATTAATTAACTAATTGTTTTTCTGAGATGTTAGCTGATGGAAGGAATAACTACCAAATTATATTAAACAAGATCTGGTTTAGATATTTTTACAACTTGGACACCTATTATGGGAATGATTGTTGTTGTATATTAGCAGGCTAGAAGGGCATTGTTGCCATGCTTGAACTATTGTATGTACATATCTACAAATTAATTCCTCAAAGTCTTCTAGTGGAGAAATTTTCCAAAGGAGAAATGTCACTAAAAAGTTTTCAGCAAGTGTTAACTTCTATTCAGGAAAATATCTTGAAAATAGACAACTTCCAATGCAAGCTGGATAGTTTATAAGACAACAGTTTGAAACGCACAGAAATCACTAAGATCTATGACTGAAAGCTAAAATACTTCAATTCAGGACATGGAAAATGCATTAAATGACATGGATGGAAGGAAGAAAGAAGAGGCATCTTGCACTGAAGTTTTAATGAAACAAAACATTTGGTTAATTATTAAAAAAAAAAACTGAAAATAGGTAAATAACTATATAAAATATTTGGAGTACTGTAAAAATACTGAAGAAAATGTTATGATGTTCATCATTAGATCGCTGCTGTAGTAGCTTTAGCTATATAGGTTATATCCTGCCTAGGATGTAACAATCGTCTAGCTTCCAAAGTTTAACGGCACCTTCTACACACCTAGACAGTTGATAGCTTAAGCTAATCAGGAAATCAACTGACAAGACCTTTAGAGTTTTCCTGACACCAAAGAACACTCCTTTTACGAACTTTTGAGAATCGATGGTTAGCTAGCGTTTCTACATTGCTGGGCAAATAATTTCACTTTAGGGGAAAAAAAATTCCATATTTAGTTTTATGACAAAAACAATAATTTAATTACAAGAACCGTTTTTTTTTTTTTTCTGCTAGGATTTAAATTTTTTGACTGTTGTGAAATTTCTGTTGGTTGAATAAGTGTTGTTCTTTTAAATCTTTTAGTGTAGTTGTTTGTTTTCTAGAGTTTTCTCTAATTTTATAGGTTCATAGGTTGTTACTAGGCTAGCATCCATCAGTGCCCTTACAATCCTAGCTGTATACCCCAAACATTTGGGTTCCAAGTATCATGGGCATCTGTACATGGGGGGCATGTTGGTAGGGAGATAACTGCGGATTTGTAAAGGGGTGTTCGGATAATACTTTTTTATTGCTGGCCTTTGTCCATAAGGGTGGTTAGATCGGGTCTATATTATAAACACAAATGCTTACCTTATCGAATCCCTAAACGTTGACCTGTCCTCATTGAACCGCAAAAACACTGAATGCCCTAAACCGCGAAATTCAAAACATCGAATTATCATACTTGTCCCACCCCACCACCCGCTACATACTACCTACACAAACAAACAAAATAAACCACATACATACACTAACCAAATCCCTACATCTAACACTAAACTAAACCCTACTTCTAACTATACACTAAATCTTACATACACCACCAAGTATGCACTTAACGTAACCCGCACCCTAACCCTAAGGTCCGTAACTATCGCACACTTACCTTAAAAAGCTAAACCCAAACTAAATAATCGACACGCATACACTTAACAAAACCCTACACTAAATCTAACATACATTATCATCCATGCACTTACCTTAACCCGCACCCTAACCCTAAGGTCCGTAACTATCGCACACTTACCTTATGGAGCTATACCGCAGAAGGCTAACCATGACGATTCAACGTTTCCACTTTCACTCTTCTGGACGTTTGATGTTTTCGCATTTTGATAAGGATGGGTCAACGTTTAGGGATTTGATAAGGTAAGTGTTCGACTTACTAATAGGGAACCATTAGATCTGGGGGTAAATTTACAATTTCTCATCTAATTGTCAAGGTTTCATTTGAATAGGGTCAGGAATGAAGTCTGTTTTACATGGAGAGGGAGCCTATTCCATAGTGCAGGAATCCTTTGGGATACATATTTGTATCTTCAGCATGCTCTGTTTATTTCACAAGCGATGTTCAGATTATTGATAACAGATTTAAGTATTCTTTTTAGGTGCTGGGGCAAATATATTTTGTGCTCGTCACTGTGCATTTTTAGTGAAAACAATACTTTCATGATATTTACCCACCTGTTGCTGTCTGTCATTACTGTCCAACTTTCAGGTGTCTTTCTTGGCTTTATCATTGATCAGCTTACTGGTTTCTAAGTTCTTCTTCCTCTGGTCACAAAAAGAAGAACATTTCCTGACAGCATTTGTCTCTACAGCAGGCTATTTCTTTGACTCAGCCACAGATGAGTGATCCTAAAAATGGCCATTTCAGGTTCCTCAGACCACTCATCTTCTTCCTTGGGTTCCTCTGGTATTGTCCTTTTAGCCCCCATAGACTGAGGAGTTAAACACATGATATTCAGCTGTTGGACTGAGTTCTGAGAGTGGTCCATCAGGGGTACACATGGCAGTGGGAGTTCCTACCACTTTTTAGGGGATTCCTCCCCATCCACCAGATCAAAACTTCTTTCTTCCCCAATCATTCAGGATCTTCTGGATCAAGGGGTCATAAAACAATAGAAAGATTTCATACTCAAGAATGTTTCTGGTACCAAAGAAAGAAGCTTCATGGAGAGCAGTCCTGGAACTGTCCTTTCCCAACCAGTGTGTGAAAGTATGTTATTTCTTTACCATCTGTTACTTCTTATTCCCCTTTAGAGTTTTTGGCAACTCTAGATTTAAAGGATGTTTATCATCACACTGCTGTAACCACATATTTCAAACATTATAGAGTCTCCTGTGTCTGAATTACACTTCCAATTTTCTGCATTATGAATATTCCAAACTGCTTTATTACTCAACCCCACAGGATTGTATTTGTGGGGTGTTTCCTGGATACTTCAGTTCAAGGAGTTCTTTTCCCCACAGGAAAAAGTAAATCTAGATCTTGATCTATTCCTAGTTTCAGGCCAACACTTCAGCAATGGATTTTCTCAGGATATCAGGATTACTGGCATCTTTGATTCTTATGATTCCTTTAACCACTCTCCACATGGAAACAATTCAGGGGTACCTAGAATCCGTATGGTGCCAAAATCAGCAAACCCCAGATTTTCACTTTCCAGTTTTGGATTTGTAAAAATGGGACTGCTTTCATGTAGAGATAGACAGCAATTTTATCTGAATCCTGGTTTTTCATTCTCCAATCCAGCTCCAATACAGTCTGTAACAACAGATGCCCCAAGCTTTGCTGGGGGGTTGTATCTTTGGAGGTTAAAGTGCAGCGGCTTTGGAACAAAAAAGACAGACTAAAACACACAAACATCAAGGAGCTGTTGGCAGTAATAAAAGCATTCAACTTTCTCAACATTCTGGGGTCACCTGGACCTTTACAAGTGATCACAGACACCATCATTGTGGTGATGTGGGAGACGAACTAACTGGGAGGGGGTTCCAGATCCTACCCTCTGTGTACATTAGTCATAGTAGCCAGGCTTACATTAATTCAGCACAATCTCATTCAACAGGCATCTTACATTCCATCAGGGAAAAATATTGTGTCAGACAAGCTTAGGAGTACCAGAAGAGAACCTCATGAATGGAAATTGAATTAGGATATGTTTTTGTATATCACTGTTGCAGTATTCTTTGCTATAGGGATCTTTCACCTAGAATAGCCTGACATTCAGATAGTATGCCAAAACCTTATGAACTTGTATGTACATTATGTCATACGTATGCTCCTCACATAGGACATAGGGCATAAAGGTGACGTACTGAGGCAGTTACTCAGAACTTCTTTGCCGGCAGTCCAAACACCATTATCACTTGTCAGTCTGAATGCCTTGTTGCTGTGTTGCATACCTATCCATCAGATAAGTGCTCCATTAGAGTCATTTTTTGATTTTCTTGGGTCTTGTATTTTATTTTGTTTACCCAGAGTTCATGTCATCCAAGAAGGGAAAATGTCAGTGCAGGAGGCAGGTTCCCTGTAAGGATCATCATGAACATTGTCTGTTTTGTTTGGGTACTTCCCATGACCATACCTCTTGTAGTATTTGTAAGGCATTTGTGCCTTAGACACTCAGAAGCCATTTGTACTCCCTGGTCATTTATTTTGAAAATCAACAACTTAAACAGTTAAAAGAACAACACAGCGAACAGCACGCCAACGGAGCTCGGAAACAGCGTTGAAGTATAATAAAAAATAAAAATAGTCACCATGTAACGCTGTTACCTATAGCCATGAGAACGTAGTCCACACAGCTCAGACTTCAATGAGAATACACAGTAATCCAAGCGAAAATCAACTTGTCAATTGTAGAAAAGTTGTAAACAGTTGTAGTAAAGAGTCCAACGCTATTCAGCTCAACTGGTACACTCTTTATTGTAAAAACAACGACAGACAGTAAGCGCTTTCACCTTTCGGCTTCTTCAGACTTTATAAACAGCACAACTGAATTTTTGTTTAAATAGCCCTCCAAAGCTTACAATTGGTCAGGAGTTTTAATTAGCTTTTAAAGCGCTCACAATAGACTAAAATTAATACATATATTTAAAAATATAAAATGTACATAAAACTTTCATTCATTAATTATATATTAATATAAAAACTTTTTAAAAACACATTGAGTTTCAACACTAGTGAAAAAATATCAAATTTTCTTAATAGATATGTTACAAATTGATAGTAGAATACGTAAATGACTTAACCCATAGGCAAAGATATTTAATCATAAGAGCAATGGCATTTAATTAGGGGAGACACCTTTCAGGGTTGTACAAAGTTTATTTAGGTCTATATATCCTCCTATTTTTCAAGAATGGTTTAATATGCACCTTATCATTCAGGCCCGGGGGTTCATCTGCCCTGCACCTGACAATCCACCTACTCTCACATTCTAGTGTCCTGTTAACCATATCACCCCCTCTATTCCCCTCATATAACTTCTGTATGATACAGAACTTGAAGGTGTGTTCAGGTCCTAACTCTTTACAGTGCTTAGCCAGGGCGTTGAACTCGGACCCTAATCGAATATGATAGTTGTGCTCCCTGATGCGGTCTTTAAGAGCTCTATTGGTCTTCCCAATATAAAATGCAGGACAGGCCAAACATTTAGCCAAATAAACCACATGCTTACTATCACAATTTGTATCTGTATGGAAGTAAAAGATGTATTTAGTAACAGGGTGTACGAACATTAACTCTTCATTAATATATCTACAGTGATTACATCTCTCACAGGGTGTAGTATTCCTATCCATACTAATGGACCTCCTAAAGTCTCTAGGTTTACACAAAAGTCTTTTGAGATTAGGTTTATTCTTAAACACTATTTTGGGGTCAGGTCCTACCACCTTCGCTATCTCACTATCAGACAATAGGATGTTCCAATTCCTAGTCATAATATTTTTCACTTCTCTCGTGTCCTTAGTATAAAACAGGGAAGCCCTAGTCTCTGTTCCTTCCCTTGTTACAGTATTAAACAATGCATCTATCTGTTCAGAAAAGTAGGGTTTTGCTCTCGTAGCTCTCAGTTCATGTACCTCTTTAATGACCTTGTCTATTGTTTCAACCTCATAACCTCTTATAATGAACCTGATCTTCATTTGTTCTACTTCTTTCATGTAACTATCATCTAGTGGATTAAGTCTAGACGCTCTCATGAACTGTCCTTTAAGTATGTTGTGAAATATGTGCTGGGGATGCATGCTGTTCCTATGGAGTAGTGTGTTCCTGTAACATAACTTCCTATGAATAGAAGTATTCAAAGCTCCATTCCCCAATCTACATACCTCAACATCCAGGTATGAGATCCTACTGTCCGAATAATTCATGGTAAACTTCAAGAACCTGGTTGAATTGTCCATGTAAGTTACAAAACTCTTTAGGGTTTCAATGTCACCTAACCATACAAAAAGAGGTCATCTACAATCTACGGTACATCCCTACATACTTTTCAAATAAAAGTGTGTTGTACAGGTACTTATCCTCCCATGCAGCCATTACAAGATTGGCGTAGCTATTGGCACAAGATGTGCCCATAGCTACGCCATCTTTCTGCAGATAAATGTTTTCTCCAAAAATGAATACATTATTGGTCAAAATAATTTCTAAATATAGCGTGAGCAAATCAATTCTACTGCTCAAGGTATCTGAGTGTAAACTTATGTATTCCTTGATATATTCTATACCCAAGTCATTGGGTATTACAGTGAATAAGCTCACGACATCCAAGGTTACCAAGTAGTACCGTGCATCATCACCTAACTGCTTGCTGTATGTATACAAGTCTAAAAGGAACTGCTTACTATCCTTTAATATATGTCTATTCATATCTACAAAGGGTCTTAACTGTGATTCCGTAAACAGAGAGTGGTTCGTAACCCACCCCTGACCAGCAACTATTGGTCTCATCGGAGGTTCTGTTCTAGATTTATGGATCTTTGGTAAACCCTGGATTATCGGTATCACTGGATTAATGACTTTGAAATAACCATATAACTCCTCTGTAATGTCTGAGGACAACACCAAGTCGTCCAACGTATAATAAACTTCAAAAACTTTTTCCTTGACTAACTTCATGTCAATTTTTTCATAAAACCTTTCATCACTTAATAGCGAGGTCATCTTATCTTTATAATCAATAGAATCCATAATTACGACAGGGCCTCCCTTGTCCGCTGGCCTAATTACTATACTATCGTCTTGCTTCAGTTCATTCAAGGCTCTTCTTTGATTAAAATTCAAATTTTGTCTTTGTTTCCTATACCTATTATCATCAAAATACTTATGTATGTCATTCTCAAGCACCCTCCCAAAAACATCCACAACCGGATGTAGTTGTGGTATGTAGGTGCTGGTAGGACGGAATCTACAGGCCCCAGCAGTCTCGTTGCTCTGCCCAAAATCTAACCTTAGCTGTATATTTCTAGTAAACATCTTTGTACCAACGATGACATCTACTATATCATCTCTACATGAGGGTATAAAATTGAGGCCCTTATTAAGTACCTGTATTTCATATTTATCCAGATTTCTACTTGACAAATTCACCACTAATGACTGGTCCTCTCCCACATTTTCTTCAGGGTTGGGCCATTGTAATCTTCCATTGACCCCTTCCTTTTGTGCCTGCCCCTGCTGGCAGAGCGTTTCCTCCCCTGGTATTGCTCCTGTGCTATGGGGAAAGGGGTATTCACCCTTTGTGTGTTATTAGCGTTACCCACTGGTACCGCTTTTGGTCTCACCACTACTTCAGCGGGTGTTGGTTTATATTGGTTAGTAGATGGTGTCTCCCTAGAATCCCTGGGTCCTTGTTGCCCTAGTAGGTTTATTCCCTCAGTGACATTAATCCTATCAGTATCACTATGGGTACCCAAGTCATTCACCTTATCTACGGCATTCACCGGATTTCTAGAAACTATTCTATCAATGGCATTAGATATCAGTGATGGATTGGTAATGTCATTACCATTAGGCCTCACTGTATTATCCACTGATGAGTTCCCAGGTGGAAGTGTAGTTAATGTAGAGGCATAGCTGCGTCTATAATTATTATTGTTACCACTGTAACTGTTATTAGAATGTTCCCTAGGCCACATAAAGACTTGGTTATTACTGAAGTCTCTTACATCCCTAGTAATCTTGACCTTTTTCTGTTCTACAAGCCTTTTTTCAAACAAAAAAACATCATCTAAAACTCTCTCCAGTCTAACACTAACATCCATGTCTACATATTTCTTTTTAAAACCATCATAACATTTGTTCACAACAGACCTTAAATTATCTTCTTCGGGTGTGTGATACTCAATGAGTAGTTTCATGTAACTGAAACTAAGCTCAAGATTGAGCTGTTGCCATTTAAAAAGTAAATCAGGTAGTCTATCCCCAGTCGTGGGCATTTTCAAAATGCGTAGCCCACGAGGTACAATCCTTTTAGCAAGACAGGCTTCAAAATACTGACGTTGTACCTGTAATTTCTTCAGTTTTATAAATGCAGTCTCAAGTTCCTGTAGATCCTTCGTAATATTTCCGTTCATAACA
Source organism: Protopterus annectens (assembly GCF_019279795.1). Lineage (NCBI taxonomy): Eukaryota > Metazoa > Chordata > Ceratodontiformes > Protopteridae > Protopterus > Protopterus annectens. Next base: position 717,593,235 of record NC_056726.1, read on the forward strand.
TCGCTTCCTTCAGTGCTGTTTAATCCAATGTTTGGTTCGAAATCTAACAGTAAGTTTTCTTTACTGGTCAGACAAGCTTGAAAGCGCTCAGCACCCTTGCTGGCTCTTTCCATAATCGACGGCACATACGCTCAATATTCACGTTCTCAGTCTCGGCCATCTTCCTGGGCTGCTGTGCTAAGTAAAAGTAGCAAAACCAAAAGAACAACACAGCGCACAGCATGCCAACGGAGCTCGGAAACAGCGTTGAAGTATAATAAAAAATAAAAATAGTCACCATGTAACGCTGTTACCTATAGCCACGAGAACGTAGTCCACACAGCTCAGACTTCAATGAGAATACACAGTAATCCAAGCGAAAATCAACTTGTCAATTGTAGAAAAGTTGTAAACAGTTGTAGTAAAGAGTCCAACGCTATTCAGCTCAACTGGTACACTCTTTATTGTAAAAACAACGACAGACAGTAAGCGCTTTCACCTTTCGGCTTCTTCAGACTTTATAAACAGCACAACTGAATTTTTGTTTAAATAGCCCTCCAAAGCTTACAATTGGTCAGGAGTTTTAATTAGCTTTTAAAGCGCTCACAATAGACTAAAATTAATACATATATTTAAAAATATAAAATGTACATAAAACTTTCATTCATTAATTATATATTAATATAAAAACTTTTTAAAAACACATTGAGTTTCAACACTAGTGAAAAATATCAAATTTTCTTAATAGATATGTTACAAATTGATAGTAGAATACGAATGACTTAACCCATAGGCAAAGATATTTAATCATAAGAGCAATGGCATTTAATTAGGGGAGACACCTTTCAGGGTTGTACAAAGTTTATTTAGGTCTATATATCCTCCTATTTTTCAAGAATGGTTTAATATGCACCTTATCATTCAGGCCCGGGGGTTCATCTGCCCTGCACCTGACAATCCACCTGCTCTCACATTCTAGTGTCCTGTTAACCATATCACCCCCTCTATTCCCCTCATATAACTTCTGTATGATACAGAACTTGAAGGTGTGTTCAGGTCCTAACTCTTTACAGTGCTTAGCCAGGGCGTTGAACTCGGACCCTAATCGAATATGATAGTTGTGCTCCCTGATGCGGTCTTTAAGAGCTCTATTGGTCTTCCCAATATAAAATGCAGGACAGGCCAAACATTTAGCCAAATAAACCACATGCTTACTATCACAATTTGTATCTGTATGGAAGTAAAAGATGTATTTAGTAACAGGGTGTACGAACATTAACTCTTCATTAATATATCTACAGTGATTACATCTCTCACAGGGTGTAGTATTCCTATCCATACTAATGGACCTCCTAAAGTCTCTAGGTTTACACAAAAGTCTTTTGAGATTAGGTTTATTCTTAAACACTATTTTGGGGTCAGGTCCTACCACCTTCGCTATCTCACTATCAGACAATAGGATGTTCCAATTCCTAGTCATAATATTTTTCACTTCTCTCGTGTCCTTAGTATAAAACAGGGAAGCCCTAGTCTCTGTTCCTTCCCTTGTTACAGTATTAAACAATGCATCTATCTGTTCAGAAAAGTAGGGCTTTGCTCTCGTAGCTCTCAGTTCATGTACCTCTTTAATGACCTTGTCTATTGTTTCAACCTCATAACCTCTTATAATGAACCTGCTCTTCATTTGTTCTACTTCTTTCATGTAACTATCATCTAGTGGATTAAGTCTAGACGCTCTCATGAACTGTCCTTTAAGTATGTTGTGAAATATGTGCTGGGGATGCATGCTGTTCCTATGGAGTAGTGTGTTCCTGTAACATAACTTCCTATGAATAGAAGTATTCAAAGCTCCATTCCCCAATCTACATACCTCAACATCCAGGTATGAGATCCTACTGTCCGAATAATTCATGGTAAACTTCAAGAACCTGGTTGAATTGTCCATGTAAGTTACAAAACTCTTTAGGGTTTCAATGTCACCTAACCATACAAAAAAGAGGTCATCTACGAATCTACGGTACATCCCTACATACTTTTCAAATAAAAGTGTGTTGTACAGGTACTTATCCTCCCATGCAGCCATTACAAGATTGGCGTAGCTATTGGCACAAGATGTGCCCATAGCTACGCCATCTTTCTGCAGATAAATGTTTTCTCCAAAAATGAATACATTATTGGTCAAAATAATTTCTAAATATAGCGTGAGCAAATCAATTCTACTGCTCAAGGTATCTGAGTGTAAACTTATGTATTCCTTGATATATTCTATACCCAAGTCATTGGGTATTACAGTGAATAAGCTCACGACATCCAAGGTTACCAAGTAGTACCGTGCATCATCACCTAACTGCTTGCTGTATGTATACAAGTCTAAAAGGAACTGCTTACTATCCTTTAATATATGTCTATTCATATCTACAAAGGGTCTTAACTGTGATTCCGTGTAAACAGAGAGTGGTTCGGTAACCCACCCCTGACCAGCAACTATTGGTCTCATCGGAGGTTCTGTTCTAGATTTATGGATCTTTGGTAAACCCTGGATTATCGGTATCACTGGATTAATGACTTTGAAATAACCATATAACTCCTCTGTAATGTCTGAGGACAACACCAAGTCGTCCAACGTATAATAAACTTCAAAAACTTTTTCCTTGACTAACTTCATGTCAATTTTTTCATAAAACCTTTCATCACTTAATAGCGAGGTCATCTTACCTTTATAATCAATAGAATCCATAATTACGACAGGGCCTCCCTTGTCCGCTGGCCTAATTACTATACTATCGTCTTGCTTCAGTTCATTCAAGGCTCTTCTTTGATTAAAATTCAAATTTTGTCTTTGTTTCCTATACCTATTATCATCAAAATACTTATGTATGTCATTCTCAAGCACCCTCCCAAAAACATCCACAACCGGATGTAGTTGTGGTATGTAGGTGCTGGTAGGACGGAATCTACAGGCCCCAGCAGTCTCGTTGCTCTGCCCAAAATCTAACCTTAGCTGTATATTTCTAGTAAACATCTTTGTACCAACGATGACATCTACTATATCATCTCTACATGAGGGTATAAAATTAAGGCCCTTATTAAGTACCTGTATTTCATATTTATCCAGATTTCTACTTGACAAATTCACCACTAATGACTGGTCCTCTCCCACATTTTCTTCAGGGTTGGGCCATTGTAATCTTCCATTGACCCCTTCCTTTTGTGCCTGCCCCTGCTGGCAGAGCGTTTCCTCCTGGTATTGCTCCTGTGCTATGGGGAAAGGGGTATTCACCCTTTGTGTGTTATTAGCGTTACCCACCGGTACCGCTTTTGGTCTCACCACTACTTCAGCGGGTGTTGGTTTATATTGGTTAGTAGATGGTGTCTCCCTAGAATCCCTGGGTCCTTGTTGCCCTAGTAGGTTTATTCCCTCAGTGACATTAATCCTATCAGTATCACTATGGGTACCCAAGTCATTCACCTTATCTACGGCATTCACCGGATTTCTAGAAACTATTCTATCAATGGCATTAGATATCAGTGATGGATTGGTAATGTCATTACCATTAGGCCTCACTGTATTATCCACTGATGAGTTCCCAGGTGGAAGTGTAGTTAATGTAGAGGCATAGCTGCGTCTATAATTATTATTGTTACCACTGTAACTGTTATTAGAATGTTCCCTAGGCCACATAAAGACTTGGTTATTACTGAAGTCTCTTACATCCCTAGTAATCTTGACCTTTTCTGTTCTACAAGCCTTTTTTCAAACAAAAAAACATCATCTAAAACTCTCTCCAGTCTAACACTAACATCCATGTCTACATATTTCTTTTTAAAACCATCATAACATTTGTTCACAACAGACCTTAAATTATCTTCTTCGGGTGTGTGATACTCAATGAGTAGTTTCATGTAACTGAAACTAAGCTCAAGATTGAGCTGTTGCCATTTAAAAGTAAATCAGGTAGTCTATCCCCAGTCGTGGGCATTTTCAAAATGCGTAGCCCACGAGGTACAATCCTTTTAGCAAGACAGGCTTCAAAATACTGACGTTGTACCTGTAATTTCTTCAGTTTTATAAATGCAGTCTCAAGTTCCTGTAGATCCTTCGTAATATTTCCGTTCATAACATCGCTTCCTTCAGTGCTGTTTAATCCAATGTTTGGTTCGAAATCTAACAGTAAGTTTTCTTTACTGGTCAGACAAGCTTGAAAGCGCTCAGCACCCTTGCTGGCTCTTTCCATAATCGACGGCACATACGCAAGCTCAATATTCACGTTCTCAGTCTCGGCCATCTTCCTGGGCTGCTGTGCTAAGTAAAAGTAGCAAAACCAAAAGAACAACACAGCGCACAGCACGCCAACGGAGCTCGGAAACAGCGTTGAAGTATAATAAAAAATAAAAATAGTCACCATGTAACGCTGTTACCTATAGCCACGAGAACGTAGTCCACACAGCTCAGACTTCAATGAGAATACACAGTAATCCAAGCGAAAATCAACTTGTCAATTGTAGAAAAGTTGTAAACAGTTGTAGTAAAGAGTCCAACGCTATTCAGCTCAACTGGTACACTCTTTATTGTAAAAACAACGACAGACAGTAAGCGCTTTCACCTTTCGGCTTCTTCAGACTTTATAAACAGCACAACTGAATTTTTGTTTAAATAGCCCTCCAAAGCTTACAATTGGTCAGGAGTTTTAATTAGCTTTTAAAGCGCTCACAATAGACTAAAATTAATACATATATTTAAAAATATAAAATGTACATAAAACTTTCATTCATTAATTATATATTAATATAAAAACTTTTTAAAAACACATTGAGTTTCAACACTAGTGAAAAAATATCAAATTTTCTTAATAGATATGTTACAAATTGATAGTAGAATACGTAAATGACTTAACCCATAGGCAAAGATATTTAATCATAAGAGCAATGGCATTTAATTAGGGGAGACACCTTTCAGGGTTGTACAAAGTTTATTTAGGTCTATATATCCTCCTATTTTTCAAGAATGGTTTAATATGCACCTTATCATTCAGGCCCGGGGGTTCATCTGCCCTGCACCTGACAATCCACCTACTCTCACATTCTAGTGTCCTGTTAACCATATCACCCCCTCTATTCCCCTCATATAACTTCTGTATGATACAGAACTTGAAGGTGTGTTCAGGTCCTAACTCTTTACAGTGCTTAGCCAGGGCGTTGAACTCGGACCCTAATCGAATATGATAGTTGTGCTCCCTGATGCGTTCTCGTGGCTATAGGTAACAGCGTTACATGGTGACTATTTTTATTTTTTATTATACTTCAACGCTGTTTCCGAGCTCCGTTGTGCGCTGTGTTGTTCTTTTGGTTTTGCTACTTTTACTTAGCACAGCAGCCCAGGAAGATGGCCGAGACTGAGAACGTGAATATTGAGCTTGCGTATGTGCCGTCGATTATGGAAAGAGCCAGCAAGGGTGCTGAGCGCTTTCAAGCTTGTCTGACCAGTAAAGAAAACTTACTGTTAGATTTCGAACCAAACATTGGATTAAACAGCACTGAAGGAAGCGATGTTATGAACGGAAATATTACGAAGGATCTACAGGAACTTGAGACTGCATTTATAAAACTGAAGAAATTACAGGTACAACGTCAGTATTTTGAAGCCTGTCTTGCTAAAAGGATTGTACCTCGTGGGCTACGCATTTTGAAAATGCCCACGACTGGGGATAGACTACCTGATTTACTTTTTAAATGGCAACAGCTCAATCTTGAGCTTAGTTTCAGTTACATGAAACTACTCATTGAGTATCACACACCCGAAGAAGATAATTTAAGGTCTGTTGTGAACAAATGTTATGATGGTTTTAAAAAGAAATATGTAGACATGGATGTTAGTGTTAGACTGGAGAGAGTTTTAGATGATGTTTTTTTGTTTGAAAAAAGGCTTGTAGAACAGAAAAAGGTCAAGATTACTAGGGATGTAAGAGACTTCAGTAATAACCAAGTCTTTATGTGGCCTTGTCAAGTAGAAATCTGGATAATGGCCCAACCCTGAAGAAAATGTGGGAGAGGACCAGTCATTAGTGGTGAATTTGTCAAGTAGAAATCTGGATAAATATGAAATACAGGTACATTCATTGCTGCTTCCAAGTTTCCTGATTCTCATTCTCCTGCTCCTAGAAACCCGATAGGTTCTACAATGTCCCTGAGGATTGTCAGGTTCTACAGGGTCCCTAAGGATTGTCAAATTTTATTTACATGTCCTTCTGCTGTGGTGTCAGTCTCTTCTGACAAACCTTCCAAGCTCTTGCCCTCTTAAATCTGTTGCTTTCTGATAAGGATATTAGGGCAATAAAGAGGATTGGTAAGAAGGTTTACACTGCCTCTACTTTCGCCTTCAGGGCTATTAATTACCAGACTTACATGACTATATAGGCTCTGGCCTTGATCCCTCTCTTCTCTTCTCTTCTCTTCTCTTCTCTTCTCTTCTCTTCTCTTCTCTTCTCTTCTCTTCTCTTCTCTTCTCGTCTCTTCTCAAGTGTTTTTCATCTGTGTAGGAGATGGGCACCCTTTCTTTTCCTTGGAAGAGGATATTTCTTTATGCTTTTCCTCCTCTTCCTCTCCAAGAGTCCTGCAGAAGATTCAGCTCAACTTTCCAAAAGTCTTGCTAGTGACGCCCTTTTGGCAAACACAGCACTGGTTCCCCCTCTTAATGCATCTGGCCAGGGGAAATCACCACAAGTCATCTCACTGGCTTGACCTCCTCACACAGGACAAGGGTTCCCTCATCCATCTTCACTTGCCCACTCTTCAGCTGACACTGTGGATGGTAAGGTTATGATCCCTTTTTAGGTGCCTCTTTTCTGAGGACATGCTCAGGGTTTTATAGGAGACAATGAAACCTGCAAACAGAAAATCCTATATGTCCAAATGGAAAAGATTTTCAGTCTGGTGCCATGCTTGTAACCAGGACCATTTTTCAGTGGGTGCCCCTTTGGTCCTGTCCTATTTGTATGAGTTTCTGCAGCCTGGCTTGGCCTATTCTTCTGTGAAGGTCCATTTGTCAGCCATTTCTGCTTGCCTGCCCTTGAATCCTCCCTTGTCTTTTTATTTTGAGATCAAACAGTTTCTTCAAGATGTCCTGTATCTTAAGCCTCCAAGGAAACCCATGCCTCCCCTCTCTTGGGACCTTAATTTTGTTTTGGAAAAAATTCATTCAGACTCATTTTGAGCCTGCAGATTTTAATTCTTTGCAGCATTGTACCTGAAAGACTGTCTTGTTGCTGGCTCCTACTACTACTTGTAGGGGTTTCTGAGCTTCAGGCCCTTATGGTCATTCCTCTTTTGTTTTTTTTTTTTTCACAGGAACAGGTTGTTCCTTCATACTAATCATTCTTTTATGTTCAAGGTGGTAGATGAGTTGTCCTTGAATCAGTCAATACAACTCCCATCCTTTTTCCCTTCACCTTAGTCTGCTAGTGAGAGAATCTTGCATACCTTGGATTTGCACAGAATACTCAGGTACTATTTAGATAAAACTTAGGCCATGCATAAGTCTAATTAGCATTTTGTTTGTTTGTTTCATTCCAGGACATTGGGTTTGGCTGTTTCTAAGCAAACCATCCCCTCCTGAATACCTAAGGCTATTTGTTTTTGCTATTCTTTTCATGGCAAATCTTAGTCTAGTTCTGTTAGAACACATTCTACTAGGCCCGTTGTCTCTTATGGTGCTTTCTTCAAGGGGTTGGACACCAATTGCATCCTTGAAGCTGCTACTTGGTCTTCAGTGCATACCTAAGCATTATAAATTAGATATGGTCTCTAGGCCAAGAACAGGTTTTGCTAGAACCATTTTGTATGGGATCGTTGAAGGCTTTTCTCGGCCTTCCACCTCCCATTCAGTATCTTGAACTTTTTTTAGTCTTTCTATAATAATGAATACTGCAACAGTAATATAGAAGGACATAGTGCAGTTATATAAAATCTTACCATAATGTAGATGTTCCTCTCTTCAATGTTGCAGTATTCACTCCCTCCCTTCAACCCTCTCTTATTTGTTCTGTTTTTTTTTTTTTGGATTCCCTTCTGGCAGAGGGTCTCCCCTTTTCTTCTGCACTTTTTCCTTCTAGATGTGCATAGACTCATTTGTCCTGTAGAGACTCTTCTCTACTGGGGGGCAATTCAGTTCTGGGTAACTGTATCCGTACATCACCCTTATGCCCTATGTCCTCTGCAGAGAGCATATGTGTGACGTATGGTGCATACAGGACAATAAGGTTTTGGTATACTGGCCAATTGTCAGGCTATCCTAGGTGGGAGATCCCTATAGTAAATAATACTGGAACAGCAAAGAGAACAACTTCTATTATTATTGTAAGATTTTATACAACTGTACTATCTTTCTGGATTGAGTTTAGCTATAGGGAACATCTCAGATCCGTTTGTCCCCATTCACAACAAGCAACTGCTCTAGGAATTCTTGCAAGCAGGCCTTGAAAACAGGGATATTTTTTATTTCAGGAATGTTCCTGTATACCTTTCCACTAATATCCATGTCATTCTGAAGATTCAGAAAGTGTTTCCAAAGATCATTGTGGTAACTTTCTTTTAGGCCAGGCAACACTGGTTGTCTCTTCTTTTGGAAATGGCCAAGGGCAGTTACACAAGCTTTCTCACATTCTGGACCTGCTCAGACAAGACAGGGTTTGTTCGATACACCCAAACTTGAAACAAATTCAACCATTTCCTGGATGATAAGATTATAATACCTTTTAGGCACCCATTTTCTAGGGACATGCAGCAGGTTATTAAAGAAGGCAAATAAACCAGTAACCATTTGAAATGTTGGGACCTGCTAGAGCAAGTCTAGAAGCCTGGAAACTGAATGACCAAAAGACCTCACTTGTATATACTAAGTCTGAGATACAATTTCTTGGAATATACCCTTTTCTCCTAGGTATGGTGATCTTGAAGTTGAGATATATATATATATATATATATATATATATATATATATATATATATATATATATATATATATATATATATAAAAAAGAGTTATTTTTGAGATTTTCGGTCTTTTTTCATACTTTTGATGCTAGGGATTTTGAGTGACCATATTTCAGTAGAGAGTCTAAGAAACCTGCTACTAGGAAATCATATTTATTTATTTATTAGCATTTGTTTACAGGGATAGTACAACTAGTTGCAAAAAGTGATCCCTTTTCAGTGGAGGCCTGAGGAGAAAAGTTTCACATAAAACAGATAAGGAATGCACCGATAAATTGCAATGATATGTACATACATACATACATGCATACATACACTAGAATAATAAAGCCAGGAAACACAAAGTTACATAGCAATAATAGCTAATACAGTGGATACAGGTGAGATTTTATAATGTTATTAGCAGTATATACAACCTGGGGTGTAGTCAGGATTTTAAGATTTGTGCTCACAGCTGCCAGTGTGCTGCCCCCCCCCCAAACCATACCCATAAACACATTGAACTCCAGCTAAAATCTTTACAAATTGCTGCCCAAGCCGCATCCCCTTCACAGTGCTGCTCTCTCTCCCACTTCTGCTAAATACATGCCAGGATGCTAATTATTTACAAGATGAGACATTAAAACAAAAATGGATATTTCAATTCAAGTGTGGAAAAGCACATAAAGTAGCTTCCCACATTTACATTACAGCTGACTTTACCACATTGCAGCTGTACCCAGATGGCCACTCAAGTTTATTTTAAAACAGTGTGGCACAGCCCTCAAACATCTACCATACAAGTGCTCCCTTGACTGATTTTTGTAGTAGTGTTGCGGTGAAAGAAGTCACAATGTTGCCCTAATGTCCCCCACAATGTTACCATGACAAGCTAGCCAGTCACACAGAGTTCTATTTACTCCACACACTTATTCCATAACACTATAGCAGGTGAAGACACACCAGCACTTTACCCAAGTATTCCTAACTACAAGCAAACACCACAGAGCTGCACCAGGCAACTAACCATAGAAAGTCATACTCAACACACCAGATTTCCACAGGCACAGGCAATTTGTTCAATACACCAGGATAACTATAATTACCAGTGACAGTTACTCAGTGCTCAGTGTGACATAAAATGTTAAATACAGGAGTACTACCTGAGGAAATTTTTTATTTTGGTTTACTCCGAATGGCAAATATGATTATTCAGTAAACAGTTATTTCCAGTTAACCATAAATGCCAATTTTATTTATTTATTTTCTCTCTCTCTCTCTCTCTCTCTCTCTATCTATTTATTATACATCTGTCTATCTATCTATGTCTATTTATTTGTTGTTGATAAGGTTAAATACACATCATGGTATTCATACTGACCGGGGGGGGGGGGGGGTTTGGCCAAGGCACAGGAGAACATCCACTATAACATCAACTTTACCTTAAGTAGATTCTCCCCACAATTCATAGGCACAAATTCTCTAAATGACTGCCCTCACTGCACTGCTTAAAATCATATTTTCAAAGAACAGAAAAGAAAAGTGTCTTCATTAGCAACTCTTAAATAACGATTAAAGAACCACTCTGTCATGAATGCTTGATCACTAAATTCAGCCAACATCACCTCCAGTGCCAATAAACTCTCCATCTCCAGACCCACAGCCTCCTAAGCTCTTTCAACTACTCTAAATTGAAAACATAATCAACAAAATTCTCTGTGACAACACACCAGTGTCTGATGACCTTCAACACAATATTATAAATCTACAGAACCTACATCAGCATTCAGTATATTTCTTAACATACTGCACACAATGCAAGACAAGCTTATGGTCTTAAAAACAATGCAGATGTATTTCATTCACTCTGCTTCTGCTACAGTATCTTTCCTAAAATATGGAAAGGTGTCATTGGTAAACATTATGTAATGATGATAGAAAGGGCATCTTCATACTCAGGATTTCTGCAGACAACTCAGTTACTTTCTTGACAGAACAAAAACCTTCAAAAATTCTGATGAGTTATTCATTATCCATGAAGGTAAGAACAAAGGACAGACAGTGTCCAAGCAGACAATTATGAAATGGTTGTTCCATGCTATTTCCTTTTGTTATTCCCACCACAAAAAGTCAATTCCAGGCCATTCTACTATGGCCTTGGCTTCTTCATTGGCATTTTGGAAAGAGATGGACTCTGGAAGTATTTTGCAAGCAGTGACACGGACCTTTGTATATACTTTTACGGAGTAGTACAACTAGATTCTTTTTCCAGGTCTAGAGCAGGCTTTGCTAGGACAATTTTTGAGGGGATCCTGGACCCTCATCCTTCCTCCTGCTATAACTTTCTAAGCCATATTATTCTACCCATGTAGTTAAGGCTACTGAAGCAGTGGTCAAATGACGAACACGGTACAGTTAAGTAAGTAAACTTACCATAACAGTAGATGTTTTAATATTTTACTGTTGGACGAGGCAATCCCTCCATCCACCCCCTTATTTTTGTATGATTTTTCTTGTCAGGGTGAGAATAATTTATTTATTTTATTTTATTTATTTAACATTTATTTACCGGGAAACTCTGGCTTGGAATGAAGCCAATTTTCAGCAGAGGCCCGGGGAGAAACACTCCAGATTTATAAAAAATAAAATAAGAAATAATGGTTTCTATTTATCTAGTGTTGACCTGTTTCAGGACTCTAGCCTCCCTCTTTCAGTTAGTATGAAAGCTCTGAGTACTTCATGCCCAGACTACCAATTTTCCTATGCCTAGCTTGAACTATCAATGGTCTGGGTGCATGGAAGGCAACCTTATGCTGTGGAAGCAGGGCAGCTGTTATATCCTATTCAGGATATAACCCACATAATTAAGACTACAGCTGCAATGATCTGTTTGAAAATCTAGTGTAATAGTAAGTTTACTTACACAACTGTACTATTTTCTTTCTAATCTCATGAATTCCACAGATTCTGAACTTACAAGAGTGACTTTTGTATGGTATAGAAAGAGCTCATAGAACAAATGGGGAAGCTATTCCAACAAACCTCACAGCTACAGTAAAATATAGTGGTAAAATGCATTTCTTATATAGACAAATACATTGCAAGCTGCTTGGTTAAAACCTCCAATAAAAATATGACAGAAAGTATAGTATTTGTTGAAGATTCTGCAAATAACACCCTTGAAAGAAAAAGAGTGTTGGCCTATAACTAGAATTTTAAAACTAAACAATATTAAGGTTCACATATCCAGCAGGAATGGACATCTTCTTATCTACAAGTCCTAGAATTTTCAGTACCATTGCTGAAGCTGCAACTTTCCTAAAAAACAAAAACAAAGAAAAAAGTCGTATTCCTGTATCTGAAGACAAGGGCTGGTTAAGTGCTTCCTTGAACATGTCCCCAGAGAAGAAAAAACAGGCTAAAACTGCAAGAAAGAAACTTGGTACAATCCCATCATCTTCCACAACAAAAGAGAAAGGCATGAACAATGTATCTATTATATTTAACTCTAATATAGTCCATTTTTAAGCTTCTAAAGATTCATCTTTCTGGACTAAAAGATAAGCAGTAGTCTCTAACACTAAATTATTTTAGTGAATTTATTATTTTATCAAGTTCAAATAAATGGTATAACTACAGCCAGAACAGACACAAGGTATGCAACCATTTTGCTACTGTTTTTTTTCTGCTGTTATTTTAGACAAAAGGGAAAAAGAAATGTGTGTGTGTGTGTGTGTGTGTGTGTGTGTGTGTGTGTGTGTGTGTGTGTGTGTGTGTGTGTGTGTGTATAATTAGTGTCAGTGGTGTACACTTATTTTGAATAAGAAATTAATTGTTTGTGTCAGTGTCACAGCAGGTTGCAGACTTGCTTTTTGTGCAGAAGGCTGTGGGTTCTATTCCCACATGAGGTAGATTGACTACTGACACTGCAGTACAGCAATTGGGTGGCTGCTTCACTCCCAAGTGTGTCATTTTTTGAATGAGATGTTAAACAGAGGTCCCATATGCTTGAGTTGGTGGTAGCTCATGTGAATGTAAATGATTCCACGGCACCTATCAAGAACAGTAGGGATCCTTTATTTTACATAACTTAAAAAACACATTCCTGGGGTTCAATAACTCTGTGTAGGCTTAGTGCAAAGCCTAGACTGAGTTTACGTGTTTGTGCAGTGAGCAGCAGTGCTAATTACCTATGCATCTGTGCACTGCAGTTAAACGTAAACAAGTGCAGTTTCGTGGCCAGCAACAGTGTTGCTGTCCAGGAAACCATGTAAAGCAATACAGACAACAGCAGACATGTAAACCTGTTTACCTGTGGGTTTGCTTGGAATCCCACAATGATTACTAGGGTTATTAATAAAGCAGTCTATACAGCTCCAACACATTACATGAAAGTGTATACAGTGCAGAGTATTGTGGAAACCTGTTTCTGGCATACTGAATAAAAGTTCTGTAAATGACCAGTAAGGCTACGTAGACTGCATTATAAATAACTATGGGAAGTGTGTGTATTGAAAAGGGACATCCAGATGAATTGTAGGAATAAACAGTGGAAGAGGACAGGTGAAACATGGTAATGTACAGCAGATGAGGGCATGCCAATGAAGACAGTGGTAGCATGAACACTAATCACATATCAACATATTACAGTACGGAGTGCACAGTTATTGTATATTATATGACTGTTGCACAAGGTGACATATCAATGGAGAAGATTGTTTGTGATACAAGCATCCTGACATGAATAATGAAGAGGCCATATATCAGTCATGATATGTACAATAGGGATTAGGTGCATATTGTGAAGCTATGCAAAATGAGTTGCCTGAATATGAATGTAATGTCAGCATAGGTCTCAACCAAGTGAGACACATAGTAACAGGCCCATGGACAACAGTAGACAGAAGCACGTAGAATCATGGACAATATCAGAATAATACCACCAGTAATCCCATGCCTTTTTCATAACATCTGTGATTGTTAGTGATCATAAATGATTCTGCAAGAACACACTTTTACCACTATTATGATTTGTCAGCAATCTCTGAGGGGGATCAAACATACCTTCCTCAAAATGTTACATCTGCTGAAAGTGTTTGGTTGGTACACTGTCACTCCTGTTTTTGAAATTACAAGCAATCCTGGCTAGTTGATAGGTGCAGATGACATATATATGGCACAATCCAACTGTCACTCAAGCCATCAATATTGTCAATCATGCCAATAATGTTGTCAATCAGCTATGTATTTACACAGGAACACATATCACACATACATCTTGCATAATACCTTGATGGGGGTTCCGCAACATCAACCAGTAATGTTTATGCAACAAAAAGAATACTTTGGTATGGCCAATTAGATGTGTGGGAGGTCACTGTGGCATATATGGTACACTTGAGGAACTTATCCCTGGAAGATGTGTTGTGAGGTACATGGAAAAGGATGCATTGTACTCTGTTATTGGTGTAATGAGGGCTGAAAACTCTGGAACTATAATGCCCTTTGATAGGGATGTCCCACACATACTCGGGAATTGTGTTACATACAAGGGAGTAGTCACCACTGTGGGCACCTGCTGGTGGACATGCCACATACCATCTACCTGAGTACACAGTTCACATACCAATTGGTCTGCTGCTGGGGGTGTGCTGTCTATATTATAATTAGGTTGTTCATTTGCTTTTATAACGTAACAAATCCCCCATGATTGTTGTGTACTTGCTTTTATAACATAATGAATCCCACTATGATTTTTGTTCATCTCCTGTGTCTCCATGTCTGTGAAAGCAATCCTTTATGTGTGTTGATATTGTCTGTAGTATACCAGTATCACACTTAGATTCAATGATTGTCCACAATCTTTAGTCCTCCACAAAGCTCTTTGGACAAAGTATGCGTAAATCATTTTTTGATATCTGAGAGTTAAATATTGACCAGGAAAAGGCCTAGTACAGAGCCCTGAGGTATAGTCCTGATCACTGGGCTCTAGATGTTGGTCACTTTACACACTTCAACATATTTATCTGTCATGTATGTGATCCAGTGGTCTACACATTTGACGATATAGGTGTTATGGCCACTTGTGACAGGGTCTCAGTAATACCTGAGTGTGGATTTATGTCAAATGCCTTGGTCATGTCAGGTGATGTTCCCCCCACAGTCAGAAGGATGCATGTTAATGTTCACCCTTCTATGGGAACATATTCCATCTGGAGGCTGTGTTGAAGTATGGAACCAACCATGTTTGGTAGGTCCATGTTTTAAGTCACGCTATAGGCAACCTGTAATGTTGTCAAGGCCCATTGATTATGTTGTAGAGTGCATCAATGTGCTTCCCTCCTTAGAGTAGTAACTGAGTAATGTTTGCATGTATACTGTGGCTGATGGCCATTGGTGACAGGGTGGTGATGTGTGAGACAAACTATCAGCTAGTGGATTGTCTGTTTCCTCCTGTTGGGTATGTGTGGTGTCATCTGTATGCAGATCTGTGCTTAGTTGTGTATTCCATTTAACATTTCAAATTTAGTGGAATAAATGATTTATGAAAAGACCTACAAATACAACGTTGGTCATTTATCACATTCCACACACTGGTACTATGCACACAGTCATACAACTGTAACAATGTCATATACTTACATCAGTTGCACAACATATGCCTGTATGTGTTTCATGGGCAAGCTGTGTCTCAGCAGCCTGATGTCGTATCAAAACACATTACAGATCAGTTGCTTGTGGCTCATGCATAACATTTTCTGACACAAATGCTAATAGTCACACAACAGTGGTGCTGACCACCTCAATAATCCTTGGGTATAGCAACACATCTGCATATACAATGAATTCCAAAAGGTTGCAATTGTAGCAAAACAAGTGATATATATCATAGCATAAC
This sequence comes from Protopterus annectens, assembly GCF_019279795.1. Classification (NCBI taxonomy): domain Eukaryota; kingdom Metazoa; phylum Chordata; order Ceratodontiformes; family Protopteridae; genus Protopterus; species Protopterus annectens. The sequence goes on from NC_056726.1 coordinate 717,609,079, forward strand.
AACATATGCATGATAAAAGGCTTATGTGACCATGTAATCAATATTAATTTATATTGATGTGTCACAGTTCATGTAATGATGGTATGTAGACATACGCACGCCTATGCTATACTAAAAATGTCACTGTGATGGTGGAATGTGAATTGTGTAGATGGTTGATCTACTCCACTACAACAACACGTGCTAATACGCCAACAATATACATACAAGTCAATCATACCATGTCAACAGTTCTGAGGGGGCATATTACTACAGCTGTTATAGAAGGAGCATGTAATTCAGTGGTATCAGAGGCCATCAATACATTCACTCACATTACAGATTGTAATGCCCTGCATACCTTCTCAACCTGGAAACATCAAAAATCTGGACAAGGCCCATGAAAAATAGGTACAAATCTGTATGCTGATTAACATAAAATTTGCATACATAATTTTGTAACCCCACCCACTCCAATAGAATTGTGGGACATCAACTTTCAAATGCAAACTGAAGAACAGACAACCAAAATATGGCACCAGAGTCCCCCTGCAGCCATTCCAATGTCCCATTACCTGGCTATTTTGCCCCATTTACCATAAGGTGTGCATATTGCTTTACTTATACACAGATTATTTGGATTTTATTTTTACATTTTATAGCACAATGCACAAACACTAGATTATATCTGCTAAACAAAGCAAGACAGTCTCACAATGAAAATAGACTTGGCATTAAAACTTCTCTGCCCTTGAAACTCACATTCATTGAAACCCACACCACATCCAAAGAAAATGCATCTGGCCAGTGGTGGATAAAGATTACCTTTGGGCTGTTTTCAAATCATAGGCCCCTTGCACACAAAACAAGAAACATACATGCATTCTTTGATACACCTTCCTGACTTTATTAAATTATATTCCTTGTATAATACAGCCCAGTTGTTAGACTTAAGTTAGAGCGCATTTTAACATTTATCACTGTTTTACTACACATATGTATTTGTCTAGTGGCCTGAGCCATTAATGAAAAGGTTCTTCTAACTAGCTCATTTACCTGGTTAACATAAATAAATACATACTTACATAATGGTGTAAAAACTGTTTCCCACTGTTCTTTCAATGAAGTATTGCAAACTGTAAAAGTGTACATCGCATTCTATCTTGCTGTTTAATGTACATATTGCTTACTTGTAATTCATATGTAATAAGCAACTGCAGCCAGGTCACTCCTTGAAAGGGTCTTGGGCCAATTCATTTAACCAGTCATCAAATGTAAAAAAATAAATGCAATAAAAATAAATACCTCATGGTTAAGGACAGATATTATAATCCATTAGCATAAACAATCATAATAAAACACACTCAACATTTAACAGAACAGCAGACAGCGAACAGGGCAGATACATTACAGAAGTTGCTCTTAAAAGCCCCCCCCCCCACAAAAAAAACAAACAAACAAACACACAGGCCAGAATTGCTTATCAATTGATGCTTCAGCACAACTACAGAAATGCTGCCCCTAGTACAGGTCCTAAATTCCCTTTATTAAATTTCACTCCATATTTGATGATGATGAATGAGAGGTGAAAGGTACAGGATTTTCAATGCATACGCACTAAGCACTTCCTCTGTTACCATGACAGTTAATGCTGGACGGATCACCAAATTTCTCGGCAGTGAAAGAAATACATACGAAAAATGTCTTTATAAAACAAAGATACTGTAAAGACTACCTAAGCATTTAAGGCAGTTGTTGGAAACAGTGGATATTTGGGCAAAGAAACTGTCAGGCCCTTAGCTGCAAAAATATATATGTCATCTGTGTTACAAAATGTGGGGCATTTGTGCAAAGAAACTGTCAGGCATTTAGCTGCAAACATATGCATTTTATTTAACTTGGTATAAAAACAATCCACTGAAAAATATGCAGTTGTCAAAAATCAGGCTTGCAAGATCTAGTGATATGACTGTAAGAAAATAGTTAGCTGCAAAGAACACGTTAGATTATTTTCTCACACACACAGAATGCTACAACTTAACAGCTTCCCAGGGCCTTTTTGAGAACTTTTTCAACTTCCTAGATCTGCTCACACAGCGAAAATGCTAACTTTCCACACATTGCTTTTAGTTTCCTGTAGGGCGACGTTACTCGCCTACTGTGGTCTACAGCTTTTGGCAAGTGCAACAGATCCTCCAAACATACGACACCACCCCAACAATTCAACATATTTTAAGGGGACAAAAAAAATATTACCCCAGAGTGCTGATGAAGCCATTAACGGACCCTTCCGCATAGAGGGAGACGATATCCCCAATATGAAGAAAACTCAACATTTTGTCAGACATTTCTAAGCAGGTCCCCAGCCAATGCTTAACATATCCGCACAAACACAGCCATCTGGCTGAAGTGGGTGCTGTGGAAAGGCTCTGTGGGCAGGTGACACAGGCTTTTACGAGCCCAGGGCAGGTAACTAGCCTCAGTAATGTAAGGAAGATCTAAGGAGTGACGTTTCCTCCATGCAAATAACTCCACGGTCTCCACCAGCAAAAGCAAAACCAGCCAAAGCTCTCCAGCAGCAGTCGTTCATTTCCTATGTGCAGAATGCACATAACTCCATCAGCAAATGCAAAAACAGCCAAAGCTCTGCAGCAGCAATTGTTTTCGCGGTCACCGATCCATTCAAACAGCCAGAAAGGACATGAGCCCTCGAGCTCAATTCCGACAGGCTGAAGGTGCTGACGTCATCGCGCAAGTGATGACGTCGGCTCAAAAAGGCACGAAAAAAATAATTTAAAACAGCTGGAAAAAAGTCGGAAATGAAGGGGTGCCACTCGGGAATCGTGGCACCCCATTATTTGGACCCCAAAACTCGGTAAAAACTGAGCAATTCGGTACAGTTGGGAGGTATGATGCCCTGTTGAATGACAGCAACATTGACATGTCAACTGTTCATAGGGTCATAGGACATTATTAAGCTAATGGTCAACATCAGATGAAACCCTAGCCATTGTTATACCACATATATAAAAATCTCTATCTCTGTATTATGGAAGATATTGAGACTAGTGTGTGTATGTATATATTTGTTGGATTGCACCCTACCACTGTCCATATGGGACATGTGCACCACACCATGACAGAATTAGCAATCACGCATTCAGTAGTCTGGTGTATGCATATTTGACATGTGGACATCCTTTACTCCTCAGCAGCAGGAATGTCATGTGGCCAGAGGACAAAGGAGGATATGTGAGGCTATGTGAATGGTACCCCAAGTGGTAGTGAGATGAAAGGATATTTGAAACATCATACAATGACCATAATATGCCACCAATCATGCACACAGCAGTAAAATGGGAATGATTTGAAAATTACACCTGTGTAGGCATAGATTATGAATGCCATGCAATGTCACAGTAGCAACACCACATATGTCTGACTGTAACACTGTTATATTGTACTTTATGGAGTATGATAGCATTGTATGCCAAGGAGAACATGTTGGGAGGAATGTAGAACATGGATGTGCAGTCACATCTTTGTCTAAAATTGTCTCAAAAGTGATAGTCACATGTATAGACACACAAGTTGCTTGCTGCCAGATTAGAATCCCAGTATGTGCAGTTAAAGTAGCTTGCAAACACAGTAATTAATGTTACTGCCACAGCACAGGTTTGTCTTGAATACTGTCAGAGTACATGTTACACAAGATGGCATAATCATTGTATGCTACAACATGATGTTCAGAGGAGGGTTCAACACAGCTGTGGACTCACATATTGTTCTAAAATTGTCACCATAGCAATTGTTGAATGCACACATGGTTGAAGATAATGAGAACAGAAGCCCTACTTAACTATTTACTGAGCACAGTACTGAACACAGGCACCACAGCACAAGTTTGTCTTTTATAGTGTTGGAGAATACTTTATAGCTGATGACATCAGCAGAGTCAGGTGAAAAGATGGTAATAGCATTGTCCCACATACTGGTGTAAAATGGTCTCTTGAATGTCAAGCAACTGAACATGCACGCGCACACACACACACACACACACACACACACACACACACACACACACACACACACACACACACACACACACACACACACACCAGTTGACAGCAGTGAGAACAGAACCCAAAGCCAAGTTCACTGACTGGAGAACTCAGTGTTTAATACAAATGCCACAGCACAAGTATGACTTTTACAATGCTGCAGGACAATTAATAGAGTATGTTTTATTTATTTATGTAGTGTGGAGTGTACTTGATATATTTAAGAACAAGTACTGACAGTCCAAGTTTCAAGTGCATGGCGCAGGTAACACATGGCTACAGTAAAATACGTGTTCTACCTTAAAAAGTGCCTCCTCATTGGTTGCATTTTTACATGTACTTTCATGGGATGAAGAATAAATGAGCAGTCAACATAAGTAATATATGATAATGTGCACCTTCCATAGCACACCAATGAGCAGATTGTTTGCATGATCGAAAGCAAAGTGTTTGCGCATGCAAGGTACACATTTATGCTGCTTTCCGCATTTGTGTATAGTTAAGCAGTGAGCAAATGTGGGCCTCTGCTTCACTGATAACATTAAGACAGTTGTATTGATTTGCTTACCTTCGTATAAACACATTAAGCAGAGAGGCATGGCAGTTAGCAGCGTGGATAGTACTGAGTGTAAGAAACACACCTGCTGCTTAGCTGATTCTGTGGCAGCAGGTGTAAATGCATTGACAGATTTCTTTTTGAGCCCAGATGATACAGGGTTTGAATCCAAGTGTATAAAATAAATTTAAATATGTATTTATAATGCAATGACATAATTATTCTACATTCACTGTGTTTTCCTTAGCGTAACATGTTTAAGCAGCATTGCACTTAGGTAACTGCACTATTGAAGAGCCATTCACCATCACTCAGCATTGGTCCATGATCCTAGACTATGTGCAAACACAGAGGACAAAAGGGCTTCATTGGGATGTTTTTACTTGTGTGTGTGGTGTGTGATTCTATTTTTTGACAAGATTAAAGGTGCTAAAATGGGGTCGATAGGAAGGTGGTGAAATGGGGGCAAGCAGGGGCAGAACAAAGGGAACGCAATATATGAATGTGCAGGAGGGAGGTAGGATAGAACCATAGCTATCCACTTCTTCAATAGTATAAAATGAAAATATGTATAGAATATTAGCTGACTTTGAACTGTCACCTCAGCAAAGAGGGATGACAACAATGTAGTCATGTTCTATAGCCAGTTGGACCAAATCAAGTGTGTTGAGAAGACACCTGTGTAAACTGGAGAAGTATGCATGGGACAAAAAAATTTTTGTGGGACAGATGCCCATTTTATATTTTTTACTTCATTAAGAGAGGAATGTTGGAAAAGGGACATAGGTATTTCTGGGTCAGGTAAGTGAGGTAGGTGAGAAAGCAGATACAGACAAACAGTATAAACAAGACAACGCACAGGAATAGTAAGGGACAAAATAGGCCAGGAGATACCATGATAGGGGATAGGTAAGGGACATCAGATGCCCATGTCCATCAAACATGGGGACAGCGAGAATCTAGTTCTCACCTGCAGAACTGTAATCATTGTCCCCTTTCTCTGCTGGCTGTTGGAGTGCTTGATGTCTTGTTCTATGAAATCCATTCCATCTGGCATAGGTGTACATCAATGGTGCTGTGCATGACCCTATGTTCCAAGCCTGGCAACTACTGGTGGGTGACAAAATCCCCACCTCTGCCACTATTTCCAGAGGGCACCACAGCACCAGCTGCCACAGTAATGCTACCTGATGAGGATGTCCCAGGTAGTGCAGGGACAGCAGAGGCAGTACTACCAGGTTATATCCCAGATGTGCTGGGCGTCAGTGCAGGAGCCATTGGAGTGGGGGCAGGCTAAGCCACAGTGGTTTGCCTATCTCCCTGTACTGCAAAGCATTTTGCGAGTTGTCAGAAACTAATGACATCAAAATGTGTCCACACACATAAAAATAAAAAAGAGATAAGGGTTGGGGTATGAGAAAAAAAGATAATTAGTACTTGGGGTAGGGGAACAATGAGATAATTAGTACATCATATGTGACATACAATGAATTATTACAATATAAATAATTTGTTTCTACTTTTACAATTAAGTATACTTCTTAACAATTACAAACTATAAGTTATGATTCCTCAAAGTAGCCCTTACAGTGTGCATATATTGCAGACATGCTTGGTCTAATAATACAGATTAAGTTAACAGCAGGACATTTATGCCAGTTCTGTTGAAATTATTATGTAATATTATTAAATGATTTGACTATATATTTGTTACTTGTGGAATTTGAGCAACAACATCTTATTACAGTATTAGACGTGACTCCTGCATTTGACTTGTGCTATAGACTGAACCATGCATGCTTAATTTTACAGTTAGGATATGCATGCTTACTCTGCTAGTAGCATGCAGAAGGGCTATACTTTACATAAAATTTATTTATTTATTATTTTACATTTGTTTACTGGGGAGGTCAGACTGGACAGATCTGTCCGTTTTCAGCGGAGGCCCGGGGAGAAAAGCTCCAGAAACAATTACTAACATACTATACATAAGATATTTACATGAGCATTGTGGTTTACACATACAGTTATAAAAATATAGTAGATAACATATGATTGCATAAGATATTTACAGTATTTTACATATTTAAAAGTATAGCCTGTAGTAACATGTGATTGTTGTTCATACAGTACGTTTAGTAGAGATAATCTTGAATTATAGTTTCTAATCTAGCACAATCACAATTTTATTAAATTAAATTAATTAAATTAATTTAATTAAATTAAATAGAAAAATAGTTCTGTTGTGCCGAAAACATATCCCTTGCTTCCCTCAGTCTTTCCAAACACTCATCATGGGCCTCAATATTCACTATTATATCCTAGTTGGCTGTGGAATAAAAAGAAGAGAACAATAGAAAAGCAGTATGCATACCAGCCTTGCCTATATGCAGCTATTTGTCTAGTTTAAATTCTCTTTATTTGTATACTTATACAACTGTGGGATGTCAGCAGTCCTAAATTCGGCCAGCCACTGATTGAGTGTATCCTGCTTATGCCTTTTGAGGTCATTAAAATGGTCCCTGCACTGTTCTCAAATGCATGGAATGCCATTTGCACTGGACACAGCATTGGCCAGACTATTCCACACCTCAGACTTGTACTGGGAGCTGGTATAGTTCCCCTGCAAGAGCCTTCGGCTGTGACACTTTACAAGGAGTCCAATAAAGATTCTGAACTCCTCAAACCCCCACTTTGAGCTCTAAATTGGGCAACTTCCCTTCTACCCGCAGACATGTCCAGCCAGGGCAAACAGCAATAGATAATAGTGCTTTCCCACCAATTTGTGTTATCCCATTTACTTCTAGTGTGCAAACCTGAACAATGATACTAACCGCGCTTGCATGATGTTAAGTGGAGAACAACACTGCCAAACAGAGGAAAGCAGTTTTTGAAACAGGAAGGTTAATCTGACAGTTGGTATTAGTTTATGGGCTGGTTGCTGCTGTAATTGTTAGTTGATTCAACTTTGCACACATGTATTAGGGGCATACATTTTATGACTTGACACATATTTTGTGTGGCTTTACACACTTGTTGTTGTGTCTTTTGACTTTTCCCGGTTAGGGGTCGCCACAGCAGAACTCCGGTCCGCTAATGATTGGTAGTTGACTTTTACGTGCCAAGTTACCAGCCCTGATGCACAACCTTCAACAAAGGTACGCCCATTCACGCATGTCTGCATGCAGAAGACGCTCTAGCTGAGAATCGAACCGGACAGCGTCTTACTGTGAGGTGACAACCCTACCGCAGCAAAATAAATTTGTACAATGTAGGATTTAAACCTAAGCATTAGAGACAAGGCATATTTTTCAATATAGGTGATTTTTTATTCTTGCCACAGAAGTGTTTGTTGGATGTGTTCATTATTAATATATAAATACACCTGACAGAATGAGGGGTTAATCATATATTTGTGTGACCTGACAAGGTCCTGGTTTATACATACATGTATGTTTGACTATGATTCAGCTCTGAAGGCCATCCAAGGCCAGAGAAGACAATAATTACAGAATCAGAATATTCAGTATGCCCTCTGTCACACATATAATTCATACAAGCTCCACTGCTATACATACTTATTGTTATTTATAATTATGTTTAATTTTTTTGTATTTGTTTTTTTTAAATTGAGTGGATAAGCATTAATAAAATTGTGATTGTGCTAGATTAGAAAGCTGGCTCACATGTATTCTGAGCATTAACTTATACCAGTTGCCACAGGGAAGGTTGAAATACAAGTGTATATTTTACAGTCATTACTCTGCACAGTGACCATTGCAACTGAGACCTTGTTAGTCAAAGGTGCTCATTAAAGAGTTGAGTGCTTAAACACGTATCTGTGTGGGTGACATGACACTTCAGAAAATACATGTGTAATTGTAGAACCATAATTCAGAAATTACATGTGTAATTGTAGAACCATAATTCTACTGATACCCACAGTTACACATTTAATATATAACTGATATCCTGTGTATGCTTAATGTACCTGCTGTAGGCACTTATTTCTATGTTTGATTATTGTTTTCATGTTAATTTTAATATAAAGTAAAGTGGAACAACAGGAATAAAACTTTTGCCTTTGCTGGATTAGAACCCAGGCTCACCTGTATTGCATCCCTACACTTACATCTGCTGTTACAAGAACAGCTAAGACACAGCTGTATATTTTCATATTCATTCTTAGGGATGTGTGTTAACCGCTGTGCAATACTGCTTACCGTGTTTGCATGGTGGTAAACCACAGAGGATGTAATGTATCCAATTTGAAACTGTCTGCTGTCTGCAACACCTGCAGGTGTTGCGGGAGGTTGCTAACCACTACATAAAGCCGCTTTGCAGGTGTGAGCAATGGAAAGCGTAGGATACAACAATGTATCCTTTTTGAAATCGAGAATGTCTGCTTCCTGTCTGCAAGTGTTCTGTTTACTTCATGTGTGGGCCATTAGGCTAGATTTGCATGAAGTTAAGCGAGGCACCAATGTGACAAGCCACACTCACCTTGTTTTATCCTTATGAGCAGTGTTTATTAGATCTCATCCTTAAAAGACAAAGGTGGGACTTGAACTGTGATCTACAAATAGTATATAACATGTGGTTCACCGTGTTTAGCAGTTGTGCTACACATACACAAGATTCACAAGTGTAGTTTATGTATTCTTTATCATAGAAGTACATTGCATGAAATTTATTGTATTTATCCATTCCCCATGTTTGTACTAAGCTGTGCAGATAGTAATAAAAATACATAAATAAATAAACAACATTAGAAAAGACATTTTATCAGACATTAAAGATTTTTACACAAGTCTGGATTTGAACTTTCAAACCAATGAACCTATAAAACACAGTATGGCTGTCTTATCCCTCTTTACCACAGAAACAGTTTTGCAGCAGGAATGCAAATCATTGTTCTCCATCTCCACAAGAGTAACCTTTGCCACCACCTCTCTTACCCTTCCTTCTATATGCTTTACTTATTCTAACCAATCTTCACTGTTCGCTCAAACCAAAATTTAGCTAATGTTATAATAAAATAGCTAAATTTGAACAGGCCAAGCCCACTACTTTCACCATTGCTCTGCTCTCAAGTCCCTAAATTGGCTCGAACTACCCCACCTTCTCACCTTTAATCAACTAACACTAACACATGAAATACTGGACAACTCACAAACTACATCATCACTACTTCAACACTATATTCCATATCATGGCCTGCACTCTTCTTAAAGTATCTACTATCTATTTACAAACCTCAAAGATGTAACAGTTAGTCTGTACTCCCACTGTGTTGCCAAATCATGGAATAGCATTTCAGAATCAATCAGACTTATATCCCACTACTATTCCTACAAGTCTAGGTTGAAAGAACATCTAACCAATAATTAGATCTGCCGATGCTCCACTCCATCTCAGTACTCTTTTCCATTCCGTTCTCCCCAGTCTTAATAGAGTTTTCTTGATCTATCCTACTTCCCTTCTTGCACTACCTACTTTGTAGCCTGACCTTTCTATAATTCCTTAACCTTCTAACATTCCTTCTCTCTATTCTTACACTCATCTTTATCTATCCCAGAAATTATGACTGAAATTTACTACCTAAGTCTCTTGCCATAAAGTGTATGTCGTTTTTATGGCTTATTGCTTATTCTGTAATATATTTTTTATGCATTATTATGTAACATACATATTAAAAGCTCTCTTCTATCTTCTGTATAATGTATGTTCAACTTTATTGCTTGCTTTATATTTGTTTATTTTCTTCTTTTATTGTATTCACAAATTATACTCCTGTGTAATTGTCATAGTCTTTGTAACTAATGTTGATTTGTAATTCTATTTAAATTGTACTGTGGAGCTTTTCTCCCTGGGCCTCCACTGAAAATGGGCTCATACCCAGTTGGACTTTCCCAGTAAACAAATGTCAAATAAAATAAATAAATAAATAAACAAACAAACAAATAAATTGTGCATACAAGCAAGTCCAGTTTAATCCACAATATCAACAAGACATATAACACTTGAACACTCTCACTTGTTTGTACGTGTTAATTACATGTAGTGAAATGCCTGATCACACAACCATTTATGAGTATTGTTTGCAGCAATGCAGCTCTGTCTTCTCTTTGTATTGTGTCCATTCTTCTCTTATCTGAGCAGTGATCTCAGACATGCAATCTGTAAGCATTTTGTAACATTGTCCTTAAGATGTATGAAAATATTAAATGACAATAATATACAGTTTTCAACAAAGGCAGGGGAGTTTGGATATTAGTGAACAGAAATTGAAAAATGTATACTGCTTACTTACATTTCAAAGTTTGCTACAATTACTTCTACACTTTATAGGTGTATCCTGGCTGACACACCCACTGCAGGTAAGGGAATCTGAATTGTTGTGTATTCCTTCTTCCTCCTACTAACCATTCACAGTTGTAGTCCATTAGCAGCAAACACTGAGGTAGTGCCTACACTATGTTTGCATCTGATACATGATACCAAACGTTTGGGATTCAGCAATTCTAATGAGTTCACACCTCATTTGCATATTCACTGTGCTTAGAGGCATGAGTCTGCACCATGACAGGTTAATTGTGTTGCTAGGGAACTTGAAGGTGAGAGGACTTTTGTATTTGTACAACACAGAGGATTGACATTTCTTTAGATTTGCCTGCACAGAAGGCTTCTGATATTGCTAAGTTATGCTTGTATTTCTCAGGTACATGCTAGATTTGTTCACATGTTATCAAGAGAACTATATAGTACTGCATTTTATTTTTTAACTGAATATTAATTTAATTGAATATTGTGGGGTCTGTGTCTCTACAGAGAGCTTGTTAGAAGTGTAGCCATTGGTAGCAGTGGAGGTTAGTTTCATTTAATTAATATTCTGTCATTAACTCCTAGCCTAGGGGGTTGGTCTTGCCATATAAGTGTTACATCTTGTGTTATTTTTGCTAAAATATCTGAGCTTTGGCTGGCTAAGATCTACCTGCAATCAATTGGACATATAAGTGAATTTAAGTGCAGTTTTATCTGCACTTTTTCATATAGTACTGCATTTTATTATTTTTTTTCACTGAATATTACTTGAATTGAATATTGTGGGCTCTGTGTCTACAGATAGCTTGTTAGAAGTGTACCCATTGGTAGCAGTGGGGGTTAGTTTCATTTCATTTCATTGATATTCTGACTTTAACTCCTAGCCTAGGGGGTTGGTCTTGCCATATAAGTGTTACATCTTGTGTTATTTTTTGCTAAAAATATCTGAGCTTTGGCTGGCTAAGATCTACCTGCAATCAACTGGATGTATAAATGAATTTAAGTACAATTTTATCTGTACTTTTTCATATAGTACTGCATTTTATTTATTTTTTTAACTGAATATTAATTGAATTGAATATTGTGGGCTCTGTGTCTCTACAGTTAGTTCCCCACCCTCCCTCCCTGTTCTTGTTTTGGTGTTAATCTTGGTGGCTTTGAAATTGCTTGGCCCTCTTGTAAATTTGTATTTGGATACTCCTTCTGAGCCCATCTTATTTGCTCACTCAACTGAGTGCAGTGAGATCATATTCTGATTTCAGCCACTCCTACTAGTGGCATCTCTTCAGCTGTATCTACTGTGTACAATAGAGAGTATTTGGGAAGGACAACACCTGTAGCCTCTTAATCCTGCTCTGTTCCATCCATGAAAAAAATATATATATGCTTTATTCAGCTGTTCTTACTGTAACTGTCTTTGGTTGCTCTTCTGTGTGCTGTTATCTGTTCATAGGTTCATAGGTTCATAGGTTCATACTAGGCTATCTGCCCAAGGGCATTTATAAGCCTAGCCCATCGCCACCCTTTAGTTTGAATAAAACTATGCCTATTATTTTGCTGTGCCTCTGTCAAGCAGTGACACTGAAGTAATCCCTGGGGTATATCTGCGATCCCCCATCAATTGGTCAAGATTCCTCTTGAACAAGGCCAGCGAGGTGCTCTGCCTCACATGTACCGGGATTTTGTTCCACAGCATAGGGAGTCTCTGGGTGATGAATCTGTCCCTCCAGCACATTCTATTAATAACCGTGTCAAGGTTTAAGTCTCCCCTTGTGGTTCTGAGGGATCTAGTTTTTTTGAGGTGAAGCATATTCATCAAATCTGGGTTTGACATGGCCTTATATGTCAGGCACAGGTCACCTCTGAGCAAGCGGTATGAGACTGAATAGAGCTGGAGTTCTTTCAGTCGGGCAGAATAAGACATATTTTGAGACCCTTTATCCTTTTGGTGAGGAACTTTTGGGGCCTTTCCAGCTGCTGCAGGTGTCGGGTCAGATACATTCCGAATGGGGCATTGTACTCAATCATAGGTCTAATGAGTGATGAGTACAGGGGATGATGACCTCCCTTGATCTAGATGTGAATCCTTCATGATCAGGTGGGCAATGTAGAAGGTTTTCCTAACTACTTTAGCAACATGAGTGTCAAACAAAAGGCTACTGTCAACCTGGGTCCCCAGATCCCTGATGACTTCTTCTGTGCTCAGTGGATTGCCACCTATATGGTAGCTAGGGTAACCTTGTTTTTCCCAAGGGTATGACTATGCATTTCTTGGCGTTTAACTTTAGGCCATGGCTCTGGCACCAGTTATCCGTTTCTGTGAGGCCCTTCTGATGGATATCTGTGTCAGATGTGTCGACTATCAGTTTGCAGTCATCTGCAACCTTTGTCAGCCATAAACCTCCTGTGTTTGCTTGTACTTCAGAAAAGTAGATGCCGAACAAGAGTAGACCCAGGACTGAGCCCTGTGGGACACCACTTGTGACAGACTTTGAGTCTGACATGGCTCCAGCAACTCTGACCCTGTGGGTTCTGTCACTTAGCCAGTTTGCAACCCATCTTGTGATGTATGGGTTTACATTCAAGCTGATGAGTTTTTTGATGATACCTGAGTGGGGTATTGTGTTGAAGGCCTTTGCCAGGTCGAGGTAGGCTGTATGGACTGCCTTTCCCTCATCAATGGCCTTGGTGACTGTCTCAAAAAAGTCAACCAAGTTTAAAAGGCATGATCTGCCTTTGACAAAGCCAAACTGGGTTGGATCCAAAGTCTGCAAGTTCCATATGTCTTTATTTATGAGTTCCATTATGATCCTCTCCATGGCTTTGCAGATAAGGCTTGTCAAGCTAATGGGATGGTTTCCAGGGTCGGGAGGCACCGCCCTTGTGAAGTGGGACCACAGTCAGTCGCATGCCTCCTTGGGGTACGTATCCTGAGGTGAGGCTAAGATTAAACAGCTGTCCTAACTGCGGGTTTAATTCCTCATTGAGTTGGAGCACACAGCCGGGGACACCATCCGGTCCCATGGATGCTGTGTTTTGCCTTGGAGAGAGCAGTTCTCACCTGGGCGTTGGAGATGTTTGGAGGGGGCTACAATCCTCTGGTATAGATCTCTCCTTTTGGGGGGGGGGGAGAAGTTTGCACTGAACCTGTCAGCCAGTATGTTGGCAATGTGTGTAGGTTCAGTAATCTTCACATCATTTTGAACTAATTCTGAGCATATCTGGGAGTTTCCTCCTAGGTTTCTAACATAGCTAAAGAAGGCCTTATGATTGTCTTTTGAGTCCTTGGCGATTTTTCTCTCAAAATTTGCCTTGGATGATTTTATGAGAGCTCTTAGTTTTTACTTATAATGATCAAAGGTGTCTAACCTTTCAAGGATTTTGCTCTATCTTGTAGTAGCTTCCTCCTTTTGTTGTAGAGCTTGTTTATGGCTGGGGTCCACCAGACTGGACGCTTGCCTTTGGTACAAAGAGTCTTAGTTTTGTTTGGGATTGCCTGATCCATGCAGTCCTGTAGGTGCTGGTAGAAGGCATTTGTAAGTGATTCAGCGGTTTGAGTAATGTTTACCACTGGCTCAGGGGCTAAAGGAGACCACACTAGTTTTAGAAGTGTGAAGTCGGCTTTTGAGAAGTTTTTCACTGTGGTCTTTTATTTCAGGTGGGGCGGGATGAGGACCTCCAGCGAGATTAGTTTATGATCTGATCTCACCAGTGAGGGTACGGTGTTGAACATTGTGATCCCATGTTCGTGATGATGAGATCAAGTATGTTTTCTCCTCTTGTGGGGATGGTGACTAGTTGTTCCATGGCATTTGAGTTTATGAACTCCAGGAACCTTTGGGCTAGAGTGTTTGGGCTTGAGTAGTGTTCCCAGTCTATATTAGGGAAGTTGTTACCGCTTGTTAGTAGCCTTCTAATTTACTGCCTTCTGCACTTGTTTTTAGTCATTTGTTAATTTAATTGCATTTATTTAAACTGTATTTGCCATAATATTGCTGCACACTCAAGTGTGCTAGCCTGCACTGCATTTGAATTATATTTACTGCTGTTTTAGCTGCTTTTCCATAAACAAAACAAAATCTAATCTTGTTTCCTGCCCTTCCTGTAACTAGTCTAGTCCAGATACAGATTTGCTGTATCTAGGACTCTTTGTAAGCTTCTGAGCCCCCCAAAATAGAACAACTCTGCCCCCAACAAAAAATTCACCGACTGTGAAATAAAGGGCACAAGCAGAAAGTAAATCTCTTTCTGAGCCCCCCAAGCCTTTCTGTGTTGGAGGGAAGCCTTCTAGCTTATCAGTGGGAGTGGTAAGCACTAGGTGGCCTATCTACCACAAGAAGAGTGGGTTTTGGAAGAGAAATTGTAGTTTATTGACAGTTTGGGCAGTTTTTCCATCTCTTTCAACTTTCCGGTTTAATTAATTAATTAATTAATTTATTTAACATTTGTTGACCGGGAAAGTCCGACTAGGTTCCACAGATCCTGTTTTCAGCAGAGGCCCGGGGAGAAATGCTCCAGAAGCATGTCTTTAGAATGTGGTAGGAAACCGGAGTACCCGGAGGAAACACATGCAAATGCAGGGAGAACATGCAAACTCCACACAGAAGGCACCCCAGCCAAGAATCGAACCGGAGAACCTCTTGCTGTGAGGCGACAGCATTAACTGCTGCACCACTGGGCCTAAAAGCCCGCATTTGCACTTGTTTCCCACCTTTCCTGTAAAGAATCTAGTCCAGATACAGATTTGCTGTATCCAGGACTGTTTGTAAGCTTCCACACAGTGCCAAAGTCTGCTCTTCAATTTTTCCCTTAGATCTGCTAGTTCTCTCCTCTCGTGCACTTTTACTAGCTTGTTAATTTAGCACTTTACCAGACTTCTTGTAGCAATTATTGTAGTAGACAAAAGTGCTACCAGCACTAAACATTCTACAAGGAAACAGCTCCAGTACATATTAATTCCCACCCCTCCAGGCATGTCTAAAGGTCAGTTCCCTGCACTTTCTCCTATTAACCTGGTGAACCTGGGCATCCTGAGGCAATGTAGCAACTGCCTCATGTACACTGACAACCCTCTTCTCTTACCCCCCCAACATTCAAACTTGTGAGAGATGCACTTATATATCCAAACTGGAAGCCACGCACTCTCCAGCCAAGACTTGAATAGCTGGTAAAGAGGAGGAGGTCAACACTTGCACCACACCACATGGAACACATAGCCTCCAGAACACACACCAGCACTGCCTTCACATAAAAACACAAACCACACACCCACCTTCGTGGAAGCTCTCAATAAAAATCTAACCCAACACAACCCAAATGACACATAGCCCACAAACTCAGTGTGCCACTCAACCACAGCCCATAAGACATAACAACGTACCCAACACTCTAGTCATAGGTGACTCTATAGTCAGGCACACTGATGTTCCACTCACTAGACTAAACAAGGAGAAAGTTACTGTCAGCTGCCTGTCAGGTGCCAGGATCCGCCACATAATGCATGCACTCAGGTCACTCCACAATAAGTACACATATGACACTGTCATTGTCCATGTTGGTGTGAATGACCTGAGACGTACCTCCCTGGACTACATGAAAAGAGACATCGAGGAGCTCTCCAATCTTGTATCCCAGGCAGGTATGACCCTAACCCTGAGTAGCATCCTGCCATCACCCAGAATGATACCACAGTACAAGGACAAAATGATTGACTTCAACAATTGGCTAAGCTTCTGGTGTCATTCTAAGGGGATCCAGTATTTGTCTGCCTGGGACGACATGATTGACAGTCCACGATGCTTTGCCAGAGATGGCCTGCACCTGTCGCCCTTAGGATTCCGGATACTGGCTAAGGCTCTTGCCACCCCTATAGTTCCTTTTTTAGGCAAGGTTCAAATGACAAATTCACCACCGTAACAGGTACAAGCAAGCAAAATCTGAGGGTAATGCTACTCAATGCTAGAAGTCTAAACCTCAAAATGCACTCACTCGAGGCACTCCTTAAAATGGAGAAAATTGACATCTGTGCAGTGACAGAGACCTGGTTCAAAGCTCCAGAGAGCACCCCTGCATTACCAGGCTTCAATTCATACCACACCTTTCGGCCACCTAACCCAGAAAAAAGCACTAAAGGTGGAGGTGTGTCCATATTCATTAAGGATATCCACACCTCCAGGTTAGTTGCACAGCATAATGCATCCGAGATTATCCAAGTGCAGTTAACTCTGGGCAAGACCGCAATCCAAATTGTAGCTTGCTACAGACCCCCCACCATGCCCCAGGATTCACACTCCTCATTTCTTGATACACTGGAAAGTATTAGGGTACAACCCAACACCCTAATAATGGGCAATTTCAACTTCCCCACCATTAACTGGTAAAACTACTCATGTACCAACTCTTTTGCTCAACGTTTTCTAGAATTCATAAATTCCAATGCCTTGGATCAACTTATTCACAACCCCACCAGGGGCAGCAATATCCTAGACCTGGTCATTACCAACATGGGAAACTGGTGTTCCACACCAGAGGTCAATTCCTCGGTCAGATCCGACCACAAGCTAATCAGCCTAGACATCCACATCCCACCCCCAATTAGGGAAACCATTGTGAAAAACTTCTCCAAAGCCAACTTCACACTTCTTAAAACAGAAATGGCAAACTTCATGACACCGATGCAGATGGACAATAGAGGTATGACTGCTGAATCCTACACAAATGCACTTTATAAGCACTTACACGAGTGCATGGATCATGCTATCCCTAATAGAACCAAGATGTTATCCTCCAAAAAAAGGAAGCCAATCTGGTGGTCTTCTGCCATAAACAAACTCTACAACAGAAGAAAGAAACTGTTGCAAAAAAGAGTAAAATCCCATGACTGGAGGAACTCCCTGGTCAACCTCAGTAAGAAGCTGAGATCCCTCATAAAATCCTCCAAAGCTAGTTACGAAAACAAAATTGCCACTGATTCTAAAGACAACCACAAAGCATGCTATAGCTATGTCAAGAATCTAAATGGGAACACTCAGATCTGCTCTGAGTTACAGCACAATGGCACTAAATATACAGAACCAACTGATATTGCCAACATCCTAGCAGATAGGTTTAGTGCTAATTTTACCCCCCTCTTACCCCCTAGAGGGCCCATCTTTATACCAGAAGAATGCAAAGTTCCTATAATCACGGCTACACAGGTACAAAACACACTCTCCAAAGCTAAGAACACAGCATCCATGGGACCTGACAATATCCCAGGCTGCGTTCTACATGAACTACAGAATGAACTGGCACCCTACCTAAGTACCATGTTCAATCATAGCCTCACCTCAGGCTTTGTACCCACTGAATGGTGCACTGCGATGGTTATCCCACTCCACAAAGGTGGAGCCATGATGGACCCCAGGAACTACCACCCCATTAGCCTGATGAGCCTGGTCTGCAAGGCCATGGAACGTATCATCGTGGAACTCATAAACAAAGACATTGGTAATCTCCAAACTCTGGACCCTACCCAGTTTGGATTTGTAAAAGGCAGATCATGTCTCCTAAACCTGATTGACTTCTTTGAAGCAGTCACCAAAGCCATAGATGAGGGTAAAATGGTTCACACAGCTTATCTAGATCTCGCCAAGGCTTTCGACACCATCCCCCCACTCTGGAATTATATATAAGCTCACTAAACTAGGTATAAATCCCTATGCCACAAGATGGGTTGCCAACTGGCTCATGGACAGAACCCACACTGTGAAAGTAGCGGATTCCAAATCCGACATCAGACCAGTGACAAGTGGAGTACCACAGGGTTCAGTCCTGGGTCCTCTCCTGTTTGGTATCTACTTCTCTGAAGTGCAGGCCAAACAGAAGGTCTTTGGCTAACAAAGTTTGCAGATGACTGCAAACTAGGAGCCATAATCGAAACTCCTAACGATGTGGACAAACTACAAAAGGGCCTCCCTGAGACAGATACCTGGTGTCAAAGCCATGGCCTGAAGCTCAATGCCAAAAAGTGTATTGTCATCCCCTTTGGTAAAAACTCTGTTCCCATGAACTACCACATAGCTGGTAGTCTACTTAATGCCAAAAAATGTGATAAGAGACCTTGGGACACAGGTGGACAGTAGTCTCTCCTTTGATAATCACATCGCCACAGTGGTCAGGAAATCCTTCTATGTGGCTCATCTCATCACAAAAGGATTCTCATCCAGAAAAAAAGAGGTCATTGTTCCCCTCTTCTCATCACTCATTAGACCCATTGTAGAGTACAATGCCCCTTTTGGTATGTACCTCACAAGACATCTACAAAAACTGGAAAGACCACAGAAATACCTCACAAAGAGGATTACTGGCCTCAAACAGATGCCCTATGCAGACCGTCTCAAAAAACTACAGCTTTACTCCATCGCATATCGCCTACTCAGGGGCGATCTCTGCCTAACATACAAAGCTATGTCAAACCCAGAGCTGTTGGACATGCTCCACGTAAAGAAATCCCAATCCCTTTGAGCTACACGCTCTAGGGACCTAAACCTTGTCACCACAATAAACAGAACATGCTGGAGGGATAGATTCTTGTCCCAGAGACTTCCCATACTCTGGAACAGACTACCTATCTATGTCAAACAGAGCTCCTCATTAGCACTCTTCAAGAAAAATCTTGATGATTGGATGGGAAATGGGAAATTCACCCCGGGGATCACTTCTGTGGCTCTGCTCGACAGGGGCACATGAAAATAATTTTCTTGGGTGGCGAAAGCCAGGGTACATTTTTTGGCTAGGCTTGTATGGGCCCTAGGGCCAATAGCCTAGTACCTACCTATGAACCTATGAACCTATGAGACCGCCAAGGCAGAAATGCACTCGACCACCACAACAAACACAAATCACGAGACACATAACTCTCCTAAACAGTGTGCCACTCAACCAGGCAAAACAGCATGGCCAACAAACTAGTTATAGGTGACGCGATAGTGAGGCACACTGATGTTCCACTGACTAGGTTGAATAAGGAGAAAGTAACAGTCAGCTGCCTGTCAGACACCAGAATCCACCACATAATGCACGCACTCAGGTACCTCAACAACAGATACAAATATGACTCTGTCATTGTACATGTGGGTGTGAATGACTTGAGATGTACCTCCCTGGACTACATGAAAAGAGACATGGAGGAGCTCTCGGATTATGTAGCCCAGGCGGGTATGACCCTAGCCCTGAGCAGCATCCTACCATCACCAGAATGATAACACAGTACAAGCAGAAAATGATTGATTTCAACAACTGGCTAAGTTTCTGGTGTCATTCTAAGGGGATCCAGTATCTGTCTGCCTGGGATTACGTGATTGACAGACCTCGATGCTTTGCCAAAGATGGCCTGCATCTGTCACCCTGGGCTTCCAGATACTGGCCAAGGCTCTTGCCACCCCATAGTGCCTTTTTAGGCGGTGTTCCAAAGACCAAATTACCACTGTAACAGCTACAAACAAATGCAATTTGAGGGTCATGCTGCTCAATGCCAGAAGTCTAAATTTCAAAATACACTTGCTTGAAGTACTCCTTAAAATGGAGAACATAGACATTTGTCCTGTAACAGAGACCTGGCTCAAGGCAACAGAAAGCACCCCTGCATTACCAGGCTATAACTCATTCCACACCTTTTGGCCCCAAACTTGGACTGAAGCTCTAAAGGTGGTGGTGTTTCCATATTCATAAAGGATGCACACACCTCCAGACTGGTAGCCCAAAATAATGCATCTCAAATACTTCAGGTGCAACTAACATTGGTAAGACAGTGATTCAGGTCCTAGCCTACTATAGGTCCCCAACCATGTCCCAAGATTCACACTCCACATTCATAAGAACAATGGAGAATATTAGTGTCCAACCTAACACTCTCATACTGGGTGACTTCAACTACCTCTCCATTAACTGGGAAAACTATTCATGTACCAATACACTTGCCCAATGCTTTCTGGCCTTCATTAATTCCAATGCCCTGGACCAGCTCATTCTTACCCCCACCAGAGTTAGCAACATCCTTGACCTGGTCATTACTAACATGGGCGACCATTGCTCTACACCAATAGTCAACTCCTCCTTGGTCAGATCCGATCACAAGCTAATCACCTTGGAAATCCACATCCCCCCCCAAAAAAAAGGTAACCACCATGAAAAACTTCTCCAAAGCTAACTTTGGGCTCCTAAAAACAGAGGTGGCTAACTTCACAGCACCCATGCAAATGGAGAATAGTTGCATCACCACCAAATCATACACCAATGCACTGTACAAACACATACACAAATGCATGGATCTTGCCATACCCAATAGAACTAAGACGCTCTCCTCAAAAAAGGAAGCCAATCTGGTGGTCACCTGCCATAAACAAACTCTACAACAGAAGGAGGAAACTGATGAGGAATAACGTGATGTCCCAAGACTGGAAAAACTCTCTTATCAGCCTCAACAAAAGGTTGAGATCCCTCATCAAATCCTCTAAAGCTAGCTATGAAAACAGAATTGCAGCAGACAGTAAAGACAACCACAAGGCCTTCTATAGTTATGTAAAGAATCTCCATGGCAATACCCAGATTTACTTTGAGCTACTGCACAATGGTACTTCCTATACTGAGCCAATAGATATTGCAAATATACTGGCAGACAGATTCAGTGCTAACTTTACCCCCCCCCTCAAAGGACCAATAAAAATGCCAGTAGATTTCCAGGCACTCAGTATTACTGCTGCACAGGTTAAAACAGCACTGTCCAAGGCCAAGAATACAGCTTCTATGAGACCTGACAGTATCCCTGGCTGTGATCTACATGAGCTATAGAGTGAACTGGCACCTCACCTGTGTGTCCTGTTCAATCACAGCCTCACCTCAGGCTTTGTCCCTACCAAATGGTGCACTGCTACAGTCATCCCTCTCCACAAAGGAGGAGTGACTACAGACCCCAGGAACTATCGCCCCATTAGCCTGACGAGTCTGATATGCAAAGCTATGGAATGCATCATCATGGACCTAATAAACAAGGATATAGGGAATCTCCAAACTCTGGATTTTACACAGTTTGGTTTTGTGAAGGTTAGATCATGCCTGCTCAACTTTGTCAACTTCTTTGTGTCAGTCACCCGAGCTGTGGATGAAGGTAAGGTGGTTCATACAGTCTACCTTGATCTGACCAAGGCCTTTGATACCATTCCCCACTCAGGAATAATAGAAAAACTTACTAAGATAGGCATTAACCCCTATATATAGGTGGGTTGCAAACTGGGTCACAGATAAAACCCACAGTGTGAAAGTAGCTGACTCCAAGTCAGACTGCCGACCAGTCACGAGTGGAGTCCCACAGGGTTCGGTCCTGGGTCCTCTCCTGTTTGGTATCTACTTCTCTGAAGTCCAGGCCAACAAGAAGAGACTCTGGCTGACAAAGTTCACAGATGATTGCAAGTTGGGAGCTATTATTAACTCCCCAAGTGATGTTTACATCCTGCAGAAAGGCCTCAATGAGACTACTGACTGTTGTCAGAACCATGGCATTAAGCTCAATGCCAAAAAATCTGTCTTCATCCCCTTTGGGAAAAACCTGGTTCATTTGAATTACCACATTGATGGTAGTCCACTGAACACAGAAGGTGTTATAAGAGATCTGGGAATACAGATTAACAGCAACCTCTCTTTTGACCACCACATTGCCACTGTGGTCAGAAAGTCCTTCTATGTGGCACATCTCATTACAAAGGGTTTTGCATCCAGGAAGAAAGAGGTCATTGTCTCCCTCTGCTCTACCCTCATTAGGCCAATCATCGAGTACAATGCCCCATTTGGCATGTACCTCACTAGACACCTGCAACAACTGGAGAGGCTGCAAATGTACCTCACAAAGAGGCTCCTAGGCCTTAAACACTTGTCCTATATGGACAGACTCAAAAAACTCCAACTGTTCTCTGTCTCATATCGCCTACTTAGAGGCGATCTCTGCTTGACTTACAAAGCCATGTCTGACCCAACTCTGTTAGAAATGCTACATCGAAAGAAATCCCAATTGCTCTGCACCACACACTCCAGAGACCTCAACCTCATTACCACAATCAACAGAACATGCTGGAGGGACAGGTTCATAACCCAAAGACCGCCCATGCTATGGAACAGACTTCCCATACTTGTCAAGCAGAGCACCTTACTGGCCCTCTTCAAGAGAAATCTTGATGAGTGGATGGGAAATAGAAAATTCA
The DNA here is from genome assembly GCF_019279795.1 of Protopterus annectens. NCBI lineage: Eukaryota > Metazoa > Chordata > Ceratodontiformes > Protopteridae > Protopterus > Protopterus annectens. Next base: position 717,632,232 of record NC_056726.1, read on the forward strand.
TGCCAGGGATCACTCCAGTGGCTCTACTCGACAGAGGCACTAGGATCTAAGGTTGGGTGGCATGATGCCAGGGTAATTCTATGGGCTAGGCGTGTAAAGGCTCCAGGGCCATTAGCCTAGTACACACATGTGAACCTATGAACCTATATATATATATATATATATATATATATATATATATATATATATATATATATATATATATATATATATATATATAAATTAGGGGATTAAACTGTTAGCTGTATGCATGTCTTATGCTTCACTCTTGGCATAGACATTTTTGCCATGCATTGACTTTCACAGATAGGCATGTTTATTAACAGTCATTACAAGTATTAGCATTAAATCTGGTTAGCTTACAGTCTTTTCCTTATTCCAGGGCAATGCGAAGTACTATATTGTCAATGACATAGGGTTATAATGCTTCTAAGTTGGTGCATAGACACCACCAGGGGAGTACTGGGTATAGTGAGATGTCCCTAGATATCATATACAATTTACTTTTGTGTTGTACGTGTACTCATTTTGTGAAAATTGTGTGGAAAGCATTTGTAACAGGTGAATTATGTGTTATTCCTTGGATTCTACAAACTGTCATTTTCTTGTTGTTTTTGGGGTGGGGTAGCCAAGTACTATTTGTGTTTTTCTACATCACAACTTGGGTTTCAAGAGTTTTGCTCTTGCAATTGTGTAGTCATCCTGGTATTTCCATGGGAATCTTGTATGCAAGCAGTGGCATGTTGTTGCACAGCATTCAGGAATTGATATAGGATCCTGGATGCTGATGCCTGTGATATTCCCAGCATATGCCCCATTAGCTTCTGAAAGGTTCTTGTAGCTAAAATTGTAAGTGCTACACATACCTGAGTCTTCACATGTATTGGTCCTCCTTTGTTTGGCTTTGCTCTCTGTTGTGGATGAAAGAGGTTGCAGAGTTCCTGTAGTGTGTCTCTATCCACCCTGTAGCACTCTACAATTTCCACATCATGTAGACTGTAGTAAGTTAACAGGGGTCTAAATACCCTTCTCCTTCTTGGTTGGGGTGTATTTGCAGCAGCAGCAGCATAAACTTGAGCCTGTTGCACATACATACATATAACAGCAACTGCAGCCCTTAACAGTCTTTCTGTGTAGAGTACCTTCCATGGCTGCATTCTAATAGGTTTTGGAAATCGTAGGGAAAACCTACAGAGTCTACATGATTGCTTTATAACTTGTTAAATAGCTTTTCCATCATGCATTGGTTGATTAGCATACAATTCAGCTGCTTATGTTTTCTTTAACATGCAACAATATTTACTGTGCTTGCATGGCTCTACACAGCATGTAGAGATGCGCACTGAATACAAAACAGTGAGCTACCATGTGCATGGTCTTAGGAGACTATGCAGGCTTTATTGAATCTGCATCATTATTTACAAATTTACAAAATTTAAATATTTACAGGCACATATATATATATATATATATATATATATATATATATATATATATATATATATATACACGATTATTTATTTATTTTTTTTACTATTTATCATTTTTTATAATATCTTCATTGTCATTCTTCCATAATTGACCTTCACTGCTTTTTTCAATAACTGTAATCGAATTTTTTGCAATGGTGTAGCGGTACAGTGGTAGCATTGTCACCTCACATCAAGAGGTTCTATGGTTCGATTGTCAGCTGTAGCACCTTCTGTGTGGAGTCTGCATATCCTCCTTGCATTCATGTGGGTTTTCTCTGGGTTCACCGGTTTCCTTCACGTTACAAAGATGTGTCTGGAGTATTTCTCCCCAGGCCTCTGCTGAAATTGGCTTTGTTCCAAGTTGGACTTTCCCAGTAAACAAATGTTATAAATATATCTGACAAAATTCATTTTCCATTAAACAAAATTTAATTCAATCTTTCATTCCATATAACCCATGTTACATAAAATAAATTCTTATCTACCCTTCCCACGCATTCTTTTGTCTTGTTCTTATAATATCCATGCATAATCATATTCATATTTATATTGTTTGTATCATTAATATTCTCAAAAAAAATCTTCACAAAATGTTTTCCCCAGCCTCATCACTGTTTTAAATAAAAAAAGAAAAACGCTCCTGCTCTATTGCCTCTCCCACCCCCACAAAATAAACACACTCTTTCAACTTTCTTTTTATATGGAATATTCCCCTTTACTGGTAACTTGCTTATTACCAGTCTCCATAGGAAATCCTGATACTCTACTGTCTTGGTAAACCACTTTTTTTACGTCTTCTAGTACATTTTCCCATGGATTTACAGAATAATATTGTTTCATCAGTGTATTATACCACATCCTTCTATCTTTCTCTATATCATCAGTTTTTATTTTCCATGCTAGGCTTTTTTTCTTCGTTATTTTTAATTTCTTCATTTACATATTATTTTCTTTTTTTCTTGTTCTCATCATTTCCTAAATTCATTTTAATACTCTATACAAGTTTAAAGAAGCAGAATAAACTACTGGATTTAGTAACCCTGATCCAACTTCATCTTCGCTTGTATACAACACAAATATTTTCACTGGATTTAATCCTGAATCCTATATGAAAGAAAACACCAACTGCACAATTTCCCTTTCAAATGTTTGTGGGATCATATAAGCATTTGATGTACATGCTATTTTTCCCATTAATACAGAATTCACCAGATAAATCTTTTTCCTAAATGTTAATTTATACTCTCTCCACAGAAGACACATCTCTTTCATCAAACCCTCCCATTGGACCATAACTACATAATTTTTCCTAATTTCTTATTCCTAGCAAAGGCGCCTCATTCACTGAAAAATACACGTCACAATTTTCACCACATCATCCAAACATTTTCTTTTATCTTTATTAAGGGTCATTCCCATTTCCTTCAAACATCTATTCAGGCAAACCAACACGTCCTTCATCCATATTTTGTTCTTAGCAACTACATCTATATCACCTGCATATGTCATAACTACTGGAATCACCACCTTCTTTTGCATCACATATCTATCATCTTTCATTTTATAAGCCATTTCACTCATTACCACATTCTTTACCAGTGTAAATAATATTCCACGCATGGAACGTCCTTGTCTTATACCACACTTCATGCAAATTTCTTTACTCAGCCACCCATTCATTAACACTCTCACTCTATTATTTTAATATGCTAATATACACATTATCCTAATTCTCTTACCTGTTACATACTTCTCCATAACATCCCTCAAAGCATCTTCTCCTAATGTACCAAATGTTTGCTAATATCACCTACCATAAGCTTCACATCCTCCCTTTTACTTATGTCATCCACAGTTTCTCTCACGACCAAAAATGATTCTTGACATCCCTTCCCTTTTATACCATGCATACTTTCTTCCATAATATCCCTCATCCTTCTGAATATTCTTCATGGTATTATTCTCATAACAAAATTATAATCTGTGTAATATAGTGTGATGAATCTCCATTTTTATTTCATTGTTCTCCTCTTTCATCCATTTACGTTTTAATACCCCACTACATAACTCTTCATAAACAAACACTTCCTTCAACCATTCATTCATTCATTCATTCATTCATTCATTCATTCATTCATTCATTCAATATATTTACAAAATTCTCTGTCTGTCAATCCACTAATTTCTTGTATATTCCGTATGCTATACCACCTGGACTTGATACTGAATCAATATTTACTTTCCTAACTACTTCATCCAATTCACTAATAGTAATTTTTTTTCAAAATCTTCCTTAACTCATTTTGGATTTTTTTTTTTACTTTCCATTCTCTCTTATTTTCCTTTTTGTTATTTTTATATGCATTTTCCCCATACTGTATTACAGTACTCATAATTTGCTGTTGTTTTACCTTTTACCTCTCCTTTTACATTTTTCATTTTCCTCCTTATACTAATATCATCCTTTACAATTTACCCAGATATGCAGATACCTCCTCCCTTCACCCTTGTAAGTAATGTTTGGGAGGGTGGCCTAATGGTTAAGGTGTTTGCCTTACAAACACAAGGTGCAGGGTTTAAGTCTCACAAGGGATAATTAGCTAGGCTTAAAATGGCTTGCAAGGGCAGTTAGCTTAGTACTAATCTATGAAGCTGAACAGTAATACAGCTATACAATCTCAGCCTCACTACAGGATATGTGCCCACAGAATGGCGTACAACAACAGTGGTCCCACTCCACAAAGGTGGAGCCTCTATGGACCCTGGAAACTATTGCCCCATAAGCCTGACTAGCTTAGTCTGCAAGGCTATGGAGAGGATCATCATGGAGCTCATAAACAAAGACATTGGGGACCTACAGACACTAGATTCTACCCAGTTCGGCTTTGTCAAGGGCAGATCCTGCCTTTTGAACCTGGTTTTCTTCTTCGAAACAGTCACCAAAGCCATAGATGAAGGGAAGGTAGTCCACACAGCCTATCTGGACCTTGCAAAGGCATTTGACACAATACCCCACTCGGGCATCATAGATAAGCTATCCAGCTTAAATATAACCCCCTATGTCACAAGATGGGTCGCAAACTGGCTCAAAGACAGAACCCACAGAGTGAGAGTTGCTGGAGCCATGTCAGGCTCGAAACCGGTTACAAGTGGCGTCCCACAGGGTTCTGTCCTGGGACCACTCTTGTTCGGTATATACTTTTCCGAGGTACAGGCAAACGTGGGAGGACTATGGCTCACCAAGTTCGCAGATGACTGCAAACTGGGTGCCATAATCAACTCTCCAGCTGACACAAACATCCTTCAAAAAGGTCTCACAGAGACAGATAACTGGTGCCAATGCCATGGTTTAAAGCTAAATGCCAAAAAATGTATAGTCATACCCTTTGGCAAAACAATGTGCCCACAAATTACCACATAGGCGGAAACCCATTAAGTACAGAGAAAGTTATTATGGACCTGGGGACCCAAGTTGATAGCAATCTCTCCTTTGAAAACCACATTGCCAAAGTGGTTAGAAAGACCTTCTACATAGCCCACCTCATCACGAAGGGTTTCACATCTAGATCAAGAGATGTAGTCGTGCCTTTATTCATCCCTCATCAGGCCCATCATAGAATACAATGCCCCTTTTGGGATGTACCTTACCCGACACCTGCAGCAATTAGAAAGACCCCAAAGTATCTCACCAAGAGGATCAAGGGTCTCAAACAGATGCCATATGCTGCTCGGTTAAAAAAACTCCAGCTCTACTCAGTTGCATACCGCCTACTTCGAGGCGATCTATGCCTGACATACAAAGCTATGTCAAATCCAGAATTAATGGACATGCTCCACCTCAGTAAATCTAAATCCCTTAGAGCCACATGCTCGAGGGACTTGAACCTCAGCACAGAAATAAATAGAACTTGCTGGAGGGACAGGTTCATAACCCAGAGGCTCCCTTCGCTCTGGAATAGAATTCCAGTTCATGTAAGGCAGAGCACCTCACTGAATCTCTTCAAAAAGAATCTCAATAGGTGGATGGGGGATTGTAGGTTTGTCCCAGGGATTACTCCAGTGTCACTATTAGACAGAGGCACAGTAAACTATACCTTAAAAAGGGCACAGTATACTCAAATCAAGGGGTGGCGTAAGCCATACAGAATCGGGCTAGGTTTATAATTGCCCCAGGGCAGATAGCCTAGTATGAACCTATGAACCTATGAACCTAATACCTTTTTCTTTACTTCTTCTATATATTTCTTTTTTTTTTCATATTGTAATATTCTCTTGTATAATTTTTTTAATTCTCCAATACATTTCCCTTACTTAAATTTCTCTTAATTTCTTAAATTGTCATGCCACTGGGGGGAAAAACACTTTTAATACTTCTTTTTAAATTCAATACACCATTCAGACCAGTTTTTATAGAAGTCCTTGATGGTTATGTGATTCTTCCATAACTGTAATACTTTTCACTCTCCAGTTTCATCCTGAAATCTCTCATTTATTTTTATTCCCTTTCCTGCCTTAATATAATCCCTTTCTTTAATCACTTCCATCCATATTGCTAAATGGTATGGAAAAACTGTCACAAATGTATCACCACCTGCTACCCTCAAATCTTTCAGTAATGCAAAATAATCAATTTTAGATCAAAGTGTCCTTTTTATATGTCCATTGACTGTTGGTCCACACTGTTCATTTAACATATTTTATCACTTCCTGTGTTTTTATATATTTCCCTTTCTTTTCACATTTTCCCCTTAGATCATGATTAAATTCCCCTGCAGGTATAATTTTAATTTTAATCACCACATAGTCTAATATTTTGTGAAATGCATTCTCTCTCTCCTTGCTAGTTATATATTCATATAATGCTATAATTCTATAAACATGTTCAGTCCACCTCACATCCACAATAAGCAAGTCTGTTGAAGTGGTGCAGATAACAGAACTGGCATCAGGAAGACTTGTTAACCTTCCCATGCTTAGCAATGTTGCATCTAGTGTTTTTACTTTTTTTATATAACATAGCCTCTAAAGAACAATGTTTACTTCCTAAGTTCCATATTATATTTGGCGTCTTTGTTTACTTATCAGGAATCCTATATTCTCGAACAGAATGACAGCCACATCACACTTAGTGCACCATCCCAGAATTCCTATCCTTCTTAAAGTGTTAGTAACATTGTTCACATTTACTGAAAGGATTATAAAGTTGTTGTTTTTCCTTCTTTTTAAGTTTAGGAGAAATATTTTTAAATGTTTGTTTTCTAATTTTTACTCTTTCTCCAACTGAATATTTTCCTTGGGTTTATGTACAAATAATCCTTGATTCTCAGAATCAGATTTTTCATTGGATAGAAGTTCAAAAAATATTAGTATCAATCCCTGCTCCTGAACTTTCTTCCTGCATGCACTTTCTCTATCCTCATTTTTCCCTCCATATGTTTTCTTCTTCTACCATTTCTTCTTCAAATATTTCACCCACTACCAAACCCAGTCTTATCCTTCCTCATGTAAGTTTTCTTCCCTTTCCCCTTATGTTTAATTATTTACTGTTTTCTCTTGACAGTCTATTCAAAAGTGTCCAGTTTTACACAACTTGAATTTAGGCACACACCTTCTTGCTGTATACCCTTTCTCACCACATTGGTTATCCCCATGAAGCAGCAGAATTGTTACTGGATCGTCCTGATTGATTATTCTTAACAGAACATCACCTGCAAGCCCTTCTGATGCCAGTTATGCTATCTGCACCACTTCAACACACTTTTTTTTACTTTCTTCTCCATGGAGACAACTAAAGGCTGCTCATTTCTAACATCTACCACCCATGAATCTTTATTTACATTCTGATGTTCCATACTGAACATTTTTTTCTCTGAATTAGCAACTCCAAACTCTCCATAGCTTTTCTTTCTTCCTCCATGCTGCTGCTTCCCTTAGGCCACTTTCTTATTGCTCTAGGAGCCCTCCAGCCCCAACTAGCAGCTCCAAAGAGTGGGGGTCATTTATTTATATACAAAAATAACTCTTATTTATAAAATATTTACATATTTAGAAATGTACAAATATACAGGTATACAATGTGTTTATACATATTCATAATTTCCTTCATAATCATACTTAATTTTTATCCCTGATAGACCCCCATTCCTTTTTCCATAACCATCTGATATGACTTAATATTGTTGCTAAAATCTATTTACCATTAAACATAATTTCATTTATTCTTTCATTCCATATAACCCACATATAAAATAACTTATATATTCTTTTTATCATATTCTATTATATTCTATTATCATATTTTATCTATTAAAACATCCATATTTAATCATATCCATGTTTATTCTGTCCACTTATTTTATAGCTTCAAAAAATCTTCTTTACATAGTTTTCCCCATAACTTTTTTACTATTTTACATTTCAAAAACACACATTCTATAGTTTTTTTCTTCTTAATAACGTAAACATATTCTATCACTTCTCTTTTTATATGGCATATTTCCTTTTACTGGCAATTTATCTATTACCAGTCTCCACAAAAAATCTTGACATTCTACTTTCTGATTACACCATTTGCTTTTCATCTTTATATCTTTAATTTTTCTGTCTGTTAGATTTTCCAATGGTTTTACAAAGTAATGTTTTATCATTACATTCGTATACCATACTTTTTATCTTTTTCTATATCATCAATTTTTATTTTCCACAAAAATATTTTTTCTTGGTAACATTTTATTTCTTCATTTATATACTCTTTCTCTCTTTTACTGTTTTTTTGCCAGGCCCTAAAATTTATCATACTTATATTTATACAGTTTTACTACTAATCTCTCATCTTTTTCATTTATCCACTTTAAAACTTTGGAAAAATTTAATGAAGAAACATATACCACTGGGTTAATTAACCCCAAACCACATTCTTCTTTATTTACATACACACTTCCTTTGTTTACTGGGTTTAATCAAGAACCCCAAATAAATTAAAATAATTTTCTACAATAATTCATTTTAATACTTTTGGCAACAAATACACTTGCTAAGTATGCTATGTTTCCTATCAGTACTGAATTTATCAAATAAGCCTTTTTCTGAATGATAATTTATATGCTCTCCAGAAAAGACAGATTTGTTTTATTTCTTCTATTGCTTTTTCCCATTGAATTCTACCCATATCTTTACTCCTAAATTTTATACCTAACACAGAAATGTAATTCATTGTAAAATATATAACCCAGCTTTACTGCATCACCTAAACCTTTGCTTTCCTCTTTATTTAAAGCTATCACTATCATCTCTAGACACTAATTTGTGCAAATTATTTCTTTTATCTAAATTTTGTTTTTGCAATTATTATAATGTCATCTGCATATTTTAACAGAGCTGGAGTTCTTAACCCTTCAGGTGTTATATACCCCACATCCTTCATTTTGTAATTTATTTCACATACTATCACATTCATGACTAATGCAAAGAGTATGCAACTTATTGGATATCCCTGTCTTACACCACTGTCCATATATACCTCTTGGCTTAACTAGTCACTTACAGTATTTTTCTTTATTACTGCTATATGGTGACATACATAATTTTCTAACTTTCTAACTTATATTGTATTGTTTCATTATAAACCATAATATTTCATGTCCTGTTGTATCAAATACCTTATTAAGATCTTCTATCATGATATTCACTTCTTTTTTTCTGTTCATAATATCGTACATAATTTGTCATCATTGATAATTCTTGACAACCCTTCCCCTTTATACTGTATGTGCTATCTTCCATAATATGTTCCATTTTTACTTTCAAATCTCTTTTGTATTATTTTTCATAAAATTCTTATAATCATTGTTATTCAATACTATTGGTCTCCAGTTTTTTAATTCTCTCCCATCTTCCTTTTTCCATATGAATTTAAGTATTCCACTACAAAATTATTTATACATAAAACCTTCATTTAACCATTCATTCAAAATCTTTAAATAATATTTTTTTGCTAATCCCTTAATTTTTTATACGTTTCATACCCTATTCCATCTGGACCTGCAGCCAAATCTATATTTACTTGTCCTAATACTTTATCCAGGTCATTTAAAGGAATCTCTTTTCAAATTCTTTATTCTTTTTTTCTGTTAACTTTTTTACATTCCACGTTTTTTCACTACCTTCTTTTTGTCTTTAAACATTTCTTGCGCATATTGTACTACACTATTCATAATATTTTCCTGAGTTCTTTCTGTTTCTCCTTTTACATTTTCTTTATTTCTCTCATTACATTACCATCTTCTTTTACTGATCTGCTTAAGTAACTCGATAATTCCTCTCTTTTTCCTTGCAAAAAATATATTTGCTTATATAACAATTTTTGTATTTTTCTTGATTTCTTACATATAGTTCTTTTCTTTGTCAAAGTACTTTCTATCATTATATTCGAAATCTTCCAATGCATTACTATACGCTCTTTAATATTTTTCTGTCTCTACTTTTCTCACATCATATTGCCACTGTCAAAAACATGTTTTATATTTTCATTAAATATCACCTAACATTCAGACCAGTTTTCATAAATTGTTCTCATAGTAATATAATCTTTCCATAACTGCTTTATTAATCTATTTCCTTCTTCATTCCATGTTTCTCGTTTATCTTTTTTATTCCTTTGCCTAGTTTCAAATATTCCTAGTTTTCTTTTATCTCTAGCCATATTGCAAGATGATCAGAAAATCCTGTTTCAACTACTTCCCCTTCTCCTATAACTAAACCTTATGATACTATAAAATAATCTATTTCAGTTCTATACATACCCCTTTTGTAAGTCCATGAATTTTTGTCCCAAAGTTTTAACTTACTGCATCTCATAACTTCTAACATTATTCTCATATCATTTCCTTTCTTTTTACTCTTGCATCTTAAATCACTCTTGTCATTATAATATTCAGATTTATCACTACATAGTCTAATCTGATGAAATAAGCTTTCCCTTTCTTTACAGTTACTATAAGCATATAATTTTATAGTTCTATATACTTGTTCTTTCCATGTTAAATCTACATTGGTTAATCTTCCCATTTTGCTAAAGTTACATCTAATATCTTTACTGTATTTCTACAGAATATGGCCATTCCAGAACATCTCTCATTTTCCAAATTCCAAATGATCTTTCCTCCCCATAGTTTATCTGTTTGTAATTTTTCTTCATTTGTTAAAAATGTTTTGTCTTCTAATATAATTACATCTACATCACATGTATTACACCACTGCAAAATGTATATTCTTCTTACTATATTCTTAATATTATTCACATTTACAGAAAGTGCTCTAAAAATTTGATTTTCCCTTTGAGTTATTCATACATTCATAGCTAATTATTAGGTTAGTTTTCTTAGCAGGCTATTGTGAGACTAACCAGTTTCCTTCCCAAAGGTGAGTATCAAGCAATATACCTTGGGTTTGAGAGTCAAACACCTTAACCATTATACAAAGCCCCACTCTTAGCTGTATATCTTCTTTTTTATTCATGTCCTTTCTTTTTTTCTTTTGTATTTAAAAACCCGCGTTTGCACTTTTCCTACCTTTGCTGTAACTAGTCTAGTCCAGACAAAGATTTGCTGTATCCAGAACTGTATGCAAGCTCCTGAGCCCCACAAGCCTTTCTGTGTTGGAGGGAAGCCTTCTAGCTTATCAGTGGGAGTGGTAAGCCCTAGGTAGCCTATCTACCACAAGAAGAATGGTTTCTGGCCCAGAAATTGTAGTTTAGTGGCCATTTGGGCAGTTTTTTCATCTCTTTCAACTTTCTGGTTTAAAATTCCACTTTTGCACTTGTTTCCCACCTTTCCTGTAACTAGTCTAGTCCAGATACAGATTTGATGTATCCAGGACTGTTTTTAAGCTTCTAAGTGATGCCAAAGTCTGCTCTTCAAATTTTCCCTTAGATCTGCTAGTTCTTTCCTTTCCTGCACTTTTAATAGCCTATTAGTCTAGCACTATACCAGACAATGCCCACCCCTCCAGGCATGTCTAAAGGTCAGTTCCCTGTGCTTTCTCCTATTAACCTGGTGAACTTGGGCATCCTGAGGCAATGTAGCAACTGCCTCATGTACACTGACAACCATCTCTTCTTATCTCCCAACACTCAGACTTGCAAGAGATGCACTTATATATCCAAATTGGAAGCCACACACTCTCCAGCCAAGACAGGAATAGTTGGTCAAGAGGAGAAGGTCAACACATGCACCACACCACATGGAAAACATAGCCCTCCAGAACACACACCAGCGCTGCCTTCACATAAAAACAAACCACACACCCACCTTCACAGAGGCTCTCAATAAAAATCTACCCAAACAGCAGAGACCTCCAAGGCAGAAATGCACTCAATCACCACAACACAACACTCATGCCCAACACACTAGTCATAGGTGACTCGATAGTGAGGCACACTGATGTTCCACTCACTAGGTTGAATAAGGAGAAAGTAATAGTCAGCTGCCTGTCAGGTGCCAGGATCCACCACATAATGCACGCACTCAAGTCCCTCAACAACAGGTACAAATATAACTCTGTCATTGTACATGTGGGTGTGAATGACCTGAGACTTACCTCACTGGACTGCATGAAAAGAGACATGGAGGAGCTCTTGGATTATGTAGCCCAGGTGGATATGATCCTAGCCCTGAGCAGCATCCTACAATCACCCAGAATGATACCACAGTACAAGCAGAAAATGATTGATTTCAACAATTGTCTAAGATTCTGGCGTCACTTTAAGGGGATCCAGTATCTGTCTTTCTGGGATGACATGATTGACAGACCTCGATGCTTTGCCAGAGATGGCCTGCATCTGTTACCCCTGGGCTTCTGGATACTGGCCAAGACTCTTCTCACCCCTATTGTGCCTTTTTTAGGTGGTGTTCCAAAGACCAAATTACCACCATAACAGCTACAAACAAATGCAATCTGAGGGTCATGCTGCTCAACACTAGAGGTCTAAATCTGAAAATGCACTTGCTGGAAGCACTCCTTAAAATGCAGAACATCGACATTTGTGCGGTAACAGAGACCAGGTTTAAGGCAGCAGAAAGCACCCATGCAATACCAGGCTATAACTCATTCCACACATTTTGGCCCCAGAACTTGGACTGAAGTTCCAAAGGTGGTGGTGTTTCCATATTCATAAAGGATGCGCACACCTCCAGACTGGTAGCCCAACATAACACATCTGAAATACTTCAGGTGCAGCTAACACTGGGTAAGACAGTGATTTAGGTTGCAGCCTGCTATAGGTCCCCAACCATGTCCCAAGACTTACACTCCACATTCCTAAGCACCCTGGAGAATATTAGGGTCCAACCTAACGCTTTCATACTGGGCGACTTCAACTTCCCCTCCATTAACTGGGAAAAGTACTCATGTACCAATACACTTGCCCAACATTTCCTGGAATTCATTAATTTCAATGCCCTGGACCAGCTTGTTCTTATCCCCACTAGAGGTAGCAACATCCTTGACCTGGTCATTATTAACATGGGCGACTGTTGCTCTACACCAATAGTCAACTCCTCCCTGGTTAGATCCGACCACAAACCAATCACCTTGTAAATCCACATCCCTCCCACCCCCTCCCACAAAGGTAACCAACATGAAAAACTTCTCCAAAGCTAACTTTGGGCTCCTAAAAACATAGGTGGCTAACTTCACGGCACCCATGCAAATGGAGAATAGTTGCATGACAGCTGAATCATACACCAATGCACTGTATGAACACGTACACAAATGCATGGATCTTGCCATACCCAATAGAACTAAGATGCTCTCCACTAAAAAGAGGAAGCCAATCTGGTGGTCCCCTGCCATAAAGAAACTCTACAATAGAAGGAGGAAACTGATGCAAAATACGGTGAAGTCCCAAGACTAGAAAAAAACTCCCTTATCAGCCTCAACAAAAAGTTGAGATCCCTCATCAAATCCTCTAAAGCTAGCTATGAAAACAGAATTGCAACAGATAGTAAAGACAACCACAAGGCCTTCTATAGTTATGTAAAGAATCTCCATGGCAATACCCAGATTTGCTCTGAGCTACTGCACAATGGTACTTCCTATACAAAGCCAACAGATATTGCCAATATAATGGCCGACAGATTCAGTGCCAACTTTACCCCTCCCCCCCAAAAAAAGAAAAGTCACTATACCAGTAGATTGCCAGGCACCCAGTATTACTGCTGCACAGCTTAAAAACAGCACTGTCCAAGGCCAAGAATACAGCTTCTATGGGACCTGACAATATCCCTGGCTGTGTTCTACATGAACTACAGAGTGAACTGACACCTTACCTGAGTGTCCTGTTCAATCACAGCCTCACCTCAGGCTTTGTCCCTACCAAATGGTGCACTGCTACAGTCATTCCTCTCCACAAAGAGGAGTGACTACAGACCCTGGCAACTATTGCCCCATTAGCCTGATGAGTCTGATATGCAAAGCTATGGAACACATCATCACAAGACATCTGCAACAGCTGGAAAGTCCACAGAAATACCTCACTAAAAGAATCACAGGCCTAAAGCAGATGCCATATGCTGACCATCTAAAAAAACTCCAGCTATACTCTGTGGCATATCATCTACTCAGAGGCGATCTCTGCTTAACATACAAGGCCATGTCAAACCCTGACCTGTTGGACATGCTCCACTTAAAGAAATCCCAATCCCTCAGAACCACATGCTCCAGGGATCTAAACCTTATCATCACAATGAACAAAACATACTGGAGGGATAGGTTCCTGACCTAGAGACTCCCCATTCTCTGGAATAGACTGCCCATACATGTCAAGCAGAGCGCCTCATTGGCCCTCTTCAAAAGGAACCTTGATGATTGGAAAGGAGATAGGAAATTCACCCCGGGGATCATGTCAGTCAATCTGCTAGACAGGGGCCCAGAGAAGTAAATATTGTGGGAAGAAATATCCAGGGAATTGTTATGGCTAGGCTTGCATAGGCCTTAGAGCCGATAGCCTAGTACCAACCTATGAACCTAATAAACAAGGATATAGGCAATTTCCAAACTCTGGATCCCACAAAGTTTGGTTTTGTGAAGGGTAGATCATGCCTGCTCAACTTGGTCATCTTCTTTGAGCCAATCACCAGAGCTGTGGATGAAGGCAAGATGGTTCATACAGCCTACCTTGATTTAGCCAAGGCCTTTGATACTGTTCCTCACTTAGGAATCATAGAAAAACTCACTAAGCTAGGCATCAACCCCTATATCACTAAGTGGATTGCAAACTGGCTCACAGTTAGAACTCATGGTGTGAAAGTAGCTGATTCCAAGTCACACTGCTGACCAGTCAGGAGTGGAGTCCCACAGGGTTCAGTCCTGGGTACTCTCCTGTTTGGTATCTACTTCTCTGAAGTCCAGGCCAATATGAGGGGACTCTGGCTGACAAAATTCGCAGACAGTTGCAAGTTGGGAGCTATTATTATCTCCCTGAGTGTTGTTGACATCCTACAGAAAGGCCTCACTGAGACCAATGACTGGTGTCAGAACCATGGGCTTAAGATCAATGCCAAAAAATGTGTCGTCATCCCCTTTGGGAAAAACCTAGTTCCCATGAATTACCACGTCGATTGTAGTCCACTGAACACAGAAGGTGTTATAAGAGATCTGGGAACACAGGTTGACAGCAACCTCTCTTTTGACCACCACATTGCCACTGTGGTCAGAAAGTCCTTCTATGTGGCACATCTCATTACTTAGGGTTTTGCATCCAGGAAAAAAGAGGTCATTGTCTCCATCTACTCTTCCCTCATTAGGCCAATCATTGAGTACAATGCACCATTTGGCATGTACCTCACTAAACACCTGCAACAACTGGAGAGGCCACAAAAGTACCTCACAAAGAGGATCCTAGGCCTTAAACACTTGTAATATAAGGACAAACTCAAAAAACTGCAACTATTCTCTGTCTCATATCGCCTACTTAGAGGCGATCTCTGCTTATCTTACATAGCCATGTCTGACCCCCGCTCTGTTAGAAATGCTGCAGCTAAAGAAATCCCAATCACTAAGCACCCAGAGACCTCAACCTCATTACCACAATCAACAGAACATGCTGGAGGGACAGGTTCATAACCCAGAGACTGCCCATGCTATGGAATAGACTTCCCATACATGTCAAGCAGAGCAACTCACTGGTCCTCTTCAAGAGAAATTTTGATGAGTGGATGGGAAATTGAAAATTCACCCCGGGGATCACTCCAGTGGTTCTACTCAATAGAGGCACTGGGAACGAAGGTCAGGTGGCATGACGTCAGGGTAATCCTATGGGCTAGGCTTGTAAAGGCTCCAGTGCCATTAGCCTAGTACACACCTATGAACCTATTTATCCCTTTACATTTTCTTTTTCTGTCTTTTACCCTTTTAGCAACTGAATTCTTTATTTTTCCTTTTACTACCTCCCAGTTTATGTCTTCTTTGTCACTTATTTCAAAATCTTCTTCTATATAGTCTTTATTATTTTTTCTCATCTGATTTTTCTTCTGCTTCTACTACTTCTAAAATGTCTTTTATTTGTTCATTTTCTTTTCTTTCTTTTTTCTTACTGTTATTTTCATTTTTGCAATCCATCCATAAATGTCCAGTTGTGTTACATTTATAACATTTCAATTCACAGTTTTTTGCATTATGTCCCATTTCCCCACAGATATAACATTTTATTTTATAGGTTCATAGGTTCATAGGTGTGTACTAGGCTAATGGCCCTGGAGCCTTTACAAGCCTAGCCCATAGGATTACTCTGGCATCGTGCCACCTGACCTTAGTTCCCAGTGCCTCTGTCGAGTAAAGCCACTGGAGTGATCCCTGGGGTGAATTCTCTATTTCCCATCCACTCATCAAGATTTCTCTTGAAGAGGGCCAGTAAGCTGCTCTGTCTGACATCTATGGAAAGTCTATTCCATAGCATGGGCAGTGTCTGGGTCATGAACCTGTCCCTCCAGCATGTTCTGTTGATTGTGGTAATGAGGTTGAGGTCTCTGGAGCATGTGGTGAGGAGGGAACAGGATTTCTTTAAATGTAGCATTTCTAACAGAGCGGGGTCAGACAAGACTTTGTAAGTCAAGCAGAGATTGCCCCTAAGTAGGCAATATGAGACAGAGAATAGTTGGAGTTTTTTGAGTCTGTCCATATAGGACAAATGGTTAAGGCCTAGGATCCTCTTTGTGAGGTGCTTTTGCCAAATGGAGCATTGAATTCAATGACTGGCCTAATGAGGGAAGAGTAGAGGGAGACAATGAGCTCTTTCTACCTGGATGCAAAACCCTTAGTAATGAGATGTGCCGCATAGAAGGACTTTCCGATCACAGTGACAATGTGGTGGTCAAAAGAGAGATTGCTGTCAACCTGTGTTCCCAGATCACACCTTGTGTGTTCAGTGGACTACCATCGATGTGGCAATTCATAGGAACTGGGTTTTTCCCAAAGGGGATGATGACATATTTTTTGGCATTGAGCTTAAGGCCATGGTTCTTACACCAGTCGGTCTCAGTGAAGCCTTTCTGTAGGATGTCAGCATCACTCGGGGAGTAAATAATAGCTCCCAACTTAAAATTGTCTGCGAACTTTGTCAGCCAGAGTCCTTTTGTGTTGTCCTGGACTTCAGAGAAGTAGATACCGATCAGCAGAGGACCCAGGACCAAACCCTGTGGGACTCCACTCATGACTCATCAGCAGTCTAACTTGGAGTCAGCTACTTTCACACTGTGGGTTCTACCTGTGAGCCAATTTGCAAGCCACCTACTGATATAGGGGTTGATGCCTAGCTTAGTGAGTTTTTTATTATTCCTGGATGGGGAATAGTATTAAAGGCCTTAGCTAGATCAAGGTAGACTGTATAAACCACCTTGCCTTCATCCATAGCTCTGGTAACTGACTCAGTGAAGTCAACCAAAGTTGAGCAGGCATGATCTGCCCTTCACAAAACCAAACTGTATGGGATCCAGAGTTTGGATATTCTATATATCCTTATTTATTAGGTCCATAATGATGCATTCCATAGCTTTGCATATCAGACTCATCAGGCTAATGGGGCAATAGTTCCCTGGGTCTGTAGTTGCTCCTCCTTTGTGGAGACGGATGACTGTAGCAGTGCGCCATTTGGTACAGACAAAGCCTGAGGTGAGGCTGTCATGGAACAGGGCACACAGGTGAGGTGCCAGTTCACTCTGTAGTTCATGTAGAACACAGCCAGCGATATTGTCATGTCCCATAGAAGCTGTATTCCTGGTCTCGGGCATTGCTGTTTTAACTTGTGCAGCAGTAATACTGGGTGCCTGGCAATCTACCAGTATTGTGACTGGTCCCTTGAGGGATGTGAGGGGATAAAGTTGGCACTGAATCTGTCGGCCAATATATTGGCAATATCTGTTGGCTCGGTATAGGAGGAACCATTGTGCAGTAGCTCAGTGCAAATCTCGGTATTGCCTTGGAGATTCTTTACATAACTATAGAAGGCCTTGTGGTTGTCTTTGCTATCTGCTGCAATTCTGTTCTCATAGCTAGCTTTAGAGGATTTGATGAGGGATCTCAACTTTTTGTTGAGGCTGATAAGGGAGTTTTTCAAGTCTTGTGACTTTGCCTTATTCTGCATCAGTTTCCTCCTTCTGTTGTAGAGTTTGTTTATGGCACGGGGCCACTAGATTGGCTTCCTTTTTTTTGGATGAGAGTGTCTTGGTTCTATTGGGTATGGCAAGATCCATGCATTTGTGTACGTGTTTGTACAGTGCACTGGTATGATTTGGCGGATTTTGTTACAGTTACTTATCTAATGTCATTCTTTTCCACACAAAAAAAAAACTTATAGGTTGTCCCCAGTATTTACAACACCCCTATTCCCCCTCCACATTTATCATGCTTGGTATACTGTATGTATATTTTTTTCTCTTTCTATTTTTAACATAATATTACAATCCCAGGCACCAGTCCATAAACCCTTTTTGTCATAAACTTTTGCCATGCCCAGTATTTCTTTACATAAAGCTTTCAAATGTCCTTTCAAAGTCTCTCTTTCTACCTCTATTTGAAATTGTACTGGAATCTTCTTTTTTGTTTACCTGTTAAATGCTTTTATCATGTAAAGACTCCATTGGTTACAATCTCTTTTTTCATATTCTCCAAGAAAATTTTCCATTGTAAAAACAGTCTCAAATATAATGTCACAAAATGATTCTTTGTTGATAAGAATACATTCTCTTACCTAATGTGCTTTTATACCCAAATGAGCTATTAAATTGTCCCACACTTGATACCAGTCCATTTATTTGTCTTCTTTACTTTGAATTCTTACCATGTACTTTCATTTTTTATTTTTTTCTGCTTTCTTTTCTGCTACTCCACTTTTGCCTTTTTTTACTTACTCTGCATATGTTTTCTTTTCCAGCTCATCACTATTCTTCAGGATTGTCTCTCTATCCTCCTTTTGTATTTTCTCCATAATGCCCCAAGGAAACATCTCCTTAATTTACTGGCTCACTCTGCACCACCATTTCTTTTAGTAAATCATCCAATAACCCTGCCAACTGGTGAATTGTAATTATACATTCAACATTTGCTGACTCGTCTCCATAAAACAGGTTTCTTTGAAACATTTCCTCAGAATCCTGCACACATTCTCCAGTCTTGATATTTGATTTCTCCTTCATTCTTTCACTACTCCATCATCACCTTCTCTCAACATCTGCCTCCCTCTTTCTCTGGGCTTCCTTTGTGCTTGGATTGGAAACAGGAAGTGCTCCTGCAAAATGGTTCCCACTCACAACAATGACAAGAAGGGATTCTTTAAGAATTATCATAACATGTTGACATATTTACATTGGGCAGGATTCACGAAGGCTTGCACGGAGTGTAAGAGACGTGTAACACTCCATGCAAGCCTCGCGATCCAGGAACAGCCCTAAACTCCGTGTAAGAGACCAGCTAAAACGTCTCTTACACGGACTGGGTGTGGACATGCTAAATACCTCACTTGCAGCCGAAAGGTATGCAAATGAGGTATATTAGCGATCCATGAAGCAGAAACCAGTCCGTGTAAGAGACGTTTTAGCTGCAGAAATGTACTCAGTTGACAACTGAGTACGTTTCTAAATTCCACAACGGAGCCATGTCAGCTCCAAATAAAGGGTGCATATGTCTGAGGCAGCATGCCAATGGCCAAATATGTGGCCATTGGCAAGGTAACCTGATGCAAAAATATTAAAAATATAATTTTTTAAACCCAGCAGCCCTCACAAGAAACGGGCTGCGCTGTATAAAACCATAAAAAAGAATGTTATAAACCCACAAATGTGGGTTTCATGCAATACATGGAATGACAATGCAGGGACCAGCAGACCAAAAACAACATGGCCACCGTGTAGTGGTTGCTAAGGTGGGAAGCTGAGTCTAAGACATGTAACTAAGCATTAGTAGGCAATCTCATGTAAATGAGGGTTGGGATACTGAATCAAACAGTCACATAGCAAATGAGCACAGTCTGAGTAGTGTAAGAGATACATAAGGGGGAGGAATAGAGTAGGAGATAGGTGACATCACAGGGGGGAATGGTAGAAAGAAATGCAGTTCATTGGAGGTCAGTGTAACATGACAGATGACAGAACAAATCAGAGAAAGCTGCAAACCACAACCAGGAAACAAAAGTGCGTATAGACCAAAAACCTCACTCTAGAATACTGCGAAACGTTCAACAGGTGCAAAAGTGCAAACAGAATCTTTTTGCAATGTAACCAAAGTTCAAAAAATTCTCGCCAAAGTAGTAGCAAAATAATGGACATAAAATCTTTATTCCACAGACACGAACCAAACTCCAACACAAGCGCTTTCGCCCGTTCGTAACGGGCTTTTTCAAGTGTGATTTCTTTACACAACAGATCTTACTTATATATGCTGAAATGCGTTGCATTTTTACATTAATTGATTGAATAATTAATCAATCATTTGGTTAATCAACCATGCTTTCCATTTTAAAAAAATATGTACGTTTAAAAATTAAATATAAAAAACTGATTAAATATATACATTTAATACATCAATGAAAAGTGTATGTTAAAATAATGATGATGTGATACATTACATTCTGATACATTTAATAATGAAAATCTGCTTGAAAACACTTCCTGATGTTACCTCCCCTCAAAAATTTAACATGACAACTGCGTTAGATCTCATCTTTTGTACTACATGTTAATTACAACGTAGTTGTGTGGAGGTTGTACATAATGCTTTCCAAATAGTTAAAATAAAATTTTACATATTGCAATATATAAAAAGTAAACTTAGAAATTTGAATGTTAAGTAATGAAATTGTTACATTCTGTAAAGTTTACCTTGCAAGTAAGTGTTCTAACCATTTAAGGTTTAGAACCAAATATAAACATGTATATGCTTCAACAAAAGTGAATATTCAATAAATATTAAATGCCAAACAGTTTTAATACTGAATATATATTGTAGTCAGTTTATAATAATGAAAAAAATCTTAAAAGCATGTGCCTTGGTGATAAAACATCAAAAAATGTGTATGTAAACAAGGACTTCAAATTCATAATTTACCTTGTTTATCCTTCAGAATACAAGCCAAACTGGTTCCATAATTTAAACCAAGGCGTCTGGTGGCATCAAGCCTAAGCTGCCAAATAAGTTCTTTGATGCTCAGAGCATTTTTCCAATCACCACCCCTCTTATCACAAAGTGCCCTGTCCAAGACAAAAAAGCGAATAGACATGTTGGTACAATTTTGAGAATGCTTAACAAAAGCATTTGTCTCCTTTTTTATTTTAATGTCGTTCATGTGCTCATATATCCTATGTCTAAACTCTCTTTCTGTTTTGCCAACATAAAATGATAAACAATTTTGGCAAATTCCTAGATATACCACTTTAGATGAATTACAGGAAAAGTATTCTTTTGATGTAATAGTGATGTTTCTAGAAGGAATAGTGATTTTGTCACTGTTTATAATAAACGTACATTGATGGCATCTGCCACATGCATAAGTGCCCTTTCTTTTGGTCACTGTTTTAGTTGCTAAAATGTTGTTAAAACTGGTTTTAGTTTCAAAAATGCCCTTCAAGTTAATGCCCCTTTTTCTGACAAAAGAGATTTTATTGGGAAACATGTTAGCAAATTCATCCTGCATATGAACAATAGGCCAAAGATTGCCTGCTGTATTTTCAATGAAAGCTGCGTCCTGCGAATATGTATATATGAAATTGCTGCCACAATTGTCTTCAAATTTGTTCTGCCTCATAGGAATAACCGCTTTAACCCCTAAAAGTGGCGGAAAATGTACATCTCTTTTTCTCAAAACCTCACCAAGGATGTCCTGAAAAAATTCATCAGAATACCCTCTGTCAAGAAAAGAGTTCCTAAGGAATTCTATCTCCTCAAAAAATAGTTCTTGTGTGCTACATATTCTAGAGGCACGCACCAGTTGTCCCTTAATGATGCCCCTCTTAACATGTAAAGGGTGTCCACTGCTAAAATGTAAAAAAGAGTTGCAGTGCGTCTTTTTTCTGTATATTTGGGAAATAAAACCAACATTGTCAGATTTTTTAGTAAGTTGAATATCCAAATAATGTAAAGTTCTCTCATTTATTTCATAAGTGAAACGTAAGAAGTTGGTGGTTCGAGTTAAATAATTCATGAAATCATGAAAGTCCACTTCAGAGCCTGCCCAAAAAATGCAAATGTCATCCAAAAATCTTCTGTAGAAGCTGATGTATTTGCTCCATTGGGTAGAATGAATAAATTGTGTCTCCCATTTACTCAAGACAATGTTTGCATAAGAAGTAGCACATGGGGCCCCCATGGCCACCCCACTCTTTTGCTTAAAGAACTCCCCATTAAAGAATATAAAATGATTGTTCAAAATTATTCTCATAAACTCAAGTATATTGTTGACCATACAATTACTGAGGCCAGATTCCATACTTATTGCCTCACCAAACCAGTCTAAACCCTGCTCATGAGGGATGCTAGGAAATAAGTCAATGATATCTATGGTGACCATATATAGACTGGAATTGTCCATACTTTGATCTAAACTACTTAGAAATTCCCAGGAGTCCTTGCAGATATATTTTAACTTTGCTACATAGCCTTTTAATTGAACATCTACAAATTTACTAAGTGGTTCAGTTATTCCACCCGCACCGGAGACTATTGGGCGGAATTTCAGTGGGGTTAGCCCCTTGTGGACCTTGGGGATGCCAAATAAAATTGGGGTTTTAGGTTTGGAAACAGTCAGAAAGTTGTATGTTTTTTCGTCAATGAACCCCTGCATTAACAAATCATATAGATAGTCCTTGATTTTTGCAAGTGCAATATTAAGTTCATTTAAAGAAATGGGTTCATATGTTTTCGTGTCCTGTAAAATGTTACGCATATACTTATCATATTCCAACTGTTTCATCAGTATAATACCACCCCCTTTATCAGGCCTCATAACCCTGATGCTTTCATCTTTAATTTTGTCTACAATAACCTGTAATCTATGAGGAAAATTAGTAGAATGTTTAGTGTTTTTGCTTTTAAAGTAATCCCTTAGACTTTTTTCAATGAGTTCCTCAAACAACTGTAGTTTGGGATGAGTAGGAGGATTGAAAGTGCTGCTTCTACAGAGCAAATGTTCTCCCTGGGGTTGATTTTTAAAGAACACCTTTAAATTGAGGTTTCTTATAAACAGCTTTAGTTCAATTAGCAGTTTGGGCAGATAACTTGTCCTATGTGGCACAAATTGCAGTCCCTTAGTGAAAAGTTCAAAAAATGTTTCAGTGATCTGTATGTCAGTATAGTTGTATATTTTAAAACCATGTAAGCTATTAATGCTACAAGTTCCTTCCTCACATGTTACTAGGGATTGTAAAATTTGATTATGTTCTGAAGATATAACATGAATTATCGTCTTTTCCCCCAGGCATTCTGTTGAAATTGGTTGGATTTCACCCATGATCTGCCCTGGGGTATCTGAAAACCCTGTTGGTCATAATTGTTTCCCTTTTGCGCTAGCCTTTCACTCCTCCTGGGCATGTTAGAATATTCATATCCCTCATTTGACGCCTGATTCAACCTGTTGCCTGTCTCTTCTAAATTTACATTTCTTTTAAACCCTGGTACTGGGTAAGCCCTACTTTCACTATATTCAGCCAAGTCCCTTTCCAATTTCTTGGCTTTTCTGTCCAGAACCTTAAAGCAATGTTCATCTACCTCTTTAAATGTGTCATTGTATTTCTTTTTAAAACCAGTAAATTTCTCATCCTTGATAATATTTTCATGCAAGGTGTTCAATTCATTTAAAATAACATTTCCTTTGAAAGCATAATCTTCAAACATAAGCTTTAATACTTCCAACACCAGTTTTGTTGAATAATTCAGTTAATTTTGAGTGTAAAGCAGAGCCTGCACATGCATTGTTAGGATATCTATAACATCGCAGCCCCTTGGGCACGCGTTCCACTTTTATACATTCATTCAAATAATTGATTTCGAGCTGCGTGTTTTTATAAGAATATAACTTGTTTTTAAAAAGTTCAAATTTGTTTTCCAATTGCTCAAAACGAGTATTGGTATTACGAACGGGCGAAAGCGCTTGTGTTGGAGTTTGGTTCGTGTCTGTGGAATAAAGATTTTATGTCCATTATTTTGCTACTACTTTGGCGAGAATTTTTTGAACTTTGGTTACATTGCAAAAAGATTCTGTTTGCACTTTTGCACCTGTTGAACGTTTCGCAGTATTCTAGAGTGAGGTTTTTGGTCTATGACAGATGACAGACACAGATCATGGAAAGAGGTGTGCCACTAGATAAGTCAGGGAAAGTCAAGAAATGGAAGGTGTGCACTGTTACTTACACCAAAGTTTCTTTACATGCATGATGAGTTTGGAAATTTTGTATGGGAAAATTTTTTTTTTTTTCCTTTTTTTTTTTTTGGGTTAAATTTTCCCCCTTTTTTTTTAATCAAATGTTTTAAAGACCTTTTTTTTAAAATTTACAATCTTTTTTTTTTTCCTTTTTTTTATTTCCCTTTTAAAAAAAAAAATTTTCCATTGAAAAACACTCAAATATAATGTAAAAAATGATTCTTTGTTATAAGAATACATTCTTTAAAATTTTTTATAAAAGGGCTATTAAATTGTACATTGATAAGTCCATTTATTTGTTTTTTTACTTTGAATACCATGTACTTTCATTTTTTTTTTTTTTGCTTTTTTTTCCCCTTTTGTTTTTTACTTACTCTGCATATGTTTTTTTTTTCCAGCTCATCACTATTCTTCGGGATTGTCTTCTATTTTTTGTTTTTTCCCCAAATAAGGAAACATCCCCTTTAAATTTCCACTCTGCCCCACCATTTCTTTTGAAATCACCCAATCCCCTGAACTGGTGTTGTAATTATCATTCAACATTTGCTGACTCATTATAAAACAGGTTTCTTTAAAATTTTAGAATCCTCCAAAAAGTCTTGATATTTGATTTCTCCTTCATTCTTTTTATCATTTCTCTCAACATCTGTTTTTCTCTGGTTCCTTTGTGCTTGGTTTAAAACAGGGTTTTAAAAAGGGTTTACAACAATGACAAAAAGGGGATTCTTTAAGAATTATCATAACATGTTGACATATTTACATTGGGCAGGATTGGGCCCGGAGTGTAAGATGTAACACTCCATGCAAGCCTCGCGATCCAGGAACAGCCCTAAACTCCTTAAGAGAAAAAAACGTTCACGGACGGGGCGGGGATAAAAATACCTCACTTGCAGCAAGGATGCAAATGAGGTATTAGCGATCCAGAAGCAGAAACCACCCTGTAAGGGGGTTTTAGTGCAGAAATGTACTCAGTTGACAACTGAGTCGTTTCTAAACCCCAAATGGAGCCATGTCAGCTCCAAAAAAAGGGGTGCATATGTCAGGCAGCATGCCAATGGCCAAATATGTGGCCATTGGCAAGGTAACCTGATGCAAAATTTTAAAAAATATAAACCCAGCGCAGCCCGCAACCTGCGCTGTATAAAACAAAAAAAGAAGGTTATAAACCCACAAATGGGGGTTTTTATGCAATACATGGAATGACAATGCAGGGACCAGCAGACCAAAAAAAATGGCCCCCGTGTTTTGCTAAGGGGAAGCTGAGTCTAAGACATGTAACTAAGCATTAGTAGGCAACCCATGTAAATGAGGGTTAGGATACTGAACCCAAGTCACATAGCAAATGAGCACAGTCTGAGTAGTGTAAGAGATACATAAGGGGAGGAATAGAGTAGGAGATAGGTGACATCACAGGGGAATGGTAGAAAGAAATGCAGTTCATTGGAGGTCAGTGAAAAGACAGATGACAGACACAGATCATGGAAAGAGGGGGCCACAGATAAGCAGGGGAAAGTCAAGAAATGGAAGGTGTACACTGTTACTTACACCAAAGTTTCTTTGGGCGGCAGCGGGGGGGCAGGCCTGAAGGGCCGGGGGGCATGTGGGGGGAACCTGAGCATGTGGGGCTGTTGGAAAATGTAACCCTTTTTGGGGCGGGGGCGTGTGGGGACTGAGCATGTTGGAGGCTGTTGGCAGCTTAACAGTGTTTGCGGGGTGGGTTTTAAGAAAAAGAGTTCTGAACCGTGTGCTGTGGTGCCACTGTGGCTGTTTCTGCTGGTATCCCCTTGCCCCCCTGAGGACACAGAAAGGAAAAAGGAAGCAACAGAATTAGTAGGAAGCTAGCGGGGAAATACTGCTGAAGCTAGGGTGAAAAAATTAGAAGCAGGCAATTACACAGGCAGAATAGTAGCCCAGCCCAGCACTTAAAACTCTGCAAACAGCAGTGCAGGATGTTTCTTTTAAGAGACACTGCAAGACAGGAGTAAGCTATAGAAGTGAAAACTGAAAAGCTAACTCAGAGCAGAAATGTTAGGGGCTGCCATAGCTGTCATAATGAGACATAGGCGACTTGCTGAGGGTGGTGACAATGCAGATGGTGCCAGACAACCCACAGTGAGGAGAGGAGAAGAGTGTACAGGCCCAGGGTCACCTACCAGGGTTACATGAGCTGGAGATAGTAGAGGCTATAGAGTGGACAGAGAGCTCCTGCAGCAAATTGTTGAGCTGTGCAGGCCACGCCTCACAAAAGAACCAACAGAGGGAACCCATCCCAGTGGAAACCAAGGTATGTGTTGGCCTAAGAATACTAGCAACAGGTACCTTCCAGAGACCAACTGGTGTTTGATGGGGATATCACAGGCATCAGCCTCCAGGGTACTGCACCAGTTCCTGGATGCCATGTCAGCACATGTCGGTGATCATGTATTTTTCCCCCAATGCCCGTGAGGTATTGGCCAGCAATATCTCTCTTCCAGCAAATGGGAATACCCTGAGGTAGTGGGTGCAATAGACTCCCGAAATCCATCAAAGCACCACCCGGTGAGCGGGTAGGGCCTACATTAACGCAAGGGTTTCCCCCTCCATCAACTGCCAGGTCTGTGTGATGCCCAGGGCATAATAATGAATGTGGGGCTGGCTGCCCTGGGAGTACCATGATTCCCACATCTGGCATTTGGCTGTACCAGACATTTGCCAATGGGGACATCCCACAGGACACCTAGTGGGGATGCAGGTTATGCACTGGAGCCGTGGCTGATGACACCCATCAGAAAGCACACACACCTGAACAGGAATGCCATAATGAGGCACATGCCCCCGTAATGTAATAGAGCTGTGTTTGGGCTGCTCAAGTCACGGTTCCGTGTCTGGACACATCTGGTGGAGCCTTGCAGTACACACCAACTACATGTACCCAAATTGTCATGGTATGTGCTATGCTACATAATATGATCTTGCAAAAACAGCTGCAGCAGGACCAGCATGGGGCTGGGCCAAACAGCCCCCCACCATTGCCAAGGCCATCACAGGCAGAGCGTGACTCGGAGGAGGAACAACCTGAGCCTGCCCCAGTAGGCAGAAGGAGGCGTGCCCAGTATGCCCTGGCCTTGGCAAAGAGGCAATGCATAGCACATACACTGGCTCAGTAGGAACCCTGGGAATGATCCCCCTCTGACTCAAAATAATAACGGGGATGCCTAAAATGACATGACCTGCTCACAAACATGTACAGGAGTGTAATATGCATCCGACAGAGGCAGCCCTGCAGCACCACCTGAGGCATGAATGCCATGTGTTAAGTAATGTAACACCATGTACTATATGCACACCTGAGGACCCTGACTAACATCCACCCTCACCAAGCATGAAGCCACAAAATAAAATGGGATGATCAATTGCAATAATGGCTGAAGTAATGCAGTTAGTAAAAGGGGGAGCCAATGTGTTTCACCCTGGGAAGACATGCGAGCATGACATGATGCACCACCTGCTAGGGGTGTGCACCTATCATTCCACCCCCATGGATACTGACAAAGGCTGTCAGTACCCACAGCATGCCCTGAATAGGTAAGTCTCAAAACACAAACCCACCTTCATAGGTACCACAAGGGATAGGAACCTAGATGTAATGCTACCCAATGCCAGAAGTCTAAACAGCAAGATGGGGCAGTGTAAATGCACACAGTATGGAGAATGTGATACCAGTCCTGTAATAGAAAACTGGGTCAAGGCTCACATCAGCACCCTAACACTACCGGGTTTACACCTCATACTGTGCTGTACAGCCACAAAACATGGAACAAGCTAAAAAAGGAGGGTGACTAGCAATAAATGTCAAGGATAACCACACCCCCATGTTGGTACCACAACAAGAAGCAGCATGGATTAGCCATGGTCAAATAAATGGCTAAAACCCCCCCAGTATATAGCCTGCTGCAGACTACTGTCCTAATACCAGGAACTGCACCTGGCCTATGTTGGAATACATGAATATATCAAGCCCCCCAAACCACATTATATTGCTTGACTGAAAATACCCAGACAAACACTGGGAGCATTATACTAGCACCAACACAGTAGGAGAAAAGTTCCCAGAATCCATAAACCAAAATGCCCAGGAACAATGTACCACTCCCACAAGAGGGGTAAGCATACTGGATGTGATAATCGGCAACATGGGTACTGGATGGCAAGATGAGAAGTGTATCCCTCACTGGTAAGACCAGACCATAGAGTAATCACACTGGATATAACATCCTAACCACAGTCCCTGGCCAGAAACCACAGTGAAAACATGTGTAAAGCATGGGTTGCACCCTCCAAACTGATGGGAATCCTTTAAAGGCCCTGTGCAGGTGCAGAATATGGGACACACCACAGAACCTGTTATACAGGCATTCCATGAACACAGCCAGGAATGCTTGGATTATGCAATCACAAATAACAACAAGACACAATGCCATACACAGGCATCTGGCATGCTGGACTCCAGCCATTACCAAACCATGCAAGAGAATGAGGAAGCTACACATGATAGAGCAAACATAAAAAGGGAAGTAATCACTGATCAGTAGTATGGCAATAAATATGTCCACACATACAATCCACTAAGGCCAGCCACAACAAGTAGAATCTGTGAATCCAGAGGCAATGTGACACCTCCCCCAAGTACACAGACAACCAACCCCCCAATAAATACAAATATATGTGAAAATGCAACCATGTATCCAAACCAGAGGTGAGCTCCCCAACTCAGTACTGTCAAAACTAGTCAGGAGGAGAAGGTAACCACAACACCACAAACCCAGTCCCACATAGACCTACAACTGTAAACCAAACACATAAACACAGAAAAATTCCCGGGGGCCCCTAATTACAAACACCCACACCAACAGAGCCTCCAAAGCAGATCACAAGCAACCACAACCTCCAAACATAGCACATGCAACACATAGTACACAAAGCTGGTGTGCCAAACAGTCACAGGCCAGAAGGAGAAACAACATGCCTGATACAGTTGTAATAGGTGTCTGTATAGGCAGACACCTGCCCACTCACCAGACTGAACAAGGGAAAGGGTAAGTAAGCTGCCTGTAGGCTCCCACAAAATGCCACATAACACAAGTAGGTCACCCCAAAGCAAGCAGAAATATGATGCACTAAATGTCCATGCTGGTGTGAATGACCTGAGATGTACCTCCCGGGCTACATGAAAAGAGACATGGATGACCTCTGAGTATGTACCTATGACACTGGCTGTGCAGCATCCAACCCTCACCAAGAATGATGCCACAGTACAAACACAGAATGATCAGTTTAACAGTGGGTTACAGCTGTCAGTCCAAGAGGGTCTAATGTCTGTCTGCTTGAGATGTCATGCATGACAAGCCATGCTGCTGTTCCAGGGATGGCTTGCACCTGTTACCCGGGGGATACTGGATAAGGCCTTTGCCACCTCCATAGACCCTGTAGGAAAGGGCCCAAAAAGACTACCCACCACCCTAGAAAACATAAGTGGTAGAAACATAAGGGTAATGCTGACCAATGCCAGATTTTAAACTGCAATATGCATGCCCTGAGGCACTTCCCAGTATGGAGAACATGATGTCTGTGAACGGGTGCTGCAAGCCTAGTGAAGCACACCAGCACTACCAGGTTATACCACATATCATGTTTATGGCCCCAACACCTGGACCAAAACATCAAAGGGGGGAGTATCCATATGCAGCACAGACACCCATATGGCCAGGTAACTGACAATGCACAAAGCAGGGAGACCACCCATGTGCACCTAATGTAGTAAAAACTGCTGTACAGTCTGTAGCATGCGACAGACCACACTCCACACAAGAACCCCACCCAGACATCCTGAAGACACTGGACAGTATGAATGTCCCACCAAATACCAGACAAGGTCCCACAAATTACCACATAGGTGGTAAACCATTATGTATGCAAGGAGTAATCAGGGACCTAGGGACACAAGTCAGTAACCTGTCATGTGACACTCACAATGCCAATGTGGCTAGGAAGATGTCATATTGGACACCGATCATGAAAGGATTCACATCTACATCAACAGAGGTCACTGTCCCCACTGTTCCCTTATCAGACCCATAATCTAGTACAATGACTCATATGGGATGTACCATTGACACCTGCAGGGGAAGACCTCAAAGGTACCCCACCAAGAGGAAAAAGGGGTGAAATATATGTCATATGCTGCCTGGCTGTAGACACCCCAGCTGAATGCAGTCACAACTGCCTACACAGAGGCATTGTATGTCTGTTGTACAAGGCCATGTCCAACACAGGAGTAATGGACATGCTCCACCACGGGAAATCAAAGCCTTTGGGAGCTGTGAGAGTGACAGATGTAAACCTCAACACATAATGAAAAAGGATGTGCGGGGGGGACAGAAACAAACCCCAGGGGCCCCCCACCCCCAGAAACGGGACCCCAACCCATGTTGGGCGGGCCCCCTCACTGCCCCCCCTCAACAGGAATATTGCCTAGTGGATGGATGATCAATGTAACTGGGGGTCTTCACTGTGTCATGCCAGACAGAGGCACAGTAAAGAAATCATAAATGGCCAAAAAGAAACATAGAAAGGGGGTGGTGAAAGACACACACACTCTGGCTAGGCTTACTAATGCCCTGGGGGATAGCCTAGTATAAACCCCATGAACCTATGAAGATACAAATTGTACAGGACACTAAGGATAATCACAAGGCTTACAACTGATGGTAGGAACCATGTTGGGAATTCACAGATATGCTCTGAATCACACAGATATTACAAACAACATACCAAACACACACACAATTGAAAATACAACCTGACAGGTGCAAAAACCCCCCAGTGCAAAATATCTATCCCAGCACACTGCTGGTCCCCTGACATTGCAGATGCTGAGGTAACAGCCATCATCTGCAAAGCAAAACACACAGCAGAAAAGGTATGTGATGGTGTCCTGGGCTGAGGCCAACATGGACTCCAAGAATAATGGAATGCCAAATCACACTACTGCCCAATGTCAGCCTTACCACAGGATATGTACCCAAAGAGCAGTGTACAACAACAGTGGCCCTTCACAACAAAGGTGTTGCCTGAATGGATACTGCAAACTACCACCCCAGGATCCTGACAAGCTTGGTCTGCACAGCTATGGAAAGGATCAGGTACCGACAAAGCTTTTGGGGGACCTACTGAACGGGACCCTACCAGTGTGGCTGTGTAATGCAGATCCTCCCCCTAAACATGTTTGACCCATTTAAAAAGCATTAAGGTCATTGATGGGGGCAATGTGGTCCAAAAGCGTAGCTGGACCGCAATGCTTCAGAAATACCCTAAGTTCAGTATGGATATGTTCACCAGCTTAAATATAAACCCCTATGTCAGTAGAGGGGCAAACCAGACCAAGGACAGAACTGACATGGTCAGACATGTTTCCATGTCAGACTACAAAGCAGATATGAGTGGCATCCCACAAGGTTTGGTCCGGGGAAATTCTGTATATATGTCCCATAGGAAAGGCCAACATGGAAGGACTGTGACTGAACATGTATGCAGGGGAGTACAAACAGCCCACCATATCCGACCCCCAGCTGACACAAGCAACCCACAAAGGGCCACCTAAAACAGACAACTGGGCCATAGCCATGTCAGCAAGCTAATTGCAGAACTTTTATAGACAACCACCGTGGATATACCGTAAGTGCCCAAAAATTACCTCCCAGGTGTTAACCCATTACCTAACATGTAATGGAGACCGGGGGAAAAAGGTGATAGATATCCTGCATTGGACAAACATGTGGCTGTAGTGTTACAGAAACCCATATACCCACCAATCATGAAGGTTGTCAGATGTAGATAAGGGAGGTCACTGTGGCTCTGCAGTCATCCTTCATCAGCGCACAATTGACTACAATAGCCCCTGTGGGATATACCTCAGCAGACACCTCCATCAACTGTAAAGTCCACAACAGTACCCCACCAGGAGTAAAAGAGCATGAACAGATGCCATGTGTTGCCTGATTAAACAAACTGCAGCCCCACACACTGCCATACTGCCCAGCTACAGGCAAGCTGTGCCTGATGTATGAAGCCATGTCCAACCTGGAATCAATGAACATGCTGCACCTTGTACAATCTGAATGGCAGTGAGCTATGAAATGAGAGACCTGAACCCCAGCACTGACAAAAAGGACAAGCTGTACAGAATGATCCATAACACAAAAGGGCACCCCACTCTTCAGTAAACCCCGTACGGGTTTCCAGAGAGTCACATCGACCCCCCTCAAGAGGAACCCTGATGAGTGGATGGGAGATGGTAGGCAACCCTGGGTATCACTGTTATGTCAGAGGAAACGGAGGCACGGTATACTAACCATGACATATGTCATGGCAAACTCCAGTTACAATGTGTGTCGAAGGACAAACACACCCTGTGACTAGCATCAGAAATGGCCTAGGGAACATCGCTAGTGTTTGCCAATGTCCCCCCCATGTTGTGGAATACACTACCAATGTTGGAAAAGCCTGGTGTAGGTAGTCCATATCTGAACATAATGCAACATGGTCATATGTGCACAACTGGCCCCTACACAGTCTGTTGTGCGCACTATGAAGATGTCAAGCAGTGATAGGACTAAGGCCCAGGATACTGTCCACCACAGTGAAAGTACTGAACCAGTACACTATATGGTACTACAGTGTTAGGTCATTATAAAAGGGATGTTGAAACTGTTGCAAAGTATCCCATGCAACCCCTGCAGGCACAGTATAATCCCTGTTGTGGCAGACACGGGTTGGCCATTTAGTACACAACATGACACCCAACACACAACCATAAACGTGAGATATTGTTGAAGTTCACACACCCCAAATATGGGGGGATTTCAGAGTTCAACATATGGAAAGCTCACACTGGGCATCCGACACTTTGATAAATGAGGCATATGTCAGACAACATGCCATGGAAAGGCTGAACTGGGCATGCTCACACACTTAGGCCATATCTCCGTTTAGCAGTTGGCCACACATATCTGGTATTTTTGTCTTTCCAGGAACCAACCACAACACAGCAATCTGCCCAGTGCACACAGTAAATGACTACAGAGACATAAGTGATATAGTGGACCCCTCATATGCAAACATCTTCCACAGATACACAAGTTTTTCATAGGAACAGGGAATGCTAGGGCAATAAAGACCTGAAAACAGAAACAAAAAATATTGTGCATCTGACAATTAACATATGGGTGTAGAGGTCAATACTAGGCTTGTTGCCCTAGGGAATGACAGCTCAGCCAGAGTGTGCTTGGCATCTGCATCCCCAGTACAGTAGGCTACTGTGCCACTGTAAAGTAGGTCACAAAGGCAACATGTGAGGCTAGTGAGCTGTGCCTCTGTCAAGCAGGGGCACAGTGGAGGTCCCGGGGTTTTGAATGTGCAAGCCACAGCCATGTTGTGGTGTGTGCTGGAAGGGGGTTGCTGAGGATCTCAAACAGTAAGTTTCAATAACAGACTGAGGGAGCCCTATCTGCATTTCTGGACAATTCCACTGTCAACACTGTGTTGTAATGATTATGTGGAATGAAGGGGTCAACTGTTCACAGATGTCCCCCCTCTGTGGGCTACAGCTCTGCAATGTATTAGCTCACTCTGTCTTTTGGGAGCTCATATATGGCTGGTGTACACCTGACAGGTGTCTTGTTGGGGACACATGGGTATATGTGGGATAGCATGATCAATGAAAACCCTTACACATGCTCATAGAATGCAATTGTCAAGGATTATGCTGAGTGGCCAGTATAGTCCCCAGCATGGGTCCTTGAAGTTTCCACCCCAGTCTTCACAAGTGTAGAGTCTGTTTTAAATACAGTTTGTGTGCAGTGACAACCTTGCCTGGGGTGGGGAGGGGATATGGATGTCCAGGGAAAGGTGGGTATGGTCAGATATCAACAATGGTGGTCTACCTCTGGTGTGGAACAGTGAGTACCCATGTTGCAGATGGACAGGTGAAATTTGTATTCCCCATGTGGCTGTGGTGTGTGGTTCTGCCATAGCACATGGACCCAAAAATTTGTAGTGGCTGTGGGGTGGGTAGGGGCCCTGAGTATTTCCCACACACAATATGCCTGTACCTGATGTTAACAACGGGAATGGTGAAACCCCTGCATATGGCACTGTTCCCGGGGAAGCAAGTGTGTGTCCGGGATGGGGGTGTTTTCTACTGGTTGTGTTGTGTGTTACAGGTCCTGTGGTCACAAAGCATGGTATAGAACATAACCTGCCAGTGCGATGTGCATATCTGACCCGGGGAAGGTGGCTGCAAATGCATATATATCCCCCACCTGACAGGTAGTACTAATGTACATACCTCTGTAGAAAAAAGATGTCAGCACCCTATAAATACTGCGGGGCAGAACAGATGCCCAGAAATTTGGATAGTGCTCCTAATCGCCCCCTCAAGTGTCATAATATTTAGGTAGGGGTTTGAATCCTGCAAATGCTCAGTGTGGGGGTGGGTAGGGGGGTTTTGTGTGGGGAAAGGTTGTGAGAGAAATGCCCCTTTGGGCAACTGGGAAAACACACTACGGGATGCACTTTCCCCTTTTCTAAACACTGATGATGTCAGCACCCTATTACAGCGGGGAAAAACCTCCCATTTGGAATAGCTCAAGGGTTCCTTTTGAGTGTCATAACATAGTTAGGTGGGGGTTTGAATCCTGCAAATGCCAGTGTGTGGGGGGGGTTAGTGTTTTTCAAGCTGTATGAAAAAAATTTCCCCTTTTGGCAACTGGAGAAACACTACAGGATGCACATTCCCCTAAACACTGATGATGTCAGCACCCTATAAGAAAGCAGGAGAAGGAAACCTCCCAGTAATGGGCCCTTGCAATGTGTCTCTGTCAAAAATAGTTAGGTAGGGTTTGAATCCGGGCTCAGTGTGTGTGGGGGGTTAGTGTGGGGCAAGCTGTTGAGAAATGTCCCTTTTGACAACTAGGAGAACTACAGGATGCACTTCCCCCTTTCTAAACACTCATGATGTCAGAACCCTATAAGTACAGCAGGAGAAGGAAACCTCCCAGTAATGTAATGGTCTCTAAGTGCCCAGTGTCATAACATAGTTAGGTAGGGTTTGAATTGCAAATCCCAGTGGGGGAAGTCTGTGGGGAGATGCCCCTTTTTGGCAACTGGAAACACTACAGGATGCACTTTCCCCTTTTCACTGATGATGTCAGCACCCTATAAGTACAGCAGGAGAAAAACCTCCCAGTAATAAAAAGTCCCCTCTGCTAATGCTCCAGTGTCATAACATAGTTAGGTAGGGTTTGAATTGAAATGGCATGTGTGTGTTTTGGATGGGGTTGTGTGGGGCAATTCTGTATAAAAAAATGTGTTTTTTGGCAATCGGGAGATCCCCTACATGATGCACATTACCCTTTCAAACATGATGATGCAGCACCCTATAATACAGCTGGAGAAGAGACACTCCAGTAATCAGAATAGCATCAATGTCTCTCTCAAACATATTTAGGTAGGGTTTGAAACTGCAATGGCAAGTGTGTGTGTGGATGGGGGGAGTTGGGGGGCATTTCTGTATAAAAAACATGTTAGTTTTGGCAATCAGGAATCACAAGATGCACATTCCCCCAAAAACTGATGATGTCAGCACCCTATAAGTACAGAGGGGGGAACCTCAGTAATCTGAATAGTGCACCTTGGGCTCTCTCCTGTTGTGACAGTTAGGTGGGGTATAAACCTGAAAATAAAGTGTGTGTGTGTGTGTGGGGTAGTGTGTTGCAAGTGTAGAGAACAGATTTTTGGCAAATCTAAAATACACCAGATGCTGCATTTTCCCCCCAGTAAACACAGGGATGTCCCCCCTATACACAGCCAAACAGGGCTACCCAGTAATCCCAATAGGGGCCCTGCTACTGGGTCTTTTACCTTTGTAAATACAGATTATTTTTTGGAACCCCCTGCCAGGTGGTTTGTACAATATGACCTTGTGTGGGTTTTTGGGTAAAAATGCATGCCTTTTAAACCAGAAATGGTTGCACATGATGTATGTGTGGGGAACACATAAATACCTGTGACCTAGGTTCCCAGGGAAAATGTAGTGGATAAATGTATTTGTATACCAATATGACTGTGTCTAACTGGCAGGGGGAAAGGGTTTGTTTTATACAGTGGGGGTTTATATGGTAAAATACCTACAGCGGGGGATAAAATCTGGTCTGGGCCATATAGTCAAATGTATTTGATGACAGGTGCTGCATGTTCCCACCTTTTTGGGAGTGGTCATTTTTTCCACCCAAATTTAGTGACCACATGCTGGGAACCCTTAACTAGTGTGTTGTAGCTACAGTAATGCTCACCCCAATGTTTGGCTGGATGCAGTCCAGCCATAAAAGAATTCTTGAGACTGCGCCAGTTTTTATGGAGGATAGGTGGTTTCCTGTGTATGGGAGGGTTGTGTGTGCCAGGCTATGAACCAGAGGCAGTCCACACACTGTTAGCTGCCCTGATAGGCCCTGATGCTTTTTGCTGTGCCAACAACCTGGGGTGTGTATCTGTGGTGCCTTGGGATACCACCCCTGTCCATGTGTGTTACATGTGTGGGGGGACAGGCATGGTTTAGGCATAACCTCAGTGATGGGTTCACCTGTGAGCCATGAATCAGGATCTGGTACTGCACAGACATTGCAGTTCACCCTGCTGAGGACAGTGTCCCAGCATCTTGCAGGGACACTGCTGGTGTTGTGTAGCCCCTGTTAGTGTCCTACCTGTGTGATACCCGGAGGTGGTTTTAATCCATGCCTGCAGCAAAGGCAGTATGTGTGTATCAAGGGCCACCAAATGGCATGGGTGTCACGGGAAGTGCCCTTGCACATCATTGTGGCTTCCTAGCATGTAAGCACATTGACAGGGGATACCCTATGAATGACATTGGAGGTGAGCAGAATGTAGAAAAAAACCCTTCCTACATATGTGGTAGCATACCTGGTGAGGGTATGTTTGGGAAAAGATCAGGCTCATACTGGCCCGTGCCACATGCTGGGGATCCTTCTATGTTCCCTATCATGTAGTCCAGGGAGGTTTTCTCAGGTCACCATAGTGGCATGGTCCTTTAGTCATATGTGTCCATGCCTCTGACTGACCTGTATGCATTTTTTGTGGTGGACCATAGTGCCCCAGGCATATCACTGTGACCTTCACCAGTACAGCCTGTTGAGTGGGACCCCATGCAGCACCCAAGAAGGTACCTGAAAATCTGTAGCAGGTGTGTTGTGTAGCCCCACAGGCTGTGAGTGTGGCACAGGATGTGTGTGCCATGTGTATGTGCCCGTTCCAACATATGCCTTTTGCCAGCTGCGGAGGTGTGTGATGCTCAGGCAGGATGCTATTCTGAGTCCCCATTGCCCCCGTGTGTTCAGCATGCTGTCAGTGGGTCTTGTAAATGGGATTGTAGTCACTGTTTTCATGCCACCCGACAGGGTATGGCATTACTGGGTTCAGAGGCCAGTCCCCAGATTGGCTATGTGGTGGCATCCCCCGTTTGTTCCTGGCCAGGGTGATGGTTTACTGCATACATGTGGCAGCTGTGACATTGCCACATGACTCACATAAACCACAACTGGACCATAGAGGTGATTCACAGGTTACCTTTGCACATGCTACCCTAGTAGTGTGATTGCCATGGTGTTTCCAACACATAGGGCCAATGGGGAAAAACATACGAAGGTGTGTATGTGTGGGGGTACTGCTACTGTTTCATAGCACTGGCATATATGACTGCAGGGGGAAATGCCAGGTAAACATTTCAATGTGTCACAGGGGCATCAAACAGGACGACAGTGGCGTTCTGTCATGTTAAACTTACATATTTGCTATGCAGATGTCACTAGGAGTCCACAGAAGCATTTCAGGTGAAGCAGTGTTCCCGGGGAACCCCCAAACGAACATGCATGCAAACAAAGCTACAGTAAGCAGGGCTGGAAGTAGTTTATTGTACAACAAAGAAGGGGGAACACTAACAGTAGTAACAATGCAAATATGTAGGCACTATCAACATGTACCCAGGAATCACAGATGCCATGGTAGAACTGATATTATGTCATAGTTAATTGTGATTTGGATTACATTGGACTGCCCCCAAAATGGAAACATCCACATTGCATAGTCGGGGGGCAACGCCATTACTGTACATGTCCACCCTTCATACTTCATTAGCCCCCCGTGCCCTATTTGGGTATCTGTTGACATCCTTAAACCGGGATGCAATTTTGTGCAGCTGTTACAATTTTTTCTATGGGTGCAGATAACAATTCAGGACATCATGTTACTGCATCAGGCATGCTGGGATATACACACAGTCATATCAGCACACTGTACTGTTACCAACATGATACTACTTTCACTTCTATGTAGTCACCCTGTGCATCAGCAACATGTTTACCTGTTCCCAATGATGTTGGAGATTGCAGGAGGTGGCACAGTGTCATCATATGCACAGGGGGGGTATGCCTGAGTCTGCCACTGATACCACCAATTGACATGTGTGTGTATTTTTTGGTGGGGGGGAGCAGTACAGGGGGGGGCACTGTTGGTGCAGTGTGTCATGTATGTGGTAGCCCTAGGTGTTAACATTTCCCTGTGTGTATGCACACACAGTTCCACCTCATGGCTGCCATATACAGGAGTTTTTGGACAGCCACAGACTGCACCTGGCAGGTCATACAGATCAGTGTCTGTGGGCATGGACATTTCCTGTGCCTGGCAGGGGGGCTGGACCTATAGTACTAAGCCAGACTGGGTACTGTCATCAGAAGCAGTGTGTTGACTGGACACAGGTCCCTGTTGGGACTGTCCAAACCCTGCCCCTGGTCTCCTGGGCATTCGATGACAGCACAGACCCAGCATTGCTGGGGCTGCTGCTGGCACTATGGGGGGCGGCCTGTTGTCATCCGCCGACTGCCAGCTGCTGGTTGCTGGCAAGCCACAGCCGCGCCCCCATTGCCCTGGCTCATGGACATTTGGTTGTGGAACTGCTGTAATATGTCCCCACAACTGTCTATGACATCGGTGAAATTACGGATAGCATCCGATGTCCCATACTGTCAGTCATGGCTGTGGGCATGCTCTCAGCTCCCTCAGACCCTGTCTGGTGTACCTTTCCATACACTGTGCCTGCATGACAGGAAACATAGCTGAGGTTGACAGACCTCTTTGGGCACGTCTGCCAGAGGCATCAAAGGATGCTCCCCCGAGAACCCATGGGCAACTGTCTGTGTGGTACCATCGCAGGACCCTGCCCATGGCTGCTTTTGGGGGAAACATGTGCCACAGTACCACATTACCCTGGTCAATGCCCACTGTATCCTGTCCATCACCTAGGGACAATGGTGACAAAGGATGTACTGGCAGGATGACTGTCAATGATGGGGTTGACAGCTGTGTACTGTCAATTGGCTGACCAATGGGGACCCCGAAAACCTTCCTGTCCATTACACAGATATCATCATTACCAGTACCTGTACCAGATTCAGGTTCCCTGCTGCAAAACCAGAGCAGCACCAGAACCTGTGGGGGGAAGACAGGAAACACAGTTTACATGTCCACACATGTTACCAGTGATGCACTTATGCCCCCACATGCCCCCACATGCACACATGCCCCGGACACAGGCCCCATGCCCCATGGCACAACACATGGGGATGCCCCATGCACACAGGCACACATGCCCCATGCACACATGCCCCAGGACACATGCACACATGCAAAATGCAGTGGACACATGCACACATGCACACATACATGCACATTTACACATGGACACATGCACACATTCCCACACATGCACACAGACAGGACACAGGACACAGCAAAATGCACATGCCCCGCACACATGATGGCACAGGCACATGCCCCTCCCCGTATAAAAAGAGCACTGAGTTACACTAGTGTTACTAGCACTATCAGGACTATTAAGGTATTGTTAAACACACTCACCAGCATGGATGGCCTGCCTTGCTGTAACCGAGGGGCCTGCAGAAATGAGAGAAAAGTCAGTGGGCACTTTCCATTGATACTGCATATGATACAGTGCAGTAGTACACCAGTTGCCTTTCACGTCAGCTGCTGATATTGCCCAAAATCCCCATGCACAATTACATACTTTTGACAGCTACATACCCGGAAAACCTTAAAAGCATAAACTAACAGTGTACAGAACAGTCAAGTGTACATATGGCATATTACCTGCATGCTCCATGTCGCTGCTGTGTGGATCCAGCCTCCATCAAAGAGGTGTATTGCTGTTGCTGTTCGGGCTGGAGCCACAACACTTAGGAGTAGCCCCTCCAGTCTGGTGAGGGGGTGTGGCCACCCCCCCTCCTGTGGCAACCTGTTGCCTGTGGATATCCCACAGCTGGGGACATTTCTGATTAAATCACTGCAGTGATGTGCCTGCTCATATGTCCTATTATGGGGCCAATGTCATTTACCCTACGGACAAGGTCTTGCCACAGTGCAGCCCTCTCCTGCTGATTCTGGCTGGTGGGAAAACAGTATGTCATATCCGCACCAGGCTCTGGTGTATCTCCCCATCTTCCCCGCAGAGTAGGCGGGGTTCCTGGGCCATCTCCCTGGAAGAGAACACAAACAGGATATCAGCAGACTATGTCAGCAAATATCCCCTACTATACATGATACTCATTTTAGTGATATACTACTACCCCCTATGTTGCATGTGTTCTTGGTGGATACACAAGTACATGGCCAGATATCAGTGCTCAGCCAACACCTGTGCAACAATACCTGCCACATTCCCACAACATAGTAGCATGCCCCCGGTCAGCCCCACTGACAGGTCCAATGCACAACCTCACTCTGGGGTTCATCCCAAGGTACTGTATGTGGGCCATCCACTAGTGTGATTGGACACAGTTACTTGGAAAACATATCCCACCACCACCACACAGTAGACTACTTTGATATGTGATTAGACAGTTATTCACTTGTTGGACTGAGATGGTATCCATGGCCCCCTGGGCCAGTGGAAGCCACAACCCCCACTGCTGACCCCTTTGCAAATGCTTCCATGGACATCCCAGATTGCATGGAACTTTCCCCACAAACCCCGACCCTATGCACAAGGTTAGGCATCCTGTCCGGTGGACCCCAGACAGAATTGTATAACAATAGCAGGAGGCTACTGCAGGACAGAGCAGATTCACATTAAGGGAAGGCATCTGTGGTCAGCACTGGTATAGCTGGTCTTCATAACAAACCCCGGCCTACTCTGGGAGGAAATACAAACACTATGGGTAACCACAAGGCCTTCTTCAGTTATGTTACACATATGGACCAAATGCCTCAGATATGCTCTGGGATACACACCTACTTAACATTCACCAAAAACACAGATATTGGCAACATTCTTGCAGACAGGTTCATTTCAGTATCCCCTCCTTCTCCCCCCTTAAATATTATCACAGCTGATGTAACCTCCCTATCATCTCACATGTCCAGGTGAGGGGGCCCTCAGCAAAGCAGAAACACAGCATCATGTGACCTGATGGTATCCCTGGATGTGTGCCCTGACTCCCAAGGGGGCATACAACCCCATATAAGACTGATAATTTAACTTGGCCATACTACAGGATATGTACCTGGGCACTGGCATACAGCAACAGTGGTCCCCCCACTAAGGAGGGACCTCTACTGACCCTGGGAACTACCCACATATATAAGGGCCCGGTCTGCAAATATGGAATTATTCAGTATGGGATGCATATGGGATATGGGTACCTGCAGACACTTGTTCCCAGCCAGTTTGCCTTTGTGATGGGCTGATCCTGCCTTTTGAACCTGGTGACCTTTCAAAACAGTCACTACAGCCATTGCTGAGGGGAACCCCCCTGCCAGGATCATGGCCCCCTGATTGACATGTAATGTATGTCACCCTTTGGTGGAACTTCACAACATATCACATGGACATACCTATAGATACAGACCTATGACACATTTGGAGGGTTCACAGTATGCAGACTATTAACCTGCTACGCATTACCTGTGTTTGTCCAGCTGGTTGCATTACCCGGGTTCTGCTTCCCCTGCTTCTGACAGCTTGAGTCACAGTGTGTATGTTTTTTTTTTTTCTTCTCCTCCTCTCTCCTCTGTCTGCTTCCAAAGTGCAAAATGATTTATGTGGAATTTTACAGGATGCTTTGTAGGTATCTGCATAGGTCCATGTTGGCCTCTGCACCATTGTCCAGCATTTGCTAATTGCAGGTTGTGTACTTTTCAGTTCTCACTGTGATTTCAGGACAGTGCTATAAAAGGGGATGTGAGATAGGGGTTTCCCTTTCAGATTGTAAGGGTGGGGACCCTGCTGGGATGCTTGGACACTGTTCTGTGAGTGTAATTAGTATCTCTCTTTATGATTCAGGCTTTTTGTAGTCACATTTTCCTTCCCCTCTGTTTTGTGGTTTTGGTTGGTGTCATATATAATATATTATTTTTAATTACATTTCATTTTTTGTTCCTTAATGTTATTATAAATAAATAATTTTTTTAAATATATTATGAAAATCATAATTTTAAGTAATTAATGACATTTTTGTACCAAAACATCTTTTCTTTCACACCTACTATTATGGGGAAAATATTTTGACAGTTTTTAAAGACATGCTTTGTGTACCCCACCCATTTCCCAATTTTTCATTACATGATTATTTTTTTAGCACAATGTTCTTGTTAAGAGTATGGTTAGTGGAGGTCAACAACTACTGTTTCCAACCGGGGGGGGCTACTGGGATTTTTTTTTCTTTTGAATGATACAGGATGTAATCAAAGTGACTAAGGCACTTTTGCAGGAAGGGTTAGGTGGTTTTGGACTCACGCAACCCCTGGTTTAGCCCCCAAACCTTCCCCCCCCTTAAAGGTTTCGGCCCCCCATATTTTTTTAAAGAAATGAAAATAGCAGGAAATGGGGAAAAAGGGCACAAAAAAGGGTAAAAGGGGGGAAAAAAGCTTTTTTTCAGGAGGGATGTAGGTGGGGCCCATAGCTGATTTTTCACAGCAACACGGCATATGTATGAATTTGGGTACATTTTAAATTCCACCCCTGAGAAGGGTTGGCAACAATAAACTTTTTTCACCAAAGAATTGATGTTTCCCTGCCCAGAATGGCGGTGGGGCTTGTAGGGGGAAGTGGGAAGGTGCCCTTTTTTTTCAGGTGGAGGGAGCAGGTGAAGGAAGTCGGAAGCGGGGGGGTAGGTTGGGGGGTCGACAAGCAAACGGCATCCCGGGGGTTACACGGTGGGGGACCAAGGGGGGTAGGTTTTTATATCCAGGCCCTGGCCCCCAGTGGAACGTGGAACGTTCCCCCCCATAGGCAGTTGACTTTCCTTCACCCCCAAAGGGGGGTGCTGGGGGTTGTACTAACACACCCGTAATTTCCACCTGGCCTAACCTGGGGGTAAGAACAGATCCCCTCCCACCCCAGTTGGGCACGGGGGTGGTGGTTTTTGACAGCAGAGGGGGGGCCCCCCCCCTGCTTACCCACAGGGGCAAGGGGGAGGGGAGGGGGATGGGGACATCCATCACTGGTGGGTGGGAAGGTGGGGTTTGGAATTCCCCCTTTTCCATTTTTATTTTGCTGACATTTTTAGTGACATATAAAACCATTCACAATTATTGTAACACTCATTGTATTCCCCTTAAACCAAAAACCCCAAAATTACAATTGGCCCATAAAACATCATAATTTGCAGCTACACATCCCAAAATGCTTATTGATGGCAACGGATGGGTTTTGGATTAGAACACAATGCATCAACGGGAAGCAAATATATTGACCCAACAGGACAAATGCCCGGGGGGGGTTAATTTGTTGACTACCCTTTTCAGTGGGTGGGTTATATGGGTTATAGGGGGGGGTGGAAAAAAATTATTAAAACCTTAATCCTACTTGTTCATTTTAATATCAATTATACCTAGTTTAATACAGTTTCCTTTTTAATATTCAACTTTTAAGGCGTTCTCAAAATCTTCATTTT
Organism: Protopterus annectens; assembly: GCF_019279795.1. NCBI lineage: Eukaryota > Metazoa > Chordata > Ceratodontiformes > Protopteridae > Protopterus > Protopterus annectens. The sequence goes on from NC_056726.1 coordinate 717,676,679, forward strand.
ATTTTCTTATACACATTATTCTACTTTGCAGCTACTCACCTGCTCATTTTTTTATATATATAAAAATGGGATTTTGGTATTTTAGACAATCATTTCTGTATTCAGACTGGGGAACAACCCTTTTGGGATAACATTAATGCAAACACTTTAACGATTTCATTTTTTTTGTTCTCACTGCATTTTTTTGCTGTCATATTTTATTATTTTACTACTTAGTGGATTCTGACCTTTCCCCCCACTTGCATTTTCTTTCAGGAGGACACTTCAGGGTTTATTGAAGTTTTATTGATTTCAATCCTTTCCCGCAGTTATTCTTCATTTTAGTATTTCAAAGGGATTATTTCCCTGGATTTTTATCATTTCTGCGCTTCTTTTCAGCCGCTGGGTTGTGTACATTTTCTTACGGTGGGGCACATTTTAGTTTATTCAGACTTTTCATTTTTGTTTGGATTTAAAACCAACCATTTTGTTCAAGCAAACTTGCAAACACTTTCACTTTTCTTGACATTTTAATTAGTCTACAATCTTTTGCTGACGCATCTTTTATATTTTTTACATTCTGGATGGATTTGATGTTCAACCACAACCGCCTTGCCCTGGCTCCGGTTCACAAAGGCATGCACTGTAATTAAAAGGTTATTTGGAATACACATTCCCTAATATCCTGTTTAATTTCACTCTAATTAAAAGAAATTCTCAGTAGGGGGCTTGGGCATTTGCCGGGCCCCGGACCAAAGGTTATTTGGGTTGCTTCATTTCGGGCCGCATGGTTACCGCTCACCAGCCTTAAGGGCACTTAGATCATGACCAACCGGCCCACCCCCGCCCTATTGCCCCCCCAAACCTGGCCCTGCAGATTGGGGCCCCATGTTTACTGGAGCCAAACCATGACCTGGATTAAACCCCCCCCTTTCTCAAAAATCCCCATCCTTCATTTTCAATTTTAAATTTTATGTGTTATTGCCAGGGGCTTTTTCCGTTTTTCCCCCAAAATTGTGTTGGCCATTTTTAATTTTTCCTTCACAAACCTGCATTGTTGCTATTTGTATTATTCCCTTTTATTTTCTGATTTTAAGGTCGCTTCGGCAGGGTTCAGTACCTTACATTTAATATCCTGGGGTTCCCCCTTTTTTTTTTTGTCTAGCTTTTGGGGGGGGTTTTGATACCTTTTAAAGGCCCGTCGTTGGGGTTCTGGTTTAACCCCTTTGGCTGTCGCCATTTCGCCCGCTCGCTAGGGGGGCCTAGTTTAGGTGTTAAAAATGCTCCTATGGGCATCTTTTTCACCGTTAAAACTGCCCCCTCCGTGATAGTTAAACTTACCAGCTATGGGGCCCTTGGCATTTTTTTTTGTTTTCCCTTTCTTAATATAAAATTTTTATTTCTTTTACATAAAAATTAAAATTTTATTGTAATATTTTTCAGGGGTTGTTTCTTTATTTTTCTAAAAATAAAATTTGTTGTGGGGGCCAAATAATCCCCTTTTTCAGCCCAAATCTTACCACTCACATTCTTTTTGGTTACTTTCAATTTAGTTCTTAATGTTTCCCTGACTGTAATTTTAGGGGAACCCGCAACGCACTCACGGAAACATCTTTAAATTTAAAAAATTTTTTTATTTTCTTTTATTTCAAGTTTGGGGGCATTGTTGTTTTTTTATTCACATTTATATCTTATTGTTTCTTTGGGACTTTTCCTCTTTCTTCCACCCTGGAACCCCCCATTCGGGGGTTGTTAGGGGTTATTAGCTGTCTATGAAATCAAGCAGCTGAATCACTCTTTAACCATTTAAGTTTAACTTTAACATTGTGAATCCTGCCCATTGTTTTAAATTATTTACTTCTTTTTAAAATATTTATTTATTTGGTTAATAATTTTATATACCTACTTTTAAATCCAAAAACAATTTTTATAAAATTTTTAATATCCTTTTATTAATTTTTATTTAGTCTTTTTTTACAATATTCAAAATTAAAATTTTCATTTTTTTCTCTTTCTTTGTTTTATAAATATTTAAGTCTTCCACACATTTGAAACCTTTCAATATCCTTTCACAGATTTTCCTCCACAACTCTTTATTTTTAAATTAAAAACCTGTTATTTTTCAAATTTTAAAATGATTATGACTCTTTTTTGTATTCTTTTTAATTTTTACTTTAAACAATTACTTTTTATTAAGAAAATCTTCATTCATAAAAATTTTCTTTAAACCCAAAATCTTGAATTGTTTTTTTTTTCATATTTAATTTCCCTGGATTACAATAATCTTATTAATTTTCTACTACAATTCTTTTTTTTTTTTCTATATCTTTTAATTCATTTTCTTTTTTTACTTGTCACATTTAAAGGCCTTTTTACCCTGACCCATTTTTTCCCCCAACCTTTTTTTCTTTAGGGTTTATTTAAAATTTTTCTACCCCAAAAAATTTACAAGCCAGCCCAAAAAATCATCATTTAAATTTATTAATTTTATTTCCCTTTTTTTTTTTTTTTTTTTTTTTTTTTTTTCTTTTGTATTTTTTTTTTTTTTTTTTTTTTTTTTTTTTTTTTTTTTTTTCTTTTTTATTTTTTTTTTTTTTTTTTTTTTTTATTTTTTTTTTTTTTTTTTTTTTTTTTTTTTTTTTTTTTTTTTTTTTTTTTTTTTTTTTTTTTTTTTTTTTTTTTTTTTTTTTTTTTTTTTTTTTTTTTTGGGGGGGGGGGGGGGGGGGGGGGGGGGGGGGGGGGGGGGGGGGGGGGGGGGGGGGGGGGGGGGGAAAAAAAAAAAAATTGGAAAAAATTAAACAAAAGTTAAAATGCTTTTCCCCCTTTCCAGGGTTTTTTTTTTTTTTAATGAAAAAAAAAAAAAAACCCTTTTTCCCTTTACAATTCAACCAAAAAAAAAACCCCTTTTGGTTTTTTTTTCTTTAAGAAAAAAAAAAGGGGGGCCCAAAAAAAAAACCCACTTTATAAAGATTCAAAGAAGCCACATGAACAGATGGATTAATTAATTTTAGCTCTCCTTCTTCTTCTTTGACATACAGAATCCCCAGATTTAACCTTGATCCCCATATGAATGAAGATATAATAGCTATTAACCCTTTCACATACCTTGACAGACTCACATATACATTTGCTAAATATACAATTTGGCCCATAAGGATTGAATTTATTAAGTATACTTTATTCTTATATGGCAGTTTATGTGTCTTCCAAAACATAAATAGCCCTCTTATTTTTTATATAATTTTCACCCATTTTTTCTCTCTATGCATACTTGTTCCAAACTTTATCCTCAAAATATCTATGACCTCTTCATTAAACAGAATACCTTCTATGCTATCTGATATTCCATTCCCTTTACTTTTGTCTTTATTTATACATAAACCAATCTCTTTTAAATACTGATTTAGCTGTTTAATTCCCTCTTCCATCCACTCCTCATTCTTGGGGATTAATAATATTTCATCTGCATATAAGCATGACTGGTATTTGAACTCCTTCTTTTGTCTTATGTCCTGCCATTTTAACACTCTTTTCATCCTATTAACAATTACATTTATAATTAATGCAAATAGGTGGCGTTGCTGTCATGTTTAAAGACACCCTCAAAATTGTGCAACTAACCTGCACCCCTCCAGATCTACCCAACACTGAAATACTGTCTACCTGCTTTGAAATCAACCATAACAAAGCTATAATTATCATGGCTGCCTATCTTCTCCTCAACAATAATCTTCCCAGCATAGAAAATCTACTTTACTGGGCAGCTACCAATTTTACCCAAGAAACTATTGTGCTTGGTGACTTTAACCTGGATTGCCACACCACCTGCACATCAAATAACCCATCCAACTTTGTAAATCTTTTCAACTTCACCCAAACTATAACCTGTCCGACCCATATAGACAGACACTCCACCAAGTAGTCAACACTAGACTGGATCTTAATGAACAAACCTAACCTAAGTTACCTAGCTGGTTGCCTACCTGACTCCCTCAGTGATCACTTTCCAACCTTTCTCTACAGAAAACATATTTATTCACAGTACAACAGCATTTATAAATACATCATTATCAAGAAAAAGTTATGTCCCATTAATTTTAACCTCCTTCTCCGACAATGTGACTGGACACCATTAAAACACCTACAGTTAGATGCTGCTTTCCAGTACTTTAATGACACCTTCTTTACAATCCTCAACACACTTGCCCCTACTAGAAAAGTGCATACTAAAACTAAGCCCCTCCTGTGGCTAACCAAAGACACCAAACTAGTAATGAAATGTAGAGATAAAGCCGGTCAGTATACCATACTTCCAAAGACAAAACTGACGTATTAACTTATCAACAACTAAGACACCTAGCAAAGAAACAGATAAAAAAAAAACAAACAAACATACTTCCTATACTGTCAACAAAAACACCTAAACAACCCGCAAAAATTCTGGCAATCCAACAACCAGCTCATTAACCCTGGTCATACCTCTACCCTGCCCCAGTCACCTCTAACAACATAGACCCTATCTCAACTCAGTTCAACTCCCACTTCATTAATACAGTCACCTCCCTCCTAGACAATCAATCCACCCACCCCCTCTCTGTCCCCATCCCTGCCCCAGATATTCACAACCCCTTCATCTTCTTACCCATCCAAACTAATTATATAAAGACTCTCTTAAACAAATTTAAACCTTACTGCACAGCTACTGACAAATTCCCAAATGAATTATAAAAGCTTGCCACTTCTTCTACTGCTTATCCTATTTCAATCTTTATTAATCACACTATTAAAGAACACTGTGTTCCACTTCTATGGTCTTACATTATACCCCTCCGCAAAGGTGGTCCCTCCAAAGAACTAACTATTCCCCCATAGCCATCCTCCCCCTTGCAAAAATCCTATAAAAATGTATCCACAACCAACTCATTAGCTGCTTCCTAAACAATAACCTCCTTTCCAGTACTCAGCACAGCTTTACACCTAAACATAGTACCAGCACCACCCTCCTAACTTTCACTAACACCATCCATCACTTCATGAACGAAGGCCAGCTGGTTTCTTCCATCTTTCTTGATATGTCCAAAGCCTTTGACACAATATCCTACCAGCTACTAATTAATAAACTGTCTTCCTATGGCCTCAGTCCTCCAACACTAACTTGGTTCCATAGCTGTCTTTCCAATCAATAACAGGCTACAAAATGGGAAAACTCCCTTCCCCCCCTACTCCCCATCACCCTGGGTGTACCCCAAGGCTCTATACTCAGCACTTGTCTTTTTATCATATTCACAAATAATCTTAGTTCAGCAACCCAACTTGATTCCATAGTACAGTATGCTGATGATGCTACAGTCATCTGCTCTGCCTCATCACCCCAAGAACTCCAACTAAAAATGGAATCATCTCTTCAGGACATAGAAACATAGCTCTCTCAGCACCAACTCATTTTAAATCCCAACAAAACCAAAATACCAGTTTTCAGTAAGAAATAAAATGAATCTTCCATGCCCATTTTCTCTATCACCTCTGCAACTGATACCACGATAGTCCCCACTAACCACACTAAACTTTTAGGTGTTACCATAGATAGTAACCTCAAATTTAATATACATATTGCACAAACTATCACAAACGTCCACATCAGACTAGGCACCCTATACAGGGCCAAAGCATACCTAACTCCCAATGCCAGATTATCCATTGCTCGCACACACCTGCTATCCACCCTCCTGCACGGTTCACTGATATTCACAAACCTTAGAAAATCAGACCTCAGCAGCCTTGAAGCATGCTACAACAAGATTTCCAAATATGCCACTAATCATCCATACAGATCTCACCAATGTGCAGCTCTGTCACAGTTAGACTGGCTAGAGCTCCTCAACCTTTTATTATTTAATCACCTAACATTAACCCACACAATTATCTATCACCTCAGCAACTGCCCTGTGATCTCCTACTTAGTCCAATGTAGTAACAATCTTAGAACTCTTAGATATTCTAACAAACTGCTACTCAAGGTTGCCAACTCCCACAACAGTCATGGTGACTCCCTCTATTCACACAAAATAGCCAAACTCTGGAACACTCTTCCAGAGACAATAACAAAAAAATCCTAACCATAATCAGTTCAAATAACTCCTAAAGAAACACACCTGACTAATCATTGGTTATGCTCTTGCCACTCTCCATGATAATTATTAACCCTCTTCTACTACTGTTCTCAGCATTACTCCTATCATCAGTGTATTAATTGTGCTTATTATAGAAATTATTCCAGTACTTGTATTGTGCAATTGCTTGTTTTTGTACTATTGCTTGTATTGTTCTATTGATTGTACTCTACTATTGCCTGGATTGTATTCTGTTACAAAAAAACTTGTTTTCTGTAATACTGTGGAGCTTTTCTCCACAGGTCTCTGCTGAAAACAGGCCCCTGGCCCAGTTGGATGCTACCCGGTAAACAAATGTAATAAATAAAAATAAATAAATAAAATTCTACTTGCTGGACAACCTCACCTTATCTCACATTTTGTTTTTATTTCTTCACTTAATGCTGTGTTATGCTGTATTATGGCAGGGCAAACTGTCGATTCTGCTACTTCTCACCTTTGGTATCCCTCAGGGCTCTATTCTAGGTCATCTGCTATTTTCTATCTTCATCAACAATCTTCATACTGTCATCCCTGATGCAACCTGAATTCAATATGCAGACAATTCTACCCTGAGCTGTATGGCCTCCTCCCCTTTAGACCTGCAAACCTTAACACAAAACACATTTTATACTTACAGTTTGAAAATTGGCTCTCTAATCACCATCTGTTGTTAAATCTCAACAAAACTAAACTGCTCCTCCTTACCCCCCACCAGTAGATCCACCCCATTTTCCTTCTCCATAACATCCAACTTTCTTGGTAACTTGGTACCTCTATCTCTCCCAGATGACCATACTAAGCTTTTAGGAGTAATAGTGGACAATAATCTCAAATTTGATCTGCATATCAATAAAACTATAAAAAAACATTAATAAGAAGCTTGGCTCATTATATAGAAGCAAACCTTTTCTAACTTCATTAACTAGGACTGCAATTGCCTGCTCACACCTACTATCTACCCTTCTATATGCCTCCCCCATACTCTCCAATTTGAGCAAAACTGAACTTAGTAAGCTTTGTCAGTGTTACAAACATATTGCCAGATTTTCCATAGGCTCAACATATAGAACACATCACTGTCAAAACCTCACTCTTCTCAGGTGGCTAGAACTGTCTAGCCTACTTTTGTTCAATCAGCTTATAGTAGTTCATAAAATTCTGTACCACTGTAAAATACTGTCACTCAAAAATATCATAAATCCATACTGTGATTCAAGGCAACTACAATCATCCAAAAAACTGTTGGTTCAAACCCACAAAGCCATTAACTCAGCCGGTGACTCCCTGTTTGCCAATGTCATTGGTAAAACTTGGAATTCACCTCCATCTAACCTTATCCACGAACGTTCTTTAAGTAACTTCAAAAAAGGCCTCAAACAGTATTTTAAAGAGCACTGGCTTTGTCCCTGTACTAACCCTAATTAATCACTACTTATTCAATGCCTTATTTAAATCAATATTGTATGCATCTCTTGCTCATAATAGCTTGCTGCAACCTGTTGTTTTTGTATGCTATTACACACTGTCCCCAGGATTCATGAAGCTTGCGCCAGGTGCCGGAGTAGCGTCGGCGATCTAGTGCCAAATATGGCCACCGAGTGATTCAGGTACGAGCTGTTTCACATTCACTACCAGTGTATGCCAGAGCTGTGCAGCTCCCAGAGCATGTATGCTAATTACCCCATGTGCAGTAGTGCAGCATGCAAATGAAGGTATATAGTGATTCATGAAGTGGTGCAGGCATAGCGTAAGCATGAAGAAATTTAAACCAAAAAAAAAAGGTTTACATTTTTTCAAACATAAAATCGGAGCCATGAAAGCGGACCAAACTTACATATTATAATGTTAATATATGCCAACGGCTAAATATATAGCCAATGACATAAAAAATGCACAACATATAAAAAAATAACATTTAATGTCATGGCCACACTAACGCAAAGTAAAACCGCAGTGCATTGGTGCACAAATGGGATCACAAGGAAAATATATTTAGATGTCATAAAACTTTGCAATGTAACACAATTCATGAATTCTATAGTCAATGGCATGCATGCTGCACCACAACCATAAGCGCAGAGGTTGCTAAGGGTCTGTGACAGTGTTCTTATTGGCGGTAACTAGGAATTAGTAGTCAATGCCATGCAAAATGAGGTCAAAGTAATGCACTGAATTGCAAACTCCCCGCTGGCATAAGGATGTACCACACGGCGTATCAGTACAACACCGAGGAGTGGCCTGGAGGTAAACATGACATCAAGAGAGGGGATCACCACCGTAGCTGTAAGCACATTGGAGCATTGCTAATCCAGGTTGCCTGTTGCTAAGCAAAGCCGCTTGGGATGAGGGGTGTGTGGAAGTAGCTATAGCTTTAGCTTAGCTGACCAGCACATAAAGTAACCAAAGAGATGCAGCATGTGAGCAGCGTTGATGAAAGCTTGTGCTCAAAACCCTGTAAATGGCTGTGCGTGGCGCACACCACAGCTGAAACAGGAAGAATATGGGAAGACAATAATGAAATGATGCAGCATGGTAATTGGAGTACAAATGAGTAATTAACACCTAGGAACTCACAATGGGCCATTGACAACAGCTAGCAAGGCTGCTAGCAGCTACCTGCAGAACAGGAAAGGGGAGGTGCCGTTTTTAGCAAAGAAAAGAGAACTGTCACAGCAGAACAAAGCAAACTTGCAGTAGATCAGCTACATAACAAATTTCCCAACACAATTCTGGGTTGTGAAAGTACAAAACAAAAAAACAGGCAGTTGGATGCATGCCTGACAATGGGAGGGGAATCGTGTTGAAAAGTGAAATAAAGGGCAATAGATGATTCACGGCAGCCAAGCGTAAGTCAACAACAAAGGCCCCACAATAGTAGTTCACAAAATTCTGTACCACCCTGAAAATACTCTGTCACTCAAAAATATCATAAAAGCCATGTACCAGTAATTCAAGAGCAACTTCACTGATCCATCCAATAAACTGTTGGCCCAAACCCACAAAGCCATTAACTCAGCTGGCGACTCCCCGTTTGCCAATGTCATTGGTAAAACTTGGAATTCACTTCCATCTAACCTTATCCACGAACGTTCTTTATGTCTCTTCAAAAAAGGCCTCAAACAGTATTTTAAAGAGCACTGGCTTTGTCCCTGTACTTACCCTAAGTATTCACTACTTATTCAATGCCTTATTTAAATCAATATTGTATGCTTCTCTTGCTCATAATAGCTTGCTGCAGCCTGTTGTTTTTGTATACTATTACACACCGTCCCCGGGATTCATGAAGCTTGCGCCAGGTGCTGGAGTAGCGTCTGTGATCTAGTGCCAAATATGGCCACTGAGCGATTCAGGTATGAGCTGTTGCATGTACACTACCAGCGTACACCAGAGCTGTGCTGCTCCCGGTGCATGTATGCTAATTACCCCATGCACAGCAGTGTAGCATGCAAATTAAGGTATATAGCGATTCATGAAGTGATGCAGGTGTAGCATAAGCATGAAGAAATGTAAACCACAAAAAACGGTTTACATTTTTTCAAACATCTTGTGAAATGAAGTACAGAAGGAATCACCACTGGAAAGCACGCCTCTGTTGTAGTCCAAAAGAAGTCTTTTATTTACACACAGATAAAGCAAACTTGCAGTAGATCAGCTACATAACACATTTCCCAACACAATCCTGGGTTGTGAAAGTATAAAACAAGAAAGCAGGCAGCTGGATGCATGCCTGACAATGGGAGGGGAATCGGGTTGAAAAGTGAAGTAAAGGGCAATAGATGAATCATGTAGCAAGCGTAAGTCAACACAAAGGCACAATAGCAGTACCTGCTGTAAAACCAATAATTAAGATACCCGCATGGCTGGTTGCACACACCCAATTACACCAGCATTATCCATGCACAATAGTATAGGGTGAAAGCCCCCACACATACTGTGTATTCCCAGACACCTGCACCATTGGTGTATACAGATGGGAACTTTTAATGTGTACATGTTAGGGGCTGCCATAGCTTTGATTCCAGCATGTGCTGGAGACTGACGGTGGTGTGGAGGATGATGCTGACAACCATCTCAGGCAGCGGAAGGAAGAGTGTTCAGACCCAGTAACAACCAGGGGCTACATGATCTGGAGATAGTAGGCGTTACAGGGTGGACATAGACACCATACAAACGTGAGCTGGCCCTGCCTCAGACCAGTAACAGAGGAAACCATCCCCGTGGACATGAAGAAAGAGAAAACTGCCACTAAAAAACTAATAGCTACCCTCC